>NC_071092.1:29471215-29784010 GCF_027358695.1 Spea bombifrons | reverse complement strand
TGAATCTGGGCCCGAAGGTACCCAAATGTGGATCTTCTTTAGTTTTCCTGTTCAGGAAAATGGTGGACCAGGTGCCATGTTAGGTCACATTCTGGAATAGGAAGGTCTGGGCAGTCATTGGACTAGTGAAGGTGGTTGATTGCTGCACTTAGCTGGGTCCTGGCACTGTGAAGAGAGGGTTAAATAATTATATATATAGTCGTGCGTATAGTTGGTGGCGTGCATGCTTATTACTGTGTGGATGAAAGGATCAGCTACAGTATCCATTTTTGTCTCTGACATCGCTTTCATAATCTTTTATCTCTTCTTTCGTCTTCCTCCTCTCACTTTCCCTCCTCTCTTTTCAGGTGGTGGATTAACAATGGGTCATATAGGTGCTGCTTATTTGCTGCAGTGGAATTCATGTGTCTGCGTCGCACGGCATGTATATATTGCTTCTTGTGTTGGCTAATGTGGAAGCCCAGATGGGGACTCACTTGGTGTATGGGGGCCTCACATGCTGCAGGTGTATTTGCAGAGACACAGTCAGATTCCATTATGGGCATCAGTGAGGGCAGAGTCAGCTTCCTGCTTCCTAACATGCCACACGCTCAGCCTGTAAGAAGCTCCTTTTTCAGTCACATGTTCCACAGAAAGTGGAAGCTGCATGCTTCTCTGCCTGTACGGAAAAGGCAAGAATCATGGTTACCATGTGAGGATCCTCCAGCCGTCAACCTGCAGCTACAGGAACAGAGATACTCTGAAGGTAGGCACTGGAATCCATGGAGTGAGTGTGTCTGCAGGTGTGTGCGTGTATTTGTGTGGGGATATCGTTGTAGGAAAACTTATTTGATGCTTGTTATATCTTGTTTATCCACCGTAGAGTGCTGCTGAATATGATGGTGCTGTATAAATCAATAAACAATAGTAATAATATGTCTAGGTTTGTTTATGCGTGTATGTTTATTATGCGTTTCTATGTTTCTGTATATCAGTGTAGGACAGAAGCAGCTTCCATGACCAATGACACAAACGCCTTACATGTTAGAGCTACACAAAGCTTTTACAGACACCTATGATTAAGAGCTTTGTATAGTTTGAAACAAGGCATTTCTGTAATTGGTTCCCTGTCTCTGCTTTCATCCCTTTGTGTTTATGTATTTCATTTAATAAACAGAATTACCCTTTTTGCACTTTTTGTATAGTCCTTATGACACACAGACTTTGGCATCCCTTATAGGCTTAAGCTGTTTTCGTCCGATTGGACTTTTTGTTTTGTTTTACATGGCTTTGAGTGGCAAGACAGGGGCAAGCCCCCCCCCATTTATATGATATATTAAGTTTTATTGCAATCACATATCTGTGGGAGTACAGATGAGTTAATTTTTTATTAAATGTTTTATAATAGATGAAGGCTTAGGGCACTCCGTTCATTTCGTGAAATGATGAGGGTTAAAATACACTTTAACACTTTGGAGAGAAACAGAGATCACTCATACTTGCCCTGCTCCCTCCATCCTTTACAGTATAGAATAGAGGCTGTTAAGTAGATACATTTGCCATAATTCTACCTACCTGTACCTTTAAGTACTCCAGATACAAAGGGGTTAATCCATCCACTGCACTCTCTGGGTGCCAGGAGGGCAGCCAGTCAATGACGGCCCCTCTGGCTCTCAAAAGGAGCAACCTCTAAACGGACAAAAAGATGTTAAGTCCTTGTAACCACAGAAAGGTTGTCAATTGAAGCCATTGAGTCCTCATCTTTGCCTCATGGAAAGTGGTAAAAAATTTACAAAAAAGGAAAAAAAAAGGAAAACACATGCGGCAAACCGATTCTGTACTTGATTAAAAGAACTGTCACTGATTACACTGGAAACCCTAGTGTTGCCAAGTGATTGGAGAATGTATTATATCGTCCATTGACTATAATGGAAGTAATCACATTTATTGTAATGTCCTCTTGCTTTTTTCATTATCTTCTATGGTTCCTGTCCATACTGCAGAGAAGACACCAACTAAAGTACGTGTTAAGTTTAATTATAGGTTTGGTTGCAATTGCTGTATAAATCGATTCCAGAACTGAATCCTTCTATGAATGCATATATTTACATACATAATGGACCTCTTTCTTGCATGCATCAGTCAGCTAATGAAATCTACTCATTTTCATATGGTGTTTTTATTTATTCGTGGTATTGGTGGGAGGTCATCTCCCCTGATTGAAGGATCGGAGAGGACGTCCCCGCAGCCCCGCCAAAGTTTCCGGGTTATGTCTGCGGAGATGTGGTTGAAGAAAGAAGATTAAGTATTGAAGATAGAAGAGAGAAGAGAAGATAAAAGAAAATGCAGAAGAAGATGTGGAAGATGATGCGGAAGTGAACGTTGTCAGCAGAAGCAGAAGTGGTTGGCGAAGAAGGTACAGGAACATTTAGAGAGCGTGAAAGAGTGAACAAAAATGACACAAAGAGAGTCAGAGTGCGAGGGAAAGTGGGCACTGGGCAACAAATTTCGCTGCCCGAAAACGAATGGGCCAAAAACGAACCAAAAATGTGCCCAAATTGTTTTTAGTCCAATTGTTCATGTCTAGTAGTCATTCTCTCTGTTAACGCACCTATATTTACAACACAGATGGCGCTTTCAAACCCAGCTCTGGTTGTTGCGTCTTTATTTAGTTAGCAAAGTTGGCCTAACCCGTAAATTGAGGCTACATCTGTCAAATGATTCTGCACATAGAGAATGTAAACACTTACACAGCGGTAAATGCTTACTGGTATGTGGGCTGCCCGGAGACAAGTCATCATGATTACATTTACTTAGATATACACATAATTATTTCATGACGTACAAGGCTTGATTTTTCTAGAAAGTCAATGAAAACGAGTCCCTGTGGTGCTTTAAAAAAGGACATAAAAATACACGTTGTAATTGTTAAACATTCAAGTTACAGGTTGATTTCAAATTGAAAAACTCAAAAGCACTCATCTAAACAACTTTTGCATCAACAAAAAAAACAAATTGCTCTTGAATTGCGTCAAGTGCTATTGAGCTACGCGTTGCGACCTGTAGAGTTGCTCTCGACGCCCATTTGAGTTGATGGTGAAGTCCATTGGGATTGAGTCAAAGGGCCAATAAGTCATGGATATTTCTCAATTAGACTTTGCTTTAGTTTCGCACTGACAAACTGCATTTCCACGTTTTTGTGTAAGAGGATTTTATATCACATACCAACTGCAAATACAACAGTTCCAAGCCCTTGTTGAGGAATTCTATAGCATAGGTTTTATTGCGGTCTGTAAAGAAGCCTTAGAGAAACTATGACTAACCGGAACTGATGTGGCAGTGGAGAGGAAGCTAGGTTTGTTATGTTGTTATTCAAGCACAACCGTGTTCTGTCAGATATAATTTAGCCAAATCTTCCCTGCGATGCACCAACCACTGGCCCGTGTATGCTCATATAGCAAAGTGTTCAGTTGTCATATACCCAATTCTCACATATCCACTTTTCTGATTTGTCAACCTATGATACCTTGTGCCAAAACAGACATGTAAATGTATTGTATTGCAGCTGATTATTTTTGGTCACATAACAAACCTTGGAACACTAAAACAAGATATCTTTTTTCGATGTAATTAGATTTTGTGTAACCTAAATATAGTTAAATAAAATCTGCATGGATATTAACATTTTTAACATTCTGTCTTTGATAGATTTGTAATATTTTTGGTAAAAGTAAGCACATCTTAATTAGTTAATTGGGCTCAGATTTTGGGACATCGATACTTTGCATATTTACAGCATGTAGTAGCATGTGAATTTGAATTAGCTTTGGCCTATGAGCTGTTCCAATCATGCTTCTAAATCATCGGCAGGACACTAGGAAGTATTAATACCTGCTTTGTCATTTGGTCTAGGACCGACATACCAAGGAACATCAATACAGCTTGTTAGGAATGTTTTTGAAAACTTGTGTAATAAATGCATTCAGAAAATTATTTGGCACACTTTCCAGTTATACTTATTTTTGTCCTACATGGCCAGTGCTATAATTTTTGGTTAAAAAAACATCTTCGTGTGGTGCATGATAGCAATCTACCAAGACATTGTGGGCTTGCACAAGCTCTTCCATATTTATCTGTGCTCTGTTTTCACCTACCTTGTCTATATCCTTGCAGCGTTTTCCTCATTCTTATCACCTTGTTGATTTTGTAGCCACTTTCCCATCTTGTTCTCTGATGCAATATCATTAGATGGTTTTTACTCTATGAATGTTGACTAAAGATAAAGGTTGGAGTCCTGAAGCATGGCCGCCTTAAAATTTGGCAGTAAAGCTTTTTTTTTTTACCTTATCTTAGTTGTTTCTAGGCCAGTTTTATGCTATTTGTGTGGTTTCAAGATACTTTTCGTTCATTAAAGTTTATTGTTTTTTTTTTATGAAAGCACAGACATCCTTACCACTCTACTGGAACTACTATGTTGTCAGTTGGTAGTGGAGAAGGTTCCGTAACATGGCTACTTTTGTCAGTAAAGTGTGCTTTTAAAGTTATGAAAGTTCTTTTTTAGACCACTTTAATTTTATATTGTTTCCGTCAGAATTCTCACTCCTAATTTATTTTATGAAAACATGCTTGCCATTTGTAATGGCACATTTTGAACATATGCTTCAAACTCCTATGACCATATTATTGCTGTGAAGCCATGTGCCATGTGCCATGTACAAATTCCTAAATTATTGTTCAACCACTGTAGCAAATCTCTTTCCTACAAATAGTCTTCTAATACTCTTCTCCAGGGGCATAAATAGAAACCACAGGGCCCTGGTGCGTTATTGCCTCGGGGCCCCCAACTTCAACAAGCAACATGTCCCACATTGCCACCTTTGCCCTAAACAGCTTGTGAGTGTCACATTTGGCCCTCAACAGCTTGTGAGTGCCTTTTGCCCCAAGCAGCTCATCAGTGCCATCCTAACCCCAAACAGCCTGTCTGTGCCATCTTTGCCCTCAGCTTGTTAGTGCTCTCAAACAGCTTTTCTTTGCCATCAGGGTTAAAATACACTTCAACACTTTGGAGAGAAATGGAGATCACCCATACTTGCCCTGCTCCCTCCATTCTTTACAGTATAGAATAGAGGGTGCTAAGTAGATACATTTGCCATAATTCTACCTACCTGTACCTTTAAGTACTCCAGGTACAAAGGGGTTAATCCATCCACTGCACTCTCTGGGTGCCAGGAGGGTGGCCAGTCAATTACCGCCCCTCTGGCTCTCAAAAGAAGCAACCTCTAAAAGGACAAAAAGATGTTAAACCCTTCCCTTATAACCACAGAAAGGTCGTCAGTTGAAGCCATTGATTCCAAATATTTGCCTCACGGTAACCCCAAAAATTTACAAAAAAGGAAAACACATGCGGCAAATCGATTCTGTACTTGATTAAAAGAACTGTCACTGATTACACTGGAAATACTAGTGTAAATACTAGTGATTGGAGAATGTATTATATCGCCCATTGACTATAATGACACATTCATTCTAACACACGCATTCCTTCTCACACCACTCATGCTAACACACACTCTATCTCACGCTACTTACATTCTCTTGCTTACATTCTCTTGCACATTCAGTCTCTCTCAAAAGGCCCTTCTGACCTGGACCGGTCTTTACTTGACCCCTTTACTTGGCTCCCTTCAATGTGGCTTCTGATCTCGACTTTCTCGCCCTTACTGAATTACTAATGAAGAATTCATTGCTAAATCTAAGGGTCGCTACTCATGCTAATCCTACTGGACCTTTCTGCTGCTTTTGACTCCGTGGACCACCATCTTCTCCTTCAAACTCTCCATGATTTTGGACTCAGATTCAGATCCTACCTTCAGCATCTCCTTCTCAAGTAACACTTTTCCTCTCAGTTGGTGTACACCAAGCCTCAGTTCTAGCACTCGTTCTGTTCTCATTTTACCCTACCTCTCTTGGTAAACTAATTTCAACCTTTTAAATGTAAACCTTTTAATACCACCTGTATGCTGATGACATCCAGATCTACCTGTCCTCATCTCTCTCTCCCTTCTTCGTGTAACTAACTGCCTTGCCTCCATTTCTAACTAGATGTCTATATGATTCCTAAAAAACACTCTATCCAAAATTGAACTTCTTATCTTCCTCTCTCCAATGGTAACATTCCTTCCACAGTTTCTCTGGTCCATCCCTAACAATGGCACTTTTACCTCTTGTGTAATATACTCTAACTTTTTCTGGATTGTAAGCTAGTTTGAGCTAGACCCTCCTTACTTCTTGTTTCTGTAAGTCAAATTGTTATATTATGTACGGCCTGTAAAGTTGTGTTTATACATTGTACAGCACTGTGGAATATGATGACACTATACTGTATAAAGCAATAAATAAATACTTCCAGAAACAATGAAACACAACAAATTTGTTTTGAAGGACCCTACGACAGTAACAGGCCTAATATATCACTCTTGTGCCTCATGAATACCCAACAGCGGCAAGATGCTTGAGAACACAGTATTTTATGTAGACACAGAAAACTGTCAATAAATCAATTTTATAAAAAAAAATGCTAACGTCCACATACGTTAAAAGACACAATTGCACAACATTGATTACAAGAACAAACGTACATAGGTCCCAAATATGCTTGCAATATTTAAAAATGTGCTACAGAAGCACCATTCCCAAGATCGGGGTTAAGGCAAAGACGTAACACATATACTTCAACGTTAAAAAAATACTTCCAGCTTCCCCATAGAGGTGATACATGAAAAAAGCATGTAAAGAGGCCAAGTTAAAGTGGATCTGGAGCTCTAGGCAAAGGTGACCATATTTCCCCTTTTAATGAAGGACTCCTCCGCCCCTGAATTAAGGAGATAAATGGTCACACTTATATTGGCACTGTTTTAGGAAATCTCTATAAAGGAACTTTCTTGTTTGCTATTTTTGTACAATTATAGATTCTAAACAGAAACTTTGATCACTAACAACTTTTATGGCAAATGTTCTCCCCTTAAACTTAAGCTGCCAGGGTCTTCTGACTCATCATACTGGCACAGATGGAGTTCATTATCAGAATTTTCAGATCTACAGTGGATATAAAAAGTCTATACACCCCTGTTAAAATGCCAGGTTCTTGTGATTTTAAAGAATGAGACAAAGATAAATCATGTCAGAACTTTTTCCCCCTTTAATGTGACCTATAACGTGAACAATTCAATTACAAAACAAGCTGAAATATTTGAGAGGGAAATAAATAATAAAAAAACTCACAATAACCTGGTTGCATAAGTGTGCACACCCTCTTATAACTGGGGCTGTGGCTGTGTTCAGAATTAACCAATCACATTCAAACTCATGTTAAATAGAAGTCATTACACACCTGCCATCATTTAAAGTGACTCTTGATTAATCACAAATAAAGTTCAGCTGTTCTGGTAGGATTTACCAAAGTCATGGTCCGCAGAGAGCTTCCAAAGCATCAGAGGGATCTCATTGTTGAAAGATATCAGTCAGGAGAAGGGTACAAACGAATTTCCAAAGCATTAGATATACCATCGAACACAGTAAAGACAGTCATCATCAAGTGGAGACAATATAGCCCAACAGAGACATTACCAAGAACTGGACGTCCCTCCAAAATTGATGAAAAGACGAGAAGAAAACTGGTCAGGGAGGCTTACAAGAGGTCTACTGCAACATTAAAGGAACTGCAGGAATTTCTGGCAAGTACTGGCTGTGTGCTACATGTGACAACAATCTCCCGTATTCTTCATATGAATGGGCTATGGGGTAGGGTGGTGAAACAGAAGCTTACCTTACACAGAAAAACATCCAAGCCTGGCTGAAGTTTGCCAAAACAAACATCAAGTCCCCCAAAAGCACGTGGGAAAATGTGTTATGGTCCGATGAAACCAAGGTTGAACTTTTTGGCCATAATTCCAAAAGGTATGTTTGGCGCAAAAACAACACCGCACATCACCCAAATAACACCATACAGACATTGAAGCATGGTGGTGGCAGCATAATGCTTTGGGGCTGTTTTTCTTCAGCCGGAACCGGGGCCTTAGTCAGGGTGGAGGAAATTATGAACAGTTCCAAATATCAGGCAATTTGGGCACAAAACCTTCAGACGTCTGTTAGGAAGGTGAAGTTCACCTTCCAGCACGACGACGACCCAAAATACACATCCAAATCCACAAAAGCATGGCTTCACCAGAAGAAGATTAATGTTTTGGAATGGCCCAGCCTGAGCCCAGACCTGAATCCAATTGAACATCTGTTGGGTGATCAGAAGAGGGCAAAGGAGATGTCCTCGCAATCGGACAGATTTAGAGCGCTTTTGCAAAGAAGAGTGGGCAAATATTGCCACGTCAAGATGTGCCATGCTAATAGACTCCTAGCCAAAAAGACTGATTGCTGTAATAAAATCAAACGGTACTTCAACAAAGTATTAGTTTAAGGGTGTGCACACTTATGCAACCAGGTTATTGTGAGTTTTTTCCCCCTCAAAGATTTCAGCTTGTTTTGCAATTGAATTGTTCATGTTATAGGTCACATTAAAGGTGGAAAACCACAAGAACCTGGCATTTCAACAAGGGTGTGTAGGTGTTTTATATCCACTGTATATGTGTATGCATGTAAGTGTGATGCTAAAGAAACAATACATATGAAAGTACTTTGCCAGTACTTTGATATGCACTCATCAAACGTTAAAAAAATATAAATAAAACCAATTACCTTCAGGAAAATATGTAGCTCCAGACTTGCAGCTGTTGGGAGTAAAGCAAGGCAGGAAATCTCTCCCATTGCACTTAATGGGAGCCTTTTTAGGCCCCCTAGAATGCTTGCCTGGCTAGGAGTGAGTATAGCATGTGGCAGGAGATTTGATCAACCGAATAGCTAGGAAGAGGGGGGGGTCATGGAAAGGGGCAACCTATTTTAGGATTCTGCAATTTAACATGACGTTTTAAAGGGGCCACTCAGCAATCGTATGTATTAATATATATATATGATGGCTGGATTGTGCCCTTAACGTAGAAGGGTTTCAAAAAGACAGAATGACAATTGTAAACATTTGAAATGAAATATATTAAAAAAGACACAAAATGCATACACTTCTTGTCTTAGTCTGCAATGGTTATATCTAAAATGTATATACATAAGTTTTAGCTTTACATATAATTTGTCATTTTTGTATAGCATCTCTTCTTTTAAGTTGGGACATATAAAAATGAATATTGAAGGTCTATACAGTGCGCATCCTGAACACACATGTATATAAATCACATGTATTTATGTAATTTACCGATGATCAAAATATTGGAGTCCTCCGTCAGAAGAAAGTCTTGGATCTGTAAGCTATATAGTTCCATTAAGGTTTATGTATTTTGTGGGAGTTTTCAAGACACGTACACATAGATATTTAAACTTTCATTTTCACTATAAGGAAATAAATTTCAGTCTGAACTCTTCCAAGGTAGATGCAGGCTTGTCTCTGCTCCAAGCATACAAACAGGAGCTGGGAACGCTTGTGAGAGCGTGGCAAGAACAAGGTGGATGTTATGTTACAGATAATGAAAATAAGCAGAGAGAGAAAGAAAAGAAAATAAGAGCATATTTACAAATATACCGTAAATAAATAGTGAAATATGATGGACAGTGCCAAAATACCAAAAAGTATGTAATGTAACACGCTACATAGAAAAATACATAAAACAGATGGGGAAATATTATAACAGAAATATAATTTGATATCATTCTGCTTTACAATAACTGAGGGTACCTTCTAAATGGAATAAATATTTGCAGTCATTCTGGTGCTATTTACTCTCTTCTGGCTCCAACCCTTAGAGCATTACCAAGGCCTATGTGATTAATTGGCCAGATAATTGTCCATTGTTATGACTTATTAACTGAGTTTGCTTCAGGCTTTTATCATTATAGGTAATTAGAAATGCTGCCACATTAGCCAGTGATTTCATAGCCATAGCTGGCTTGACTTTTTTTACTGGCATGGCTAAACCTGTTTACAGAACTGGGTATAGTATTAAACGGTTGGTTCACAACAGAAGGCTAATACAATATTTTCTGTTAATAGATAAAAGCAAAATGTCATTGTGTTTAAAAAGTGTTGCACACCCCCAACAGCTTGGGTGCTTTTCCTCTTAAAATTCAAATCGCACACAGTGGGGAAACAATTTTGATCATCTTTTAATGATAAATGTATATAATTAATTTATTTTAGTTTATAATCAGCTTATGCGGATGTCATTAAAATGTCTATAAAACAAAAGACAAATGTAAATCACACAAATATATGCATATCTACAAGAGTCTCACCCACTCCCCACCAACTTTTCTCCACCTCTGACCCATTTTCCTTGCACTCCTTCAAAGAGTCCTTCACTTAGAAGAGGGAGAGCTCCGAGTAGGAATTCCCCAGCTATGCAGACAGAGTTCCATTGAATATTTACAAATACATGCTCTGGCAATAAACACTGTGCCATATGATACAATGCGCGTGTGTTCAAACGCACAGTTCCTGGCACAAACTGTATTCTTTATGTTGTCCGCAAATTAGTCCAGGGTCTGCCTTGTTCAAGTTAGCTTCAACATTTAGATGCTCTTCTGGTTATTTTACATTTCAACTTACAAATAAAAAAAGAAAAACAACTTTACAGATATTTTAGTGAATGTATCACTTTTGTACACGTATATGTGGCACACGCCGTTTCAACTAAAATAAATAAATATTAACTCCCTTTCAATCCAATAAATATATAAAAATAATGCTGGTAAAATATTAATCTTGGAATAATACTAGGAATTTTTAAATATTTAATTATTTCGATTTTGGTTTTACATGTACAGAAATAAGTAGTGACTTTTTTTGCGCTTTGTTTTTGTAGTCAACAAAGACTATGTGGGTTCAATTAGCAGAAATGAACAATAATGGCTATTATATATTATATATATCTTCTTTGTAATAGAGAATTGTTTTTACATATTTCCATTCTGATGGCAACATTGCCTTAATTTATACAATTTTAAAAATAAAACACTATTTCTTCAATTGAAGTGAATCAGTCAAGTGAAAAAAAAATATTCTTTGAATTCATTGTTTTGGATAGGATTTGGGATCATTTTCTTCCTTCTTCTGGATATACTCCTCCTACTCTGTTTCCTATGCTTGCTTTTCTACAATATTACTTGTTAGGGTCCTGTAAAGGACTGTACTATACAGGATTTCTGAACAATGCATGATGGTTAAACACTATATGGTGAGAAGAATATATTAATATATGGAAAAACATGAATTAACCTTACAAATATCATTTTGCTAGCTATGACAAAAACGTACCTGTACACTATTTAGGCCAAACATGTAATCCAAGTTGCTTTTTAAGAAAGTACACCAATTAGAGATGAACATAGATGGGTGCTATCAATCTGATAGAAAGCCTTATTTAAAAAATAGCCTAAATCTTACCAGATGATGCATTATGATTAGAAAACTAAAATTAAAGAATAGTAGCTTGAAATGTAGAGAGAGAGGAATACAATGAAGAGGGTTGCTATTGAGAATCAAGAACTGTGAAAAAAGAATGGTATGGTGAGCAAGGGGGTAAAGTAAAGAATTGTTGATCTGTTGGTAAAAGTTGGAAATGTGCTCCAGCTGGAAGAAGGCTTAAATCCCACCTCACACATCTTCATCTGTTTTGATGATGTGGAACAAGGTAACGTTAAAGAGCACCTGGTGACCATTGTTCCAGGCATAGAGGGCACGATCCCGGGCATTGTAATCCAGCATGGATATATGAAAGTACTGATTGTGGAAAGGAATGTCAGTGTATTCATAGGATGAGGTCTTGGTAGAGTATGAATAGTGTACCTTGGCTCCAGTAAGGTGAGAATTAGTGACATACAAAGTTCCACAGATCATGAAGGACTCTCCAGCGCTTCTTTTGGGATACCCAGTACTCCAGCTCTTTACCACTTCCAGTGTATCCTGTCTTAACTGACTGATGACAATATTGCCAGCGTTTTGGTTTGTGGCATAGACAGCCCATATCCCAAACTCATCAGCCATCAGATCAATATCAGAGTATCCACCCCAGGTATAAGGATAGACATTGTTGAAGCCGGCATTGTCCAAGCTACGCTGGGCTAGAACCTTCCCAGCGCCAAAACTATACTTGATGATGATGTTGCTCTGGTACTTGTTAAAGAAGAGGGATCCATTGTACACCAAATGGCTAGTACCAGCCCATTTGACTGGGAGCGTGTAAGTCCTGGATTCTGAACCCGTGATAAAATCTGCCATAGACTTGTATTCTCGTACAACCTTATTTATTGTAAATCCTTCCATGTACCAAACCTAGAAATAAAGAAGCAGCAACAACATCCGTTCTACTATTAGTTTCATTTCTGCAGAAATACATAGTAAGCCATGCAAAATGCGCAGTGTAAAAATAGATTATGTAATGAAAGCGCTCTTTTGCTTGTGAGTAACCTGCTTGCACATAAACAGCTCTATTGCGTACGTTTTTGAGAAAAGCAGGTAGCTTAGTAGCCTACGCTTAAAAGTAGATTCATTTCTGAATACTGTCAAGTCTCTAACAATATCACAAATGATCAATATCATTATAACTTTTTTTTTTTTTTTAAACATAATTCACTACTTATATATAGGGGTGGTTGACAAATCACATTATTTGCTTTGGTAGAATTTTTAAATGTTTAGTGCAAATACTTTCCATTTTTTTAGTGGAAAATCTGAGCAGAATTTTTAAGTCAATTTCCACCCAAATTGCTTTTTTGACTACAAGAATTCATGTAAGAAGTCTAGTTTTTTGAAGTTTATGTTTCCACCATCGTTACTGGTGGCAGCACCCTTTTATAAAACAAGACTGGGGATGAAGGCTGTTATATGTGAATATCATTAATATTGTCATTCGTGCAATATAACATAAATATTAGTATTTATTGTGGTGCTAATGTGCTAAGATCCTCAGATCCCTTCACCCATGGAAATTGAAATATATATATACGGTATATTTAACTTTGTCATTGTATCAAAAATGTAAATGTTATCTCTCGCTGTTTATACGTACACGATTGTTTTTCTCTGATGCAGTGGGATCCGTCATCCACGCTCCAAATCTTGGCCCAGATGCCTTCACAGTCATTGGCCCAGTGATTTTCATTAGCTTCCCACAAGCTAGAAAGACAAGAAGTATGGAGATTGTGTTAAAACAAAAACAGAGCTATGTAGAAATCAGTTATACCCAAGATTTTGTTTTAAATTTTATATAACCAGTCAAATCTCTGGCTGGCCCAAGATGTATGGAGTTTTGCATAACCATCTAACATGCCTCCCATGCTTTGTTCTATTGTTATTGCGAGTGTTTGAGTGTGTGTGCGGGCGTGTTATTGTGTGTTTGGGAGTGTGGGTGTCTGGGTGTGTGTATTAGTGTCTTGGTGTGTATGTTAGTGTCTGGGTGTGATGGGCACCTTGTAGTAGTTCATCTGTGTTTGTAAATTTATGTTGCTAGCTGCTGCATAACTATATTATTTTATTTAATTAAATTATTTATTTTGAACTTCTTTAGTATAGTGCCAATGGTATTTTAATATTTAATATAGTAACTAGTGATGTGCAGTAATTACCCTGATTCATTTCCAAGTTTAATTAATTTTAATTATTATAATTGATTCATTTAATTTACATTGTAAGCAAATGTTTGGTCTGCCATATCAAGAGGGCTTTGATTATTTTATATATTATTTTACTGTAAATATTGAGTTGATACAGCTAGTAATGCTTTGGTAGAAAGTGGACAAACTTGTTTCTGCATGCAGTCACTCAAAAAATGATGTTCATCGAGGTTATGATGGGATGGGGGATTAATAGGAAGGGACGGATATAGTAGGGAAGGGGAGGAGCATTAACTGGAAGGGTGGGAACTGTAGCAATGGGCAATTATAAATCAATGTTCTAGCCACGCCTACTGATAGGTGCACTGCGAAAATCCTGCCCCCAGGCTCACTCCTGCTCTTAGGCACCATTAAACACCAAAACCCTCTAAACTCTTTTTACAAAGAGCCAGCTGCCCAGGATACAGAAATTACCACATTGTATTCATCGATGATCATCAATGTGCTTTGAAGGACTAGATATTTTGGGAAGGAAAGCATTAAAATATCAACCTATTAGCCCGATTAGGACATCTTTCCATCTCTGTGTGTATCAAATCTTCCACTAAAATGTATTACCACCAAGAAATCTTGTTATTCTAAATCCAGACAATAATTAGCTAAGAATTATATAAATGTTCTCAACAGTGCGTCTGATTTATTCCAGAGGACTTCCCATGAACACACATGCAGGAGTAAAACCATCTGCACACAGATTTAATGAATAAATAGAAGCTCTTCATTAGGAGAAAATGCTGGACCTAATTTAATTTGATTTGGGAAACACATTAAAGTACAGAAGAAAAGCGTAGAGAAGCGTCTTCTCCTTTGCCAAGTTCTGCAGTGTTTTGCTTTTTTTCATTTTCTTTTATGAAGATATAGTTAACTCTTTGACTGCCAGGCATCCAGACACATTTTTCCACCTGGGAGGTCAGGCCAATATTTTTAATTTTGCTGTAGTTATATTTATGCGAAAACCTATATTTTTTCAGAATAGGTTAACATATTCATAAATCCCTAGCCGCAAACGGTAAGCTTTGATTGTACAATAGTACGTTAGCTCAGAAGAGCAGGGCCCTTTGACATGACTTGACATGTTAATTATAATGTTCATTTTGTATGTTGTTAATTTAATGTTTATGTTGTATTACAATATAATACTAGTACCTATTAACTTTACATAATAGTTTTTAATTATATTTAGAACAATATATTTCAGCATACCTGTTGTTAAATGTCAACTTTTGGCACCCACCTAAACCCTATATTCTTTACTTATTTGTACCGGTTCTAAAGCATATAAAAAATGTATATGCCTCCAAGCATTTAGCGGAAAGTCTGATCCAGGAAATGTCTTCTTTGCACCAGAAATAGCACAATGTATAGGTGAAAGTTTGTGCACTGCGATGACATCATTTTTACAATGAGAGATGCACCTTATAAGTGTTCAGACAAAACATTCATTGCTCTTAGTATGCTAAGCAAATTATCCTCAGCAGATTTGCCTATTGAACCTTTCCTCTGAATGTTTAATTACATAAAAAAAAATAACTTATCAATGTCTGCTTTTGTGTTCCTGGCAAACATAATAAATGAAGACAATTTTAAAGATTTCAGCTGTACTAGGAATGATGTTTCTAATGCTGCATTTAATTACAAAAGATTTATCAGACAGACGGAACTGCACCTTTAAAAACTGCCACAAAAAATATTAATGCGAGATATTGCCAACTATTAAAGCTCTTCTGATTTTTACACATTTTTATTTCCGGTAATAGGTCCACTATCCATATGATGGATTGTACAATTATTATGAAGCCCACCTCCTCGTTTGAGTGTCACTTAGCCTTTGTGTTGCAAGGAATATAAGATTGATAACATAAATAACTATAATTGATGGTGTTGAAAATTCCTTATTCTCTAGCTGTCAGAAAATAATCTATAGACTTAAGTGAGCAAAGGAAATTCTCAAGCACCTAAGTGTAGAATTAAATGAGGGAGAGCCAGTGGAATGGCTTTTATACAACCAAGAATTAGTCTTAAAATGCACAAATTTCCGATCAATACACCATTTCAAAACAATAAACCTTGCAGTTAAGATTTGCTATCACACTGCTGTAAAATCACTACAATACATTTGAAGTTACAAAATAAAAAAAAACAATACATTTTTTATTAAATCACAATATTGGAAACTACAAGATATGGTCTCAAAAACATCTCAGAAACAAAGCGAGAAATATACCCACCTTTTGGAGGCTTTTTAAGTAAGACTGTCATGTATACAACAATAGCTGTAAATCCATATATAGTTCAATACAGCTTTGCAAAATAATTATTTCATCAGGAGGAAGTAGCATAAAACATAGGTCAGTGTGTGTAAATGATGGAGTATTCTATTTGATCACGTACATCAACTCATCTTATAGACCTACTCCAGATCCAGCCATATTGGTCCCAGAGATGGTAGAATGTTATAGGCTCTCATAGACTTTCTGATAATTCTGTACCTTGCTTTATGGCATTGTAATGAAATGTGCAATCCGCATTTAAAATTGCTATGGTGAAGAATCTTTAATTGGATATTGAGAGAAGACCCTTCACTATTTTATGTGGTTGAGGTGAGAGAGTGCCAGGACATGAACTGGGGTTATGTTCCATATCTGGGCTATCCTTTGCATTTGTAGTGTGATACCTTCCTCCTCCAGCATAAGCATTTGCTAGTAATTACCATGTCAAATGAGAAAGGACAGTGGGCACATCCCCACACAGTAATATGAATATGAAAAGGTGCTGCCTTATAAGCATCCTTTTTCAGGATGTCTAATAATAATAAGTCCTTTACAAAAAAACATAACATGGGGAGTATAGCCATCCTGAAGCTCATGAAAGATTATATGATTTCTTATCAGGCCTGGACTAGTTGGGGACACCAGGCAAATGCACAATAGCTTCTCCCAGCCACCTGTAAGACGGCTTTGAGCACTGATGTAACCCTTTAATGTGTGTCCATCTGCTGGATACATATGGCCACGGTCTGCAAAAGTGTTAGTGCAGGACCAGTGTAGTGCAGCCACCATAAAAGCATGTGGCCACACACATTCAGCAAGCAGGCAAACATCTACTAGCTTTTCAGTCCCGGTCTGGGCCTGATTTCTGTCCTCAGCTGCTGAATTACTGATTGGCAACCTCTGAAACATACACATTGTACCAGAAAAGATTGGGTCTTACTGAGTTTCTTCATGCACTCTTTGAGTCGGGTCTCGAGTCCAAGCACCCTCTGATGGAGCTCTTCATAATCAAAGGCTCCAATTTCGTGCTGAATGGTAGTCAAGATACTAGTCAGGTTGCGAATCTCTTCTTTGAACTGGATGATGAGCTTGGCATCTGTTTTATACTGTTCTAAAACAGGGATCAGAGGCAGCAACTCATCCATCTTTTCCTTCAGATCCTAGGGTAGAAGAAGAGTGTCTTATGAAACAGTGGGCTTAGAAGTGGAACATGTCTACCAAAATAGAATTGACCTGAAGCTATTAGACTTTCTCCTAACCTTTCCCTATTACCTTCCTTTGAAATATTGCCCTCCATATTTCAGCTTTTCATCATACAGTTGTGCATACCCTAAGCAGTATATATAACTGTATATATAACCCTACTGGTTATTACCTGGAAGTGGCGATTGAGTTGTGTCTTTCGATCTTCTTCAATTTGTCTGAATTTAGCTCTTAGCCCTTTCATCTGAGTTTCCATCTTCTGTACGTACTGAAAATCTCTCTGCGTACGCAGGTTTAGTACCTCGATGGACTGGGACATATTCTGGACCTGAGGGAAGCAGAGGCAAAAATGAACATGTAAACTATAGAAAAATAATATATAAAGGAGCTGAATCGATTAATTTAGACCGAAATGCAAAAAGTGCACCAACAGAAATCAAAACAATGGTGTATGACCATAAGGAGTCAAATTTCACTTCTTAGAACTCCTACGTGAGCCCAAACTAAAGCGTTTTGGCTGAGCCAAGGAGCTGGGGGTGGAGAAGCAGTGCAAATGCATGGGGGCATCTGCTGATAATTCAAAAAGGTGTTTATTTATAGGGGAAGCTATAGGGGAAGCTACCATATCCTTCTGTCACTACTGATTATCGAGTTGTGTGACAGAACCCATTTCTCCATATTAAATGACCACATTGAATAATTCTCTATCAGGATTATGATCAGTAGGATTCAGTATTTGAGCTTCTTCCATATGATTCATATCATAATTGACATGAGGTTTCCACCATAGTGTCCGTTATTAGGTTCAAGAACTCGGTGCCAGTAAAAGGAGCCCATGGAAAACGTTAATGAATTAAATGGAACAGAGCTTTTCTTAGTAGTCTGGCGACATCATCAGGAAGTAATATCTTAAAAAGTAATCATATAAGACGGCAGCATTAATGTGGTGTTTATGGAAGATTTGCAAGATGGAAGGCTTTTGTAAAGGCTGAACACAAAAACAGGCATTTGCCAAAGTGCATTTCAATGAGCATGGAGATCGTGTCCTATATTCAGATGAAGGATTGCACTCTAGAAACATTCTCATCAGTGGTATGTTTGGCTACAATAAATGGACATTAAAATGTGATAATGATGCAAAGCATGCCTCCAAATCTGCAAATATATTATTAAGTTAACACAAAATCAATATTCTTGGCTGGACATTGCGGTCCCCATACTTAATCTGTTTCTCAACCTTTAAACAACCAAGTAAAATTGGCATTGGAGTTTTGTTATTTTTTTTAAAAATTATTTTTTAATTATATTTTTGGCAATTCTATTTTCAATGAATATCAAGTTCATCGTAGGATACATCTTAGACTAAGGAGTAACATAAAAATGCTAAAATCAATAGCTGTGTCTCCTACTTCATTTTGGATCCATAAATAACACCTTTTAAGCCAAAGGATGAGTTTTTTATGTTGGACAAAACTAGAATAATCATAACACTATCTCTCTTTGCAAGCTTCAAGGGAAATTGTTGTTTCCATGTCTTATTAAACCTATTATACTCATTTTAACCTCATCTTGTCATCTTGACAGTAGGTGAGAAATAACCGTGCAGATATTGGGAATGGAGACTTAACTTCTAACTAAGTTTCTGATATATAAATATGTTACACTAATGGAATAAAAACATCACAATATTTCATTTTTATTTTTTCAATAAAAACATTAAATTATTTAGTATAATTATTTAGTATATTGAATCAGAAAGTGTAATGTTCGGGAAAGGTGGCCGATCTGTTTTATATGCCCTAACCACTACCAGTAAACGCTATTCTGGCAGAATTATATATACCGGTATATATATTGTTTATAAAGATGGAGCAGGCTGTAATAACAAGTAGCGAATGAAAACATAAGTTAATTCTTTTTTTTTTATTGAATCCATGCACATTTTAGGCTATTGGTTGCTTTGGGATAATATGATTTTTTTCTACCATCATGTGTGAATTGTCTTAGTAGATGAGTTTGGAACTGATAATCATCTGGACAATGATTATAGGGTGTTCTGTGCCATAGAAATATCATTGGTGCTGAGGATCCAATAATGACTTCTTATTCTCATTCATCCGCTGTAAATAATCTGATATTTTGTCTCACCTGTTGTCTAATATGAGGTCAGGATAAACAGGAGAGTTCCCCCCCCTAATTGTACATAGCAGCTGAGACAGTATTAAACAAAGCAGCCGGAATGCTTTGTCTACACTTGGCTATTTAACAATTTAATTTCCGCAAGGATATGCGATGCGCTGTTTTGTAGTCTGTTAGGCTGGTGGTTTGGTAATGGATGTGTTACAAGCCACTGTGTTGCTCCGTTGCTTCTTCCATTAGAGATTGTTTATCATTGCTAGTGAAAAGAGTCTGCTTTAGGCAGAGACAGTGGTTTCTCTCTTGAGAGAGGGGTGTCTGGGGCAGGGGAATATGAGAGGGCTATCGAGCTGGCAGTTTGATGAATCAATGATTTATGCAGCCTTCACCACATCTGTGACTCAGGAGGTCACTGATAATTTATGGTAGCTAACATCCTCAACACTGTGTCTCTCTGTCATTATTCATGCAGACTTATAGAAAACATGTATGGTTAGCGTACCTATTTATCTATCTATGTATCTATCCATTCTTAGACTTATGTACATTTAAGCTCCTTCTGTTCTCGTTGATGTCGAGCCTAAGCCATCTGAGGTACGCACCTGAATCCCAAGCTGAAATGCAGCCACCAATATCCTTTAACTGCGACAATTTCCAGAATATCCATAAGAGAACCAAGATTGTAAATCTACAAAGACCTTGCAGAAATCCAAAAGTAAGTATATGGGACAGTGAGCTCCTGGCTGCTTACTTCTTTCCTCTGGGGGTCTATCCAATAGAGTAGACATGGAAGTATTTGGGGGTCAGAAAGGATTCTCCCCCTTATAAAACATAATTAGCCAATATTTGTTTATTATAGCAAATTTGCTATTTTGCTGCAGAAGAATAGTAAATAAAATGGTTCAGAAAATGTACTGATTTCTGATATGCTTCATTCCTTGGATCTTAAAAGTATACTGATCAGATTTTGCGAAGGTGGGAGATGTATGTGGATATATATCATATTGGTCAAAAGAGAATGGTGTATGATGGATGAAATAATATATAGGCCTGAATATAAAATATGTGTGCATATGTTCACAAAGTATTCCATATTTTGGGCTGTTGCTCTAGGATCTCTTGCTTGATGAGCCTTTTGGGTCTATTCACTGAGAAGTCGATCAGTCATTTGAGTAAAGGGTTAATGCTATTGACAACACTTGACTTCATTCATTTTCATCCATTTGTTTTTGCGTGCAAACACTTGCATAACAACTCATATATTTACTAATACTAATTAACCAAGGGTAGGGTGTGTGCACGGCCTACTATATACCTTCTCCATGGTATGTTTAGTGGGATGAAGGATGTGAAAATAAGGAAATGTACCCTTTAAGAGGCATGGGGTTAAAAGTAATTGAGTAAACATGTTAAAAGGCCCTTGGGGTGTATCTGTACCCCACACCTGCCCCCTGTATCTTTGATACAAATATAATTTTGGTTACATTTTCTCCGAAGGACAGCTCCATAAAAACATCACCCTGTAAATGAAAACCTCCCTTTCTGGAGGGAAGCAGAGAGTATCCATCTCTTTTCATAGACAGATAGTGGGCACAAAAGTCATCTGTTGGCATGTGGCCAGCTGGCCTGTCTGTAGAAAATACAGGAATGGCATCAAGTGATACCCGAGTGCTATCAATCATGAGTCAAGTCCATGGGTGCTCAGTGGCTGGGATCAATGTATTCACTGACCTTTTCCAGAAGCTGACGGAGCTGTTTGCTCTTGGCATCTCTCGAGCACAGGTTCTGTTCTGGAGCCACTACGGTGCAAATACATCGACCATCAGGGTCCTGTGCTGAGCTGTATACTTGCCATCCTTCTCGAGGGCTGATCTGGGTCTGCAGGAATCATATAGATTAAATTGTAAGTAGGCTTGAACAGGAACCAGTGATATGCAGGGTGCAAAGGGAGCCACATAAACAAGAAATGAATAAAAATACACCACATGACAAAGAGTATGTGGTCACCCATTCTAACTTTTGAGTTTAGGTGTTACAGCCACACCTAACTGCTAACAGCTGTATGAAATCAAGCACATAGGCAGCCATCTCATAAACAAACATTGGCAATGGGTCATGCTGGAAAGTTAAGTGACTTAAACATAGTCATAGGATGCCATCTATGCAACCCCTAGTTACAATGAAGGGTAATGTTAAAGCTACAGCATACAAAAACATTTTGGGCAATTGTATGCTTCCTACTTTGTGGCACCAGTTTGGGGAAGCCCTTTCCTCTTCTAGCATGACTTGCCCCTATGCACAAAGTAAGGTCTATAAAGACATGGTTTGACAAATTTGGGGTCTACACAGAGCCCTGACCTCAACCCCATCGAACACCTTTGGGATGAACTGGAATGGAGATTGCAAGCCAGGCCTTCTCGCCAAACATCTGCGCCTGACCTCACAAATGCTCTACTGGATGAATGGGCTCAAAAAAACCACAGAAACACTCCTAAAAGAATTAATGGTGTTTTGAAGGCAAAGGGTCGTCCCACCAAATATTGAATTGAATTATATAGAATAAAAATGAATGGTAACTAAGACGATAACAGCATGTGTTATGGAAGAGGAAATGGCTAATAGTCGGCACTGGAGGGTTTAATAAGCATTTGTTATGGCTGCAACTTTTCACGAGAACTAACATGAATCTAACATTCCACTCTTACAGTGTTATTGGTCTCTATTAAAGTGTATTCATCAAGTAGTTATATCGAATAACGCAAACCACGCTGACTTCTTCTACTTGTTTTGTTTTGAAGAAGCTGTACCTTACAAATCATGGAATATGTAGCAATTTGTGCTTTCATTCTCCTATTACTGTTCAGGGGCATATCAATAGCTCTCAATCAACATTGAGTGGCATGTGTTTAACAACATCAGTCAGATTCTGATCTAGATGATAGACAATGACAAAACCTTATTTTGAAGCAGCAAAATGCTTTGAGGTCTCTTATTTTAAGTTGCTAACAGATATCTATATGTTATGGGTGGTGCAGTACTATAAGCCATATTTATGTATGAGATTGGACCGGATCTAGGTCAAGTGGGGCCTTGGTTCAACACACTTGCTCAGTAGGATACTACCTTTCCTTTCTACAATTGTATTCAAACAACAATACCAGAACAATTCAGCCTGTGATTGGAAAGCCCCAGTCATCCTCAGGAATCATATTTAAGGCAGTAGGAAGAGGACCACAGAAAAAGCTAGGGAGACCATCATGCAAAGATTTTTTTTTAACATCAGGAATGGATATATATCATAGTCATGGAAACAAATATATTGGTTCTTTCTCGTGTTGTTGCACTGACCAAAGCATAGTGAGCATAGATTGCGAGGTGTAAATACTCCAGAATTAATTATCTATGAGTTAAAGTGGTCAGTAGGCCATGGTGTGGTCAGTAGGGCATGGTGTGGGACGGGTGTATAAAGTAATTCAGAGGCCCAATATAAGTACGCTCTACATATATCGGCAAAGATTTGGAGCTGTTACCATGAGCTGTGTAGGATTAGGTTCCTTTTGAAGGAATTAGGATATAAGTGGTGTGATAATTTTACCAAACAAGTTATTAAACAGGCCCTTGAATTGAGCCCCTTTTGTCTAACCGACTAAACAGCAAAGATCATTCACACAGTGTTTAGTATGTATAGTGTGCCACAGTATGTTCGTAACACAGTAAAGTATATTATATACTGTATAATAGCAGTATGTTAAGCAGTGCATACATATAAGACAGGGCAAAAACCAACACTGTGCATCTCTTAGGCAAAGTACTATATTTCAGTCTGGTCTCGGCACAGCGGATATCAGATTCGGGTTAGCAGGTGACGCCTGACACTGGGAGAGTGAGAATTTAACACACAGCTATGATAATAATGGTATGATTGAAGATCACAGTACCCGCGAGCAGCAGTTATTATTAATAACAGCTTGTAATGATGATCCCGGACACACTCAGGAGACAGCTCAGTATCTCTCAGACCACTTAATGTCTGATTAAATGATGGCTACTGGGGGGACTGCGAGCCATGGAACTGCTCTCCGGACGAATGGAAAAACAAATGAGGAGCCGCTAGAAGGAATGGTGGTCGCACACTGGGATTTTTATCTTACCAATTGTAATGAAATAAACTACATACACATCACTAGAAATAGCTAATATGCAACAAATGCAAGGACTGCTAAATGCATTTTTTATTTTGGTGAATTCCCAGCAGACTGAAATAAATGTCTCCATTTATATTTATTTTGTATGTTTCTGAGGGCATGCTGATCAATTTCTGTGCAGGTCAAAACCTACTTGCCTTGATGTATATTACCCCGTTGCCCCATTGCCCTGAGCCATAATGGCCATTCGATGGAAATAGGGCACACAAGTTGTGTCGCAGGTGATTTTTCTAGCTACCTCACAAAGGAACAGATTGGCCCGATGACCCCCATCCGTAGGGCAGTCCAAAGGCCAGGCAGATTTTCTTAGTTTTGTTCTGGTTATATTTAGGTGACAACCTTATTAACAGTCTATGGCTAAGCTATCCATAGAAACCTTTGCTTCATGTCACCTTACATAATAGTACAAATACAAAAAAGAAAAAATATTTCCCCATGTGTCCTGACCCCAACACTCAAAGAGTTAAACACAGAGGCTCTGATCGGATTTAGAGAAGCTGTTGGTTACCAATGTAACAGTTGTTAAAAAGATAATAGTTCCTGAAAGATGAAATATTGTTCTATCAACCTGTCAGCATTACAGATAACAATTGTCTGATCCCATCTTACTTGCGGAGGTCAGACATTATAACACAATGAAATAATAATAATAATACATTTTTTTTTAAAAAAAGAATAATGTCCGATGAGCTTTCCGGACCATAACTTGCAAAAGGTGCAAACAAACATACTGTAATTTTTCCTAGATTATGTTTATTTCCTATAATTATGGTATTTAATCTCATCCTTTATATGCCAACCCTGCTATATATTTTTTGCTGTCACCTACATGAGCCTTTTTGTGTACAATGTACATGAACGCACAACCACGCATATGTGATCAATTTACCAAGAAGCTATTAGACCCTTATTGCCCAGCTAGCCACACTCAAATAGATCTGGAGCGGCGTTAGTTGCCTTGTTGTAACTAGACATCAGGCGGTTTTGTAGGGTTTAATGGGAAGAAGTTATATTTTGTACTCTTACTAAGCTCTGTGAAGTTGTAAACCATTTTTTTAGCATAAATTCATTCTCATCTGGGAATTTTCCTTTTCTTGGGGTTTGCTACATATGTCAGAACACAGGCCTCCCTCAGGCTACAGAAAAGACTTAAGTGCTTCAAAGGCAGTTAAGGGTACGCGGTGTCTTCTTCACTAATATGCAGACGGAGTAACACACTGTGCTTTGATCATTAACTTTAAGGTTCCATCTTACTTTATCCACACATCAGTCTTTGCAACTGATCCAGCATCCCGCAGTAAATGTGTTCGGCAGATTGTTGTTTTAAGGTCTTTCTGTACAAACAGACCTTTACCTTGCAATAGGTACAAAGCAGGGGATAAACCGACAAGAACAAGAATATTTATTCTAGTAAAACTAAGGAAAAAATACGCTCTAAAAGTAACTCCCTAGCCCATGATGTTTTCAGTCTACAGCTGCTAAAAATGGAAGGGATTTAGTGGATACTCTTTACAATTTACATTTGTAGTTGATTTACATATTAAGCTAACTGACCTTGGTGTGAGGCTACGTGTTCTCGTCCAAAATTCACAAAATTACAACCTCCCCCTGCTGCATCAAAATAATACTTAAAAACATTTTTTTTTTAAAACAACACTAATGACCCCCCCTACTGGGGGTACATATTTCCTTATATACTCCACTACCTCATCCACTGCTCATTGGGATAAGGGGGTTGAAAATAAATAAAATCCCTTTTAGAGGAGCGCCGATGCCATCCTGCATCCCTTATCCCTGTCCTGTGGGGTGGAGGGGATTACGTTAAAATTGAAACCTTGATGCCATGTATTACTTTTTTTGTGGCATTTCTTTCTTCTTTTTTAATTATGTTTACAGTTTTTGGATGAGCTATTATTGAGCTGAAAATTGAGGAGGGCTTTATTTTCAATGTTTTTTTTTTTTTACTAAACCCACCTACCACTGTGCCCCTCCAAAGTGTTTTTCATTGATTTTAACCCCCTCACACAATGGGTGTCTATAACAGTAGGAATGGGATGGGCGATAAGGGAGGCACGGCTTGGGTCTGTGCCTCTATAGGGGTTTTCTAATTTTAATTTAATTGATTTACCTTCTTACTATGACCCTTACAAGAACCAAATAAAAAATAATTTTTGACA
This sequence comes from Spea bombifrons, assembly GCF_027358695.1. Lineage (NCBI taxonomy): Eukaryota > Metazoa > Chordata > Amphibia > Anura > Pelobatidae > Spea > Spea bombifrons. Next base: position 29,758,312 of record NC_071092.1, on the reverse strand, counting down.
CTTGGAAAAGAGTCAAAATGGCCCATAATCTTAAGATTCCATTTTGCATTTCCCAAACCATCAGGTTAGCTCAATTCTAAATGTAGCCTATGTAACCTTTTACAATAGTGAGATAATTTCCTTTTTGCAACACTATCACACTGTGTTTTCCAGATAATTCTCTGTGCACTGCTCAATGATGCACATGGCTGAAAGTCTGGTTACATGTTACCATACTCCTCAATGTTTCAGGTGTCCAAATTGAGATACCTGTTTTGGGGGCTGTGACCACCCAACCTATTTACCTGTAGACTCACAGTGTTCAGCTTCAGAGTGCCCCAAGGTGGCCCATTGATCTACATCTCCCTAGGCTGGTCAAGGGAGATCAGAGGGTCTATTCTGTGAAAACCAGGACACAAGAGGCATGTTTTACCACAAAAACCCCTAACTCTTTAATTGATGCCCCAAGTAAACTCTAAAATTCTTCACTTTAATCACATCCTGTGTGCTTTACATTCATGTGTCTTTTTCCCTATTATCCGGAATTCTCTCACACCTTGTGGAAAATGTATCTATGGAAAGTGATAACCCATTTCGCACTTTTACGGAGCAGTTCTAGCATTCTTAGTATCCTGAATTACTAGGAAGAAAATCAAGAAATTATAATTTATGGTATAGCACATCTTTCAACTTGATGACATGTTAAGAAAGATTTTTACAAGTTTCTGTTTTCAATGGAAAAAAGGCAATAAAATCACAAATAAAATGACAGCTCCAGGGAGCATTTTAAATTACATTTGAATAGTTCATAAAACCATGATTAAAGAATGCTCTTCTAAGAGATGATTTAACTCTTATTGGGTTTTACTGCTCATGCATTAATAATGTCTACTTTTTTTATACCGTGTGAATTGGTCTCCAATGATGCCCGTGGCAAAATGTAATTCTTGGAAATATTGCGTTTTAGCTGATGTTCCCTTTTTCTGTTGAAGTAAAAAGAGCTTCCACTGGTCTCTGCCAGGAATATAGACAATCAACAGAGTTGGGCAGACAGACCCCGTGTACTGCATTCTGTCTGACTCGCCTTGTGCGCTGTTGGATAGAACACTAGACTCTTGCCAAAGATTGTTGCTGTCTAACTCTGTGACAAATGAATGGGACAAATTGATTCGGTACTCCAGAGATGACTTCTGTTAACCAATTCACCCAACTGCCTATTCCATCTAAGCTTCTGTATTTTTACCATGTGGCTGGAGGAACAACTCCATTTAAAGAAAAACGGTTACATCAGAATTCCACGATAAATAGACTTTATTATAGACTGATAAAGTCCATAAATAGACTGAATGAGGATTCAGAGAAATATTTAATTTTGTCTTTTGTCCATTTTGTTTCCATTCTTAAATAATGTAAAAAAAAGGATATTAAGGTTTTGTCACATTTATGTTGGAATAATCTACTACTATTGATAATTCTACTGTAGATGGCAAATATAGGAACAGAAGTATTTAACCTTGAAGCACCTCATGATTAAGTTTAGTTCCATTTAAAAGCTGGAACTTGGCATGGTCAATTTACCCTTGTGTTTAAGCAATATTCCAGGTCTACTGTATTTTTATTAATTCCATATTGGAGTCTGTTTCTTATGAACACCAATGCAATTTACTGTCTCAGTTTGCTTCTCCCCTTGCTGTATCTACTAAATGCAGGATGATTACTTAAGTTTGCTTTTTGCATATACATTGGAGCACTCCCATTGAAATTAAAGGAAGTACACTCATCCGATTGCAGAGTAGGAAGTGTACTTAAGTATGCATCTGGATTGAGTAGAGGCGGGCCGTAGAAATGAGTTATTAAATATGAAGCATTTTGTAACTCCAAAAAATTAAGAATACATGCAGTAAAGTGCATTGAAGTAAAAATCCCCCCCAATATGTGTTAATAAATTTAAGGGGGAAAAAAACCCAACTTTTAGGACTAGGGTTATTTAAGGTGTCTTAGTACGTTATTATTATTCCTTAGCATCTAAACATTTGTTCTTTCCTTTGTTTTGTTTTAAGTCAAATCAATATATTTGAGAACAGCTAAATACCACATATAAAGATCTGACAGTTGTTAGCCTGGCCAAAAAAAATCCATACATTTACAGGGAATTGCTATACTGTTCATAAATTCTCAGTAAATCACTTCCTGAACTCCGTGTGGGTACATTATGTGGTTTAATAGTCACTTGGGGTGAACAAACCATCAGCTAACTAAAACTAAATGGAAGGATCCATTACTTTGACAGTTTCTACCTCCGGCCACATGCGCTAAAACCACTGGATATTTAGAATGAACGTTTGTCTCCCACGGGATTTTCAAACTTTCATTTCCACCATATCATGTCTCTCTGTGCTTATATTGCAGAAAACGGGTTGCGGGAAGCACTGATGGAAGCTGCATGCTTAGCCTTCATATATTCAGTGTAAATGGGCTGTTTTATGGTCGTGATTGCATCTACGTGTCTATGCAGTAGTGAGAAAGGTAAATCAATTTAAATCCATTACTGTACCTCAATACAGCAATATGCTCAGATTGAACCCCCCCAGAGTCCCCCAACCCTGGATCCAAATCTAAGGATGGGGACACGGTCTCATGGTGATTATTAAACTACATCAGCTGCTACTACTACAGTAACGAACCCTTGTTAGTCTATACAAGAATCAAAAGGGTGTTTTAGCAGTAGACAAGAAAAGAATAAAGTGACGTCATCTGATTCATTCTATGTCAAATACAAGTACCAGTTGCATTTAAAAGTTTTGTCTGTAGGGAATGCATGCACGCAGTATAGGTCAGTTCACTCTGATCCAACTATCGATGAAACCGCTGTGCTCCCAACTGCCATAATGTGATAAAGATGTGATCTTGAAGATGTGAATTTGTTTCACCTAATATGCATGATCCAGAACAACATGAACTCTGTCTGCAAACCGTGCTTGCATTTGGTACTCAGGGAATTATGTTTTGGTGCAAAGTTGTTTTGCTCATGGAGACAAATGCCCCCCTAGTCTGAAATTCAGTTGTGAATCTTGGGTATTAAATCTTATACAGAGTTATGACTTCCCAAGAAGTCGGTCAATCTAACCATACATTAGGAACCCTTTTTTTGGGGAAGTGAAAGTCCTAGTAGAAGCTTGTTTAAGACTGTACGCTTGCTTGACCAGGGCCCTCCTCGCCTTTTGTTTCTGTTAATTCAAATTGTTGTATGATGTACCACTTGTTATGTCCTGTTTACCAATTGTACGCCGATGAAGAATATGATCATATAATAATACCAACTGGTTAACCGTCCTTCCCAAAGAATCTACATAGCTAGCTACCAATGATAGTATCCAAGTGTTGAGTAGCTATATAAACTTGGTTGAAATCTCACAGAAGCCCTTATTTGTTGGGACATTTAAATATCATCAGTTGAGTCACCTGTATTTAAGCAATGAAGTCAGTTGTTTAATATTCATGTTCACTTCCTTTCTTGCTCTAGCAGTTTTAACTGAAAATAGTTTTTCAGTGTTTAATTAGGAATAGGTAACCTCTGGCTCCCCCAACGACACTCTTGGTTTTAAAAGATTCCTTTTAAGAAGGATATTACAGAGAACATCAAAATACTGTATGTTTTTAGCCTTGCCTACAGAGACTTACAAATATTCTTACTAGATTTCCAGCAGCTGAAACATATCCGCCGCTGATACATCAATCGTTAAATACTTAATGAAGCTACATTTAAAACACTGAAAATCAGAGCCATGGCTTCAACTTTAATATGGAGATCTAATATGTGAATTAACCATTTTCTCCCAGAACCACAGGGAAGACTGCAAACACTTTCTGAACTGTTTATTATAAGTCTCCCGACAGCAGAAATAACTACGGCACTATCTCGCTGTAAACAAAACCCAGTTTCCGCAATCAAAACAAACACAATTAGATTCACCGGGATTTACAGCAATTGCCACCGACCTGCAGCAGAGAATTCTGTGAACATAAAATACCTCTCTTATCTACCCCTATAGTGAACTATCACCAATAAGAAAATTGTGATTTTCATGCTCATCAACTCAACAAACAATCAGTTTTATTCCGAACCATTCCGTGCCTGCACATAGTGAATTCCTTTCAATATATAACTTAAATTAATTGATGTTTTGGTTGCCAGAGGGGGTAAAAGGGAGGAAAAGAAAAACACAATTAATTGCATGTAGAAAAATATAATTAGTGGTATCGGGGAACAACAAACTAATCAGTCCCTTCTTTGTTAATTACATTGAGGGTAATTAGCTGCTTTCTGCCAAGGTGCAAAACACCTGTCCATGAAAGGGTTAATCTTGATGTGCCTATAGCGATCACAGTGCGAGAAGATTCACAGCCTGGACACTTACCAGGGAGTTGCTTGTGGGGATGCGTGTGGTGTTTAGTCCAACCAGAGAGGGGAGGGTTTGGGACATCCAGTTGGAGATCATTGCCATAGTGCTAAGGAGAGCACCAAGTGTGAGAAGTGAAGAGCCCATCCTGGGTTAGCTAATGAGTTTCATAGTGACTGATCAGCTCCAGAGATGGAGAGGAGAGGGAGGAGTAACTGCAGAAAGCCACAAACAGCATCCAACAGGAGAGTCTGCCTGCTGTACACTACACGCACACTCATAAAATACTCATACATTCACTTCAGATACAAACAGCCCATTCCCAGGGGCGGAAGGCATTACAATTGCAAACCTGCCCATACCAAAGACGTTCCAAGAATAATATGACAAAAGTATAGATTTTTTATTAAATTTGGCATTTATATTAAACCATACTACACTGCTTGAAGCTGTGTTTTAATGTAAATGTGATTACACGGCTTCAGAGACAGATTCCCTTGAAATCGGGGGTGAGATTTTTAACGTGAATTGATCTAAACGGGATTAAAGAAAATCAAACTCGAATCCCATTATAGAGATTTTTCTTGGTAAAAAAAATGGATATATAGATTGACACATAGGTCATTCTTTTTAATCTATATGAGATCACACACCTTGTTTACATACATTTTAAAAGTTACAGAAACACAGAAGTATATGAGTTGTCCATTTTTTTATTTCTGGAAGTTTAAATATGTGATCTTTCGGAACAACACAATGTACAATGTAACAAGTTATTTTCTATGAAATGTATCATGTGCTGCTGGGTACCACAAAGATAATCCAGGAGGCTGGGATGTGTGTTTGGAAAATAGGAAGTCTGGGGACAATTTTTCTTGTAGGGACATCATGGTAAAAGTTACATTTGGAGGACATCAATGTCTGTTTCTGGAACTCAAAGATATATGTGTATTCCTTAGATTGTATCATACCTCAATGTACCTCAATGTGTACAATGGGACATCAGTGATCATATAACATCAAGTGGGGTCACAAAACATTACAGGACCCCATAAACTCATGCAACATTGCTGCTATTATCAGTCAGAGGAGTAATGCAAGCTTTTGGAAACTTTTCCAGGAAACTTCACGCCCTAGGTCCTTGAAGGCTTCTTGGTGTACAGGTTGGCCCTTTGGAGCTAGCACTAAAGACATAAACTACTAATGTATTTTGTAATTATTTATGACTGTGAATGCACAATGTGTGTGCTCTCACATCACTGACTTATTGTTATGCAAAACTGCATCTTCATCATCACCATAAAGGCATATAGATCCAAAGCAGGGTACATACATGGACGTTTAAGCTTTTTGTATTTTGTGTTATGCCTCTAACCTTGACAAGTGGTGAGGTACTTTTGATGGCATCTGTTTCTCCTCAGGATGAAGGGTGTCATGTCCCTGTTGCTCCCTCCCCTCACAGATCTGCCCCTGGCTGATATTCTATCTAAGGAGCTGTTTTCTCTTGCACAAACTATCACTGAGACTTTACAAACATGTTTGAGGTTCTTCATCTACTCCAAAAACATACTAGCTATAGATCATGCTAGATATTGAAAAATATATGTTTACTGCAGAGCTAGGCAGCCATTGTCCTGTTATCTGGTGGGCACCACAACCCAACAGCTGGAGACCATTGCAGGAGATGAAAAATATGAAGTTGTCTATCACTACCTGGTTATGCCTACTTAATATCTACAGGCATTAACTATCACGAAATGTAAATCTGCATAAAAATTGGCCATTTGTTAAAAATGAATAAATATGAATGCTTAATTTATTACAAATTATAGTCATTGTTGAAACAAACTGGTTACCTCGTGTAATTTGAGCTGCTTTGGTGCTTATTCACACATGACTATTATGACCCTCCATTATATGCTTTTAGCCATGATTTGCTTACACCTGTGTTATTGCAGTATCATGTCTTCCAGGTTTACATGGTTTACTTTCCTTGTTGTATATAGGCTAATGAAATAGATCTGACAACAAAATAATGATGCATTTACTGTACAGGAAGGCATACTTCCTCTCATCATAAAAAAGTTTTTTATTATGATAAACCTAGTCCATTTGATTTGGGGTTTATTTTATTTATTTTTTTCATTTTAAATTAAGGTGTTGATGAATAGTCTACAGACTATTGTAGGCTTCTTTGTTACTGGAACAATTATAATTAAAACGTTTCATTTGCTTGTTTAGAAAGGAGCAAATTTTCACATTTATTTATGACAATTATAAAAATTTCACAGAAATAACCATTTTCATAGCCCACTATATATCTACAAAGAAATGGTTACTTGATCCAATGTATAATGTCGCAATACAGCAAAATAAATTCACCTATATTGACCAACTACTGTGTAATCCTAACAAATGCTTGGTATTCTAAAGACAAAGCAAAATGTGCTCCTGGGAGAAACATTTATCTTCATAGTTTGGCAATAGAAGTCTTGTGTCTGTGAATGCAAATTGAGACGTGATGAATTGTAAAATAACAGACTTTTTGTGTTCTCCCAAAACTTTTTTATAGGCTTTCCAAAAAAACATATTTCTTAGAGGGACATGTTTAGCATTAAACAATGATGGATCAAAATGTGGAAGTCTAGGATCCATGGTGAATATTAACATGCATTCTTCTTCTACCAGAGCCCACAGAACACATCTCTTGGCTGAAACAAAATGTTATGGTACAAAATTGATAGTTTTATCCACCATAAAAATATTAAGTGCCTTGAACATCAAGTATAGTAGATTAGATGTGGAAGGTATGGATGTTTTAAATCTATACTTCAGAACACTAAGTGCCATATATCTAAGAATCCTTCTTAGAAAAGCTAATTTAACACTTCATCTATTCCATAAAAATACTCCTTATGGCCTTTCCTTGAAATGTATAATGATCAATAAACCCCTCCGTATAACCTGCTTCATTTCTCCATATAATCTGACCCTATAATGATGTCCCGTGCTTCATTGTCTCTATAACATCTCCTACTATATAACCTCATATTATTGTCTAGATTGCCTTTTTTACTCATAACACCACTAATTTATTTCCACAAGCTAAACATTTCTGTCCATGGCAAGTAATCACAGAAACAATAGGATTCGCCATTTTCAATGAACTTGAATTTGGTACAAACAAAATAATTCAGCCATTAAATGTTATATTGTTAGGTTTAAAAATGTAGATGTCAGCTAAAGAATATCTATGAAGACATGTGCATCTTATTTCACACGTGATGAACATGGTCATCCCCATTAACATGAAGCTGTCCTGACTAAATTCATATGGACACCTGACCATCACACCTTAATGATCTTATTGGACGTCCCATTCCAAAAGCATAAGCACTTATATAGAGTTTCTGCAGCTATAATAGTCTCCACTTTTATATCCACTGTTTGGTATTTTATCCACCTCCTGCAGTGTGTGTTTGAAGAAACAATGACAGATATATTAGGAACAAAAAACGGAAAGTTAACCAATATTAAAGTAAGTATTGGTTTTTACTATAAAAGTGCAATAAACTCATTAATTGGGAGGGTTGTCCACATAGTCTTGGTCATAACGTGTAAAATGAAGCATTCTATACGGGAACTTTATAGGCATCAGCAGCATTGACCTTCAAATAGAAATTATCAAGCTGTTACCAGCTGTCATGTTGAGATGTAGTTCCTTAAAAACATACATGTATTCACATACAGACCAGTTTAAACTATATCACCCAAGTCATTTTGATGGATGATGATGGTTTATGGTGACCTGAAAGTAGGCCATGTCTCAAACTGTACTTTTTGGTCCCATAGACTTATCGGTAAATTGTGTGTTAGTCCTTTCAACTGTCCCTGTCTGTAAGTCTCTCTGTGTGATTGAGCCTATGTCTTTAAAAGTTATCTAGTCACTAAAGGAAGAGTTTTCAGGAGAGTTGTGGCTTAACTCCTTGACCTCACCATACATTATTAGAGGTCAACCCCAGTGATCTTCTCCTGCAGAAAGAGCTTGGCTGGCAATGTAAAATGCATAGTTAAATTAGATTTCTTAAACTTCCCCCCACTCAGTAAATTATGCATTACACAGGGCCACCTCACCCTTCTTGCTGATGGGACATTTCAGTGTTACAATGAACCACAACTCTCTTGCAAACTTTCATTGCGACCATTGCCATAGTGCATGTGTTCTTCTCTCTCTCTCTTTCTCTCTCTCTCTCTTTCTCTCTCTCATACGCCTGCAAAGCCCTTCTTTTTTTCCTGCGTCTCACTTGTGTATCTGTTGTACTCTTTCAGAGTGCAAAACAAAATTGCTTCTTCCAGTCTGATGCGTAAAAGCAAATTCAATTTCAAATATCTTGAGCCATGTCAAGTTATGGAAACTTTTCCGAATGCATTTGTGGATGTTTAGAAACGCAATATATATTCACTGTATTTGAAAAAAGAAGAAGAAAACCCCATGATAGCCACTTCCAAGCATGGGACGGGCTGGCACCTCTTAGCCCAGGGGTCAGGTAAAGCCAAATACACCCATAGGACACCCCTCAGTAACTAACATACATACTGGCAACACATTTTACACACTCTCACACTAACAAACATACACACTTATGCTACAAACATAAGTACACAAATTACAACACACATTTACACACTGATTTACAAATACAAGCACATACACACTCATGCTAACACAAACACGCATTCATGCTAACATACACACTCATACACACACATACTTAGGACACACATGCTAACACATGCTCATTCACTGTAACATACATGCATGCATATATACTCACTCTCACTATAAATTATCATCACTCTCACTCTCTCCATGCCTACCACACTCACTCCCTTACCCTTTCTCTCACTCCTCCTGTCCCTCTCTCCCTCCCTCCCATTACCCCAATACTTTCCCTGCACTGCCTTGGTTTATTTTTTTATTTTTTTGCTAGTTACCTTAAAAGTTGGTAAAAGTTTTTTTCACTTCCCTGCGGTGTGCGTCCTCATGATGCTTCTGTAAACTGGTTAGTTAGCAATTTAGAACAATAATCAACTTTACAACTATAAGCAGAACCGCAGGCTCTGCCCGTCAGGCCCAAAGCCGTGAAATTACCTTCCACACAGCCCCCACCACCAAGGGAAGATATGAGATTCTCAACGAGTTACACAGGCAGCTTATTGATTTAGCGAAAGAAACACAGAAAGTTATAAATCCGAGAGTCTTATTGGCTCTGACTTTTGCCAGAGGGCCTGAAGCAGGAGGAATAACTTTCACTGCATCACACTTATGCCACTCAAGGTGAATAATAAGAGAAAGTGCTTACTTTGTTTAATACTGATGGATTTTCATATTACATTTGACATGTTATTTTTTCATACTTTATTTTCATTTGTGATTTAAAAAAATATGCGATAAATTGGAAAGTAGCAGATGTTTTCACAAACTTGAGCTGAAACACTGTCTATAGCAGTAGCCAGACATCTTGTCTTTATATTGAAGGATTATTTTGTATGCTAATACATTGAAGTCTAATTCAAGTTTCTTATCCCCTGCAGTGTCCCTCTACTACTTGCCACGCACTGGCATGTTGGCTTGTCTGCCAGGCTACTGTACCATTGGCACTGTTGCTGCTGGGCAAGACCGGGCCGTTCATTGGGCAAACTCGGCAGACAGCGATAGCCCCCTTCCACCTACCTACCTTTACATAGTAAAAGTGCAGCGTGCAGCCAGGACTGATTTCACTTGTCTTTCTGACTGATGCTAGATTCAATCATGAAAGTAGCCGCTAGTTGGTAACGCATTTGGAATGCCTACTTCTTACTAAGAATGTTTACCATTAGGAAGTAAACTTAACTTTGATACATAACACTACGCCGTGAGCTTGTGCTGATATGTAAGTAAGATTTTAATAATGATGAAGAATTTTGCAAGGTAGCCATTTTAAGAACCTCAATGTTTTCCCCTATTCCCCATCTAGAGAGTAATTCTTATTTTAGGTAGACATTGGTGATCAACCAGGGAACAAAACCTGCACAACAATTTTACCTGGTACCCTTCATATTTGGGAAATCATCCCTGACTTTAGTGAAATATCTGAGCCCTAGAACCATTTTTATTCAGCTGCTCTGCAAAGTGAAAATGATAGATTTCTTAGCTGTGAAATTCCCTTAGCCTTGGTGCAAGTGCATGAATGAACAGTAAGGGAGAGAAAAGTAGTGCACTCAGGGGTACAGTGAATTTTCAAAGTGGTACCTTCTGGCAATGATACTGGACAGAGGGAATGACGTGTATAACACTCGTATTCTCTAGGGCGTAGTTTGCAGAGGTACAATTTGTGGGTTAGCTAATAGCATTTCACCTGCTTGTCACAGCTACACAAAAAAATTACACTTAGAGGAACAATTTAACAATTTCTGGTGAATTGCGGGGATAAGTTTATAAACCCTTCCAGGGCTTTAGCTGATCATTGCAGAGTGTGCATGCATCTCAGAAAATATTTCCTTGTACTGCATTTTTATCTGCCTGTGGTTGAATCAGATATACGTTTTTATAAATTGCTTTAACATGATGTGTGGTGTACAGACATAATCTTTCTATTTTTCTATGGTTTTTAAGTGTATTTTATTTTTCTTGGACACTAGACTTTGATTTTAGTTACTTAAGCAACTTGGAGCAACTTAAGGTGCTATAGGGCACAGTAGGAGGTGCTGGAGAAAGAACATATGGGGCATAACGAGAGGCTATATAATTTAATATGAATTAGTATGAGAGAGAAATATATAAAGAAGCAAGCGATTATACAAAAGCATTTAAGCAGTATAAAGCAATAGGAGGGTTTGTGGGGTGTAGTTATATGGATTAATATGAGGAGTTAGCCATCGCAAGTTACATGTAATGTGGATTAATACAAGGTTTATGGAAAAATAGGAGGTTCTATGGAGATGCTGTATGGAAACAAAAAATAGTTATTATGCTAGAGCATAATGATATGTTTATTGAGGTGTATTCACTGACATGCAGATTTACAGGAGAGCAAACTGTTTCAGCTCCCTGGCATTATTATACATTATAAAGGACCAACACCTGTAAGCTTATCCACTAAGAAAAACTGAGCTAGCCCTAAAATTAATGTAGCAATATTTTTTTCCAACTATAAATTATGCAGGACCAGCTGACCCTTCGTAGTGCATAGCAGTATCAGGGAGATGAAAGGCAGGGCCGGACTGGGGGTAACGAGACTTCCCTGGCACTCCAAGGCTGGTGGCTGCCTAATGACATAAGAGTGGCCGGTGGCCACATACTGCAGCACTCGATCTGCCTCTGAAGCAGGTTGTGCGTATATGGAGTGATTTCGAACAGTGACCCACTGGACATTTGTCTGATATGACATATGGCCAGTCTGGGCCTGATGAAATGTACCCCTTATTCTTTAGATGTTTTATGACATATTTCAGTAAGTTACACAAGTTGTCAAGACCTCACAATCCATACCTTCAGAATCACGCTGAAAATTCGCTATACCCTACTCTATAGGATATATAAGCAGTTAAGGGATTTAGGGCTATGAGAGCAACACGTTTTAAAGCCTTTTGGCTAAATGAAGCAGTAGGAGAACTTATACGAGGCTTCCTGTGAAGCCGCAAGACCATTGATTGCGGGGATTTTCGCGGAGGATTAAGCCATTTTGTATTGTGCATACATTATAACATTACATGCAAGGAATTATACTGCTTGATGAAGAAGCCACAAAGAGGACTTGCAGGTCAAAAAGCTGAATCATTTCCTTGCTGCCAGGAAATTACTTTCCACTGAGCAGTGCGATGTTCATCACTCCTGAGCGTGGGTGAATCTATTATCACTGCATTATGTGCCTTCCGAATATCAGGTGGCCCTAGGCAGTAATTTATAGACTCTTGCCAACCCTGACTGGAACCAGCTTGCACACTAAATAGGAACAAGCATTACTATTGCACTGGGCAGGAAAATGGATTGACATAGTACTTCTCAGGAGTGTTTAACTGTTTTAGTGCCAGTGCAAAACTTGAAACGCACACTTTATTAAAAGCACTTTAGTATCAGTCATGTAGTAATGTGTTACATCAAATGTGGTATTTTAGTGGGACTCTCTTTAATGCTTCCTTAATATCAAGTTTGTAACCACACCTTTAAGGTTTTGGTTAGAGGCATGGTCCAGGTGCAGTTCTTTATTGAGACTCTGTGATCTATTTTGAATCGTCCCTTCCATATAAGTCAATTAGCTGGCAGCCACATGGAAGCACACTGTAGGACCTGCCTCTGGAGAAAATATGTGTGGCTCTATCAGCAACCCCCCCATACCCCCCCACCCACACCACTCATTTATCTGGTTTGCCAATCGGCCAGGCCAGGAAAAGGGTCTTCCCCAAACTGTTCCCACAAAGTTGGAAGCATAGCATTGTCTAAAATGTCTTTGTATGCTCAAACATTACGATTTTCCTTCACTGGAAGAAAGAGGCCTAACCCAAACCCTGATCCGAATACGTTTGTCCATATAGTGGTGCCCAATGCTAGGTCCATATAGACATGGTTGAATGAGTTTGGTGTGGAAGAACTTAACTAGCCCGCACAAAGCCCTGACCTCTACCCCCTGATCTCAACCCCTTCGAGATAAACTGGAATAGTGATTGAGAGCCAGTCCTTCTCGTCCAACATCAGTGCCTGACTTCATAAATGCTGTACACTCCAAAATCTTGTGGAAGGCCTCCCCAGAAGAGTGCAAGCTGTTATAGCTGCAACAGAGGACCAACTAAATATGAATGTAAATGCAATGTCCCCTGCCTGGAGAAAGAAGAAAGTGACCCAGATACCTGGGGAAGCAGGGTTTTAGCAGGAAAGTTCGTAGATATGATTACAATACAGGCATTTATAACTACATCAAATTACCAACAATTACCAAATACACATTTTCCCTAAGACCAGGTTATTTAACAGGGGGTGACGGAGCAGACACTCCAGGCATCCTTCATAGGTCCGTCAGCATAATGGAAGCTACACGAACCTTTTCCCTCATATAAAATACTAGTGAATACTTCATCGTTGTAGGTTCTTGAAAGACTGAGGAAGGGCCAGATGTGTGGTGTTTTTTGAGTTGGTAGAATGGAACCTCCTCGTGTTCTCCTAAATTGTAGCTGACTGCTGCTGAGTGTATTGTTCTCCCACCTTCTTGTCTACAGCACCCTTTTTAATGTGGGATGTCATATTAGAAGAGGTGGGAAATGCTTGCTGCGGTGCCTATACGGATAAGAGAGCCAAGAAGCAGATCTGCCACCTACACATTCCTCGCCAAAGCCAAATGTATGTTCTAATAAAATTTCATTATAAGTCAATAATTCAGATCCAGCCCTCAAATCATTTAAGGCAGAACTGGTTTTTTTCTTGTATTTGAAGAATATGATCTTCCTTTTGACTGCCCCTAAATGGAACTAAGGCAGTACTAATACCTAAAAGTCAAACCCTGGAGAACTCATTCATTCTGTCCTTGAGAACTAAAAGTATTAAACTTCAAATAAGTGATTTCAATAAAGTGAATCTGCAAATGGAAATCTGTCACCCAGCAGTGAGGAATAGAGAGATCCTAATCTCTCTTGCGAGAACAGGGATTAGCGGCTTTAGGTCCCAAAATGGGGATTCAGATAAAATCAATAAACCAACATCAGTGCTTGACCTACAGTAAAGAATCAAGGACTTTGATCTGGTCCATATGTACTACATTTCAATTCATGATTCTGTACAACATTTGCTAATAGGACTGGCTAGAGGGACCTAAGTCTGTTACAGTGTTAAATCATCTTTTCAAACTTTGCAGCAGAGTTCTCTACCATACATAATCGCGCAATTGCCCTATTTACCAAGGTCTATACATAGTAAAAGTAAAGTAAAAAGTAAAAGTTATAAAAGTTATACAAATTATGTCTGTGTATATTATGGATAGGCAGAGGTTGATTAGGTAGATACGGTAGATAATACAAAAAAGCCATAATGCAAGATATGAGAATGCAAACATATGTCAAAGATTAATAAAAAAAAAAAAATTATGATAGCAGTCTTTCAGATTTGAATAAATGGTGTATTTTCTTGGGGTAGTCCCCCAGGACCTGAGCTGAGCACTGGGAAATGATCTCGTATCTCAGTGCTCCACCTTAGGACGCAAAGGATGAATGGGAAGAGATGCCTGCAATACTGATGGCCCAATAGATTAATCTTTACCTATCTAATATTGCACAGGTGCCACTTTAGAGCAACGACAGAGCTACAGCACCTTAACAGCCCCTTTTATTATTATTACTTGCATTTTAATATTTTTGTGTGTTAAAATATTGTTTCCTGGTATAGCTCTCCGTTATGGCACATGCTACACAGACACACCACAACATTCTGCCACATGCTCAAACAGAGTGGTTTTTAATGCATACCCATCAGATATACATTAACGGAAATCTACAGAGCAAAAATGCTGTGTCCGTTTCTGTTTAGTGGCTGATGGATTATTATTAGACTACAAGTGTCTGCAGATTGACCATTAATATGCATTTTACTAGACTGCAGTCAGTCTCTGCTACTAAGGCGGGAGAGAAGCGGTGTTAAAGTCATATTACATTTAATCCCAGTATATTGCTCTGCTTTTTCTAGAGGAGAAATACATCAGACTATAGGAGACAATAGGGATTATGAACAAAAAACTGATTCTGGAGCAATGTTCAAAAATTGTTCTTTTACTCAACAGTTCCGTTGGTTACGATGGGAAAGCCAACTTTAAAACTACCGTTATATTCTTGTTACACATATGACCCAGTGCATCAAACTGAGTTGGTGCAATTGCCATAGTAACCAAAAGATCAGTTAATCAATAGATTAGTTGTAAGAGCAGCTAGAAACGAGGCTCCGAGCAAGGTACTGTCATGGTGTCACAGCCACACTTGAGATTTCTCTAGTGTTGTGAGCTTTATGCCTTTTCACTGTGTGTTGTGGGTGGTTCTTTGAAACTCCACCCTGCTCTGGCCTAAATAATATTCCATTGCCCTTTGTGTTTTGCTCTGGGTATCAAGTGTGTTCCCGTGTTCCTGATTTTCCTATGTATGACCTGGCTTTGTGTGACTACCCTTCCGGCTCCTGATTCCGTGCTATTGTATCCTGACACTGCTGCACTGTTTTCCTGACTATGGCTTGTCTGACTACCCGTTCTGGTTTCTGTTCCCAGCTTGTTGATAGGACTTAGATTTTGCAATACATTTTTGGTACTTTAATGTTTATTCAAAAAGTATTTTTTTTCATTTTATATTTTTGTGTCAGTCTGGTTCCTGGTCCTGGTGAGGGAGGTAAGTATCATAAACGCTATCCTCAGGATTGCTGAGGCTGCGTTTACTCTCTTCCTCCTTGCGGTGATTGGAGACTCCATCGTGGCTCCGCCCCTCCCCTGCTTGCAAACACAGAAGTGAGCAGGGCTACTATGACGACACGTCCTCAGGGCCGGCCGAAGACTTAACGCCGCCTGGGGCGAAGTTTAAAACGCCGCCCCCCCCGCCCCCCGGTACTTACCTTTAAACAGTCCTGCGGCGAGTCTCCCTGCTCTGCCACGGTGCCGGCTTGTAATGCTGAGCGCCGGAAATTGACGTCACTTCCGGCGCTCTGCATTACAAGCCGGCACCGGGACCGAACAGGGAGACTCGCCGCAGAGGAGAGAGAGAGAGAGGCGCCGAGCGGGTAAGCGAAAACCACTCGGTGCCCCTCTCTCTCTCTCCTCCGCTTCAAAAAAAAAAAAAAAAAAAGCGCTTGGGGCGGCAATTGCCCCAGTCTGCCCCATTATAGGGCCGGCCCTGCACGTCCTTCTTGTTGCCGTGTTTGGAGGCTGCCTCGACCTCGACTTTGTAACCTGACCTTGATTTCTGCATTAATGCTTTGGATATCTCGCCTTGTTTTTTTGTTGTGTGATTTCCTGCCAATAGGAGCCTACTCTTTTTACCGGTTCACCAACAGGCGTGACAGTAAGGGAGTTAGGGAGCAAATTAATAATTGAGTATGTATGCATGTATTTTACAGTGTCTGTGTATGTGTTAGCATGAGTGTATATGTGTAAGTGTACGTTAGCATGAACGTGTAAGTATGTGTTAGAGGCAGTGTGCATTTGCGTGCATGTGTGTGTTAGCATGATTGTGGTAGTGTGTGTTAGCATGAGTCTGTGTGTGTAAATGTGTTTTCTAGCATAACTGTATGTTTAAATGTGCGTTAGAGGTAATGTGTGTTAGCATGAGTGTCAGTATGTGTAAGTGTGTGTTGGTTAGCAAGAGTGTGTATGTGTTTGTGTTAATGCAAGTGTGTACGTTTGTGTAAGTTTCAATGTCAATGTGTGTATGTTAGTTATAGTGGGTGGTACTAGGGGCCACTGGGATCTACCTGGCCCATAAGCCAGATGGTGCAAGCTAACGATATGACCAACATTCCAAATAGCATTAAAGGGAGCTTGTTTTAAGGGCTATGGTTAAAAGAATGGCTATGAGCACATTGGAATTTTTTTTTAGTAACTGAACTATTAAAAAAGGATATATTGTGTTTACAAAACATCATTTATAAACAAATATATTGCTGTTTATACACAATTGCCAATGTAGAACACTGTGATATACTCATACTTGCTCCCAGAAAATAAGGACGTCAGGGGGTTAGTCCACAATGAGGGAAGAAAATAGATATCTGGAACTTAAAAAATAAGTTCCTTAGGGCTGTTTTTTTATTACATAAATTATGTGGGAATGTTTTCTGCAGGTGACATTCATTTATTTATTTTTAAATACTCAGATCTGTAAAACTATTACATGAGGTAACAATACATTTATAGTTTTTAGGTTTCACCTAGGTTTGTATAGTGCCTATTTCTAACTTTTCTTGGTCCAAGCCGCCTGACCTTTGCGAGGCAGAGTGCCTCCGTACCAGAGCAGTATTAAGAGGCTACTTTGCCTAGACAACACCAGACTAGGACTTCTGGGAAGGGTACCAAACTAGTCCTGCATTCAACATGTCCCATCCTGACATGCTATGTAGCAATCATGGTCAGTGGTCTTCAGCACGAGCCTAAGTTGATTTGTGGATAACCTCCCGCAGTAATTTTCTCTGCCATCCACATCTGAATTTTAGAAGCTGTTTCCTGGCAGTGTTAAACATGATATGCACTCACATCATATCTGTTCATACCAACATGACATCCAACAATACCAGCGATGAAAAGTTCCATTAATTTTGTATATACCATTGACTTTTAGCAATATATTCCGTTCCCATGGCTGTTCCACTTCCATTCCTATCTCAGTTCCCCTGTTTGCCCTTGGATTTTATTTTCCCATAGAGCTCACTGTAAGTATAGACTGTATTGGAAGATATTTGTTTGTATTCTGTAGTCTATGTGTGAATATGCAGAGCTGAACCCTTTCCACAAGTATAATTAGGAGCTATAAAATTAAATGGCCATGCCATGAAATAACATAAAACGAAACAGCACTTTTAATAGTACAAAAAAAGTAGAAATATCAATGGAGCGTTACATGTTGCAGCAATATGATAAAGAAAGCATCCACATAAAATAAATACAGCAAAGATCACACACTAAAGAGGGTTTGCACTAGCGAATTACGATAATGCATTTTAAGAATTGTAAATATTCAATAATCATTATTTAGAAGCTTGGATCAAGGGCGCAAGAGGTTTCCCCTGATATGAACCTGGGTGGGGTGACACAGCTAACTGAACTGGGGCACACGAGTGTTAGCATATGGGTGGCTGGGGTTCAGAAATAAAAGGAAAATGTAGGGATATGCCTGCTAAGACTACAAGGTTGGCTAGTGATTAGCATCAGCAATTTTTTTGTTTTAGTGAGCCTTCTTTCTTATACCCCTTCAACCTCCCAGTCGGAAAATGGCAGCAGTAAGTTTTAGGTGTGTTCTTCTTATTCATCTGTATATCGTCAGTTTCAATGTTATGGCTACTGTTGTATTTTTTCCTTTTGTAATAGAGATATCGAATCAGCTGACGCTCTTATATAATAAAATTACATTATTTGTGATTAATTGTTTTCGCCATTCACCCATAAAATGGGATGTTTGCAGGTCTACGTTAACCACCAGACAAAGCTGTAACTAGGGCTCTTGGAGTCTAAGGCAGAGTTGGGGGTCCCGCCCCTTGTTGATGTCATATTGGCTTCTATAGATGACACTGATGGGGCATTGCTGGCAAGCAACTCAAGCTCTTCTCTTACAATGCAGACCCTGGTGCAGGTGCCCATCTTGCCCCATGGAAGTTACAACCCTGCCACCAAAACATCATGGTGCCTTGGGGAGATCCATAGACCACTCATTGGGAAATCATACACAGAGGAGGATGCTTCCCATCAAGACAACTAAACTCCCCAAGGTGTAGGCTCCTACAATGACAGATTGAATGTAACACTGTAGCATGATAATGTAACACTGCTAGGCAGGCTAGAATGATTCATTATAACAAGTTTAAACACTACAGAAAAATGCATTGTGCAAACCAATGAGAAATCTTAGAATGTGTAGGTAAATTGTTAATTCTCTAAAATATAGTGTTTCAGAGTAATTTAAATGCAATGCAAGGTTTTGCTCACTGATATGGTTGTAGATTAGGGTTAACAGCATTCCCACAGAAGTATTATTGCTTATTACAGAGAAGAGCAAATAACTTAATGTTTTTCTAGGGATGGAAATAATGGGCAAACTTGATGGGCTGAATTCTTCTCATCTTCAGTGGTTTAAGCTCTACATTAAATTGTCCCAGTGAGGGTTACAATTTCCCCAGGATATTTAAAAGATTCACATGCTGCTGACCAACACATGCAGAGTGTTACACTGCCATATATACCGGTATATGGTGTGTGAATTATGGTACACTGGTGGTGTATGGGTTAATGCTAGCTGCTTCTAATAATTCAATTAATTTGACAAGCTCCACAAAGTATGCTTTTCAGTCTAGAACAGGTGGTGAGATGCTCATTTTGTGAAGCCTCTCATGCATACACAATAGACACAGCGAGTGGTGGGACTGCCAGGGCGACTGACAGAGAGTCCTATAGGACTGTAGACATGAGATTGAGCTGGCTCCGCTCCAGCGCTGCTACAACCCTTCCTGGGGACTTGTAACTGTTTAGGAATCAGCTAGCCAGATGGAATGAATGAATGAAGAACGAGTTACTGTACCATAAGGCAATATTTTCTGTTGGAAGCCAGCTCTGTTGCATTCCAGCTGTGGCTAAACTATAACCCCCATCGTTCTCAGTCAGGAATGTAAGGGATGTTCCTAAACCCAGTCTCCCAAGTGCAGCTCTTACTGCCTCAGATAGATAGTTGGTGCAAGTATACTCAGAGATACTCATTTTTTTATGAAAAGTAATATAAGTCAATATTGAACCAGTTTTGGTACCAGCTTTTAAAGCTGGACGGTGAGAAACTGTCTAACATGCCATTGTATTATTTATATCATAAACGAGTGTCAGACAATGCTAGCAGGGTACTGGTTTGTATAGCTAGAAGCATTAGTAGTAGACAGAAAGAGGTGGCATTACCTGGAGTATTGTGTGTCAAGACCTCGTTTATAGAAGAAATATTCAGTAAAAGACTAAAATATGTCAACATTTATAGCATGAAGAAGATAAGATGGAGGGCATATGATAGAAACACTGTAAAGAGGGGAAAACATTAGGATGCAATGTAGATGTAATGTAAGTTTTAGGAGTGTGGTATATTAGTGGAACCACCTTCCAGTTTAAGCGGTTAATACATTAAGGGAGGTTTGGCATTTGGCTAACCCATACATATGCCAGGTCCAAACTAGATATCTATGTTTAAACTGTCAATGTGCAGTCCCGTTGACGTTGCATGGCATGCCATTTTTGGGGGGGGGGAGTAGATGGGGAGTGGGGCATGCTGCTCCCGTGATCCAAATTGCCCCAAAAACTACCCTAGTCAGCTTAGGCAAGATTAGCCAGAAGAGGCTATTCACCTCTTCAAAGGCACATTTCTGGAATGTCTTCATTGTGGCAAGCAATACCTCAGACTCTAGCTCAATTATTTTCATGGAAACAGAAATCTTACTTCTTCAGTAAGCAAGCATGTAGATTAATTCAGAAACATGCTTTAGTTTTACAGAAATCAGAGGAGTTAGCTGTTATGTAGTCAATAAAACTTGATAAACAGAGCAATTTGTTTGAAACACTACAATAGTCTCTTTATGCCAGTACATCTTATCACCATCTGAGCTTTTCTGAGCAACTCACATTGAAAAGTATTTATTCTTTGTTATATCTCCGTAAGAGAATCACAGCTGTGAGAGAACTCTACCTATCACTCAGGGAAATCATCTCTCTTGCAGATGTTAATGGAAAATGGAAAAGAGGATCAGATGTTTAAAGAAAAGCTCATTTCAGATGTGCAGTCTCTTGATGTGCACAGATATTCAATAGCCACATGTCTTGTGGATATTTTGCTGCTTTCTTATAGAAGAGTGCGATATATATTTTTTTTATTGAAAGATGTGAAAATGCCCCATACACCGCTGTCTACAACTTATTTTTTTTGTGTTTGTTAAATATGTTTAGTTGAGACATGTAATAACCTTTAATATGAAATCAAAGTTCAGACTTCAACTATTTTAAATATATCTATTACCCAATGTGGAAAAGTCTGTGCTTTATTTTTAACCATTGGTTATAAAATATGCCCGCAATGTTCCAGTGACCTCTAAACAATTTAGTATCAGATAAGCCATCAAGCACTTAAATAATTTTTTTGTCCAGCTTGCACTGCATTAAGGAACAGATTGTTGAAATAGCTTGTATTATGAAAATGATTAATGATAGGAAGTCTCCAGCAGTAGACATTTAAGATTCAAATTACATTGTAGAATTCAAAGAAACCAGATGGGGGACGTTTGTCTCTTGAAATATTGATCCCAATAAATCTATATCCATAGGTATTACTGATATGCGAATTCAGGAAAGGTCATTTTTGCATGACTTAGTGTTCCCACCCGAACAAACCTTTGCGTATGGCCAGACAACATTGATCTTTTTTTCCGAGCTAAGGCTGAGATACCACCAGTACTTCTTGAAACAAGAAATTAACCATGTTCCCCAAACAGGGTATATTAGTAGACAATAACTAACGGCCCAACTTCCCCACACATTTAACCAAATCAATATAACATATTAAATAAACTAATGTTGTGCCTGTTACTTCTGGTAGATGTCTATCCCAGGGTATTGATTGCTGTTTCCTTAAAATAGTACCTATAGATCTTACTACTTTATGTACTGTTAACATTAACATACTTTAAATATGTGATCACAGAGTAAACTTGTTACGCTATTGCTGACAAATGCTATTTTGTTGAACTCAAGATGGCTACTCTTGTAGCCTTACTTTGGTAATTTTACCAATGTAAGTTGGAACACCATATAGACATGGAGCCATGCTTGAGAGGTGGGATTATCTGGCTCTTGAGCCATTATTGGGTGGGAAATGGATGCCATAGTGGAAACTCTTTTTAACATAAATCAAAGGCCTCCAGGTCAGATCCAGGGGGTTTCCAAATATAGGCAGTAGAAGCCAATTCTGAGTGATAAGCAATTATAAGCGTTAATAAGCGATAAGCGTTAATGTGCTGCTCATTATTAACGTAAATAAAATCCTTTAAAAATGTATTAGGAATTATTAGGTTGGGTGATCTTGTTTTTGGACACCATTTTCTCGGGCTAGCCATGGACATGGGTTGGGCTAGCCATGTGAGGGGCATGGTTAGCCATTCGAGGGCCGGGCAGACCCCAGATAGTGTTGGGTTAGTGGTGGGAGGGAAGTTAGAAGTGGAGTGCGCATGAATGAATGCCACTTACTCCACCTACCTCGGAGAAAGAAGAGAGTAACCTGGAACTGGGAATCTGCATCAAACTCATTTAGCATTTTTTTAGGAGGGATACTGTGGGACAGCAAAGAGTTAATTTATTTCTCTTAAATTCAGGTTATACTTTACACCTATTAAATGATTTGTTAACAAAACCGCTTCATACTTTTTTTCTTAGCAGATGAAAAAAGTGATGAAATTATAAATAACCTGAAAAACAACAAGACATTTTGTCTGCTTATTTTAATAGGTACAAAGCGGCAGGTGCATCGAGAAGTGCCATTAACGTACTGTCAGCCAAGCTTGAAACAAACTTGGAAAGGTTTTAAAGAGGCAATTAATTTGGCAATTTTACTCTGCTCCTGATAGATTATTTTGTTTATGTATTTGGAACACAATTTGGAAGTGGGATCCAGGGAGGTAAAAATGCTGCATCTTTGGTTCCTGCAACCATTAAAAACACAGCAGGGTCCAAATACTAAACAAGGTGAGACAGTATCTTTAAGCACATGCAAGGTCATGCAGGGAGAAAGCAATTTTATTGGGCACAGAAGGCAGAGGCAGAAGGTGCCCGGTGTGTTTTAGTCTGAGTTCTATTAAAGAAATAGGGATGTTTTTAGCATTAAGTCAAAGGATGTAATGGAGCCACAGGCTACAGTGTACTATGGGCTGATAATAGCTGTTAGGATAATATCTCTGGGCGAATGGACTACTCATATCCAACAACCCATTGAACTCTACTCCCACTACTGATATAGATAAATATATTTTGTCCAATATTATGTACTTTGTTGTTCTTCCAGCACCAATGGCTACTATTCTTTTTTCACATTAATGGGATAGCCAGGCATTATTTGTTTCTATTATCCATTAACTGATCATACTAGTTGTATAGATAATGTATTAGTCTTTCATTACATGGTTCCATTCAGGCATTTCAAAAAAAAAAAGAAACTACACAGACACTGGATCAAGCCAAGTGCACAATATCAACTTTTTTCATGTGTATTGGTAGAAGTGCTGCTTCTTTTGGTCTCTAGGTCACCTTCACTCACTTTCCCTCTTAATCTCATAAGGCTAGTTCTGCCCTCATATATGGCTAGCCCCATCACATGCATGACAAGCCTTGGCATTACAGACAAATATCACCAATCTCCCAAAAGAGGGAGCTCCAGGTAGCCTACCCTGGGAAATTACCAACTACGTTTACTTAAGGGTTCAGTGTTAAGAATATGTATTAGAAGAGTAACAGAGGCCCCTGTCATGTTGTGAGGCTCAGATTTTTTTTATAGTAAGTTAGATGGTATGATCAAATAATGGTATCTAAAGAAAGCCCTTCTTGCCATGAAAAAGAACAATATATAACTTGTGTGGATACAGTAAATGTGAGTGAAAACAAATGCAAAATGGTCTTGGTCATGAAGGATACAAAAAGGAAAAAAGGAAAAAAACCCAGCCTGGTCCTTAAGGGGTTAATGCAGGGAAGATGCCGAGGGAGAGGCTGGGGCAGGAACGGTAAAGAAATACCAACGTATTTGCTATTATATTATTGTTTTTGTTTGGTGTAGAATTGCCACTTTGAGTTTATTTGGCCCATTATAAAATCACACATAATTGTGCAGTGACATGCTGCAAGATTTAGTCACATGCATCCAAAACATGGGGATGGGGCCATCAAAGCAGCTTTGAGGGGGAATCAGCATTTTGTGTTAGCCAAATGCTAGTGAATTAGCTGGCTCATTCATTTATGTTCATTGAGATGATTTCCAAACCTGTGATGATGATTTTCTTCACATACTCATGAAACAACTATAGGTTGAAGGATAAATAAATAGATAGATAGATAGATAGATAGATAGATAGATAGATAGATAGATAGATAGATAGATCCTTAGTTAATATAAAAAAATATTCTTCCTATATATCAGCTGCTTCAAAAATAAAATAATTTACACTGTGAAATTTTATAACACTTCGAACAGCTTGCTGACTAACATACATCATATAATATTATCGCATTCTTAATGTTGTTTAGCAAACAGACTGGGAATATATTTTCAAGAAAGGAAAAATATGATCTAACATGGTAAGTGGTGATTCATACATAATCAACATAATGTAAGTGTTTAGATCTTTCGGCAACTCATCCATCATCACCGTGGACCCTTCATCAGCATATCTGGTAACTCTCCAGGCTCGACAAAGAGTCTCTGCATGGTGTACTGATTTTCATGGTTTTCCAGATCACCTTCCTCTTTCTCCAGGTGACAGAGCAGTACTTCTCCATGTACACTCTCTGCCCACACTCCCCCCTAATTGAAGACTATCTGGAGCATATGTGTATGGCTTGCCCACTTTCATGTGTTGCTATCTCCACACAAAGCCAATCCCTCAGAAGAGGGAGAGCTCCAGGTGGTCCACCCTAGGAAGTTCCCAGGTATGTGTGTAGACTTTTTATCTGGTTCCTTTTAGTTAGTGCCAGTACCCTGTGTCTACTTTACTTTAACAGACTTGAACAGTCTTCCTGAGTCACATGTACTTTGGGTCAAACATAAACATTAAACATTTCTTGGAGCAGCATCTCTACAGCTTCTACAATAAGCTTCTATTGGCTCGGTGAGGACTAAGCTGACTAGATTTGTGTGATGAAATCTGTGGTATTTTAAGACACTTTATTTAAATAATTACAAGCAACAGAAAAGCATTTTACTTACATTACACTTAGGACCTGTGTGTACAGGATGCTTTTATCAACAACTAGATACGCAGACACATAAATCATAAATGTAAGTATATAATCACTTCCTGTAAGTGTATACTCTGATCCATCCATTGGGCAGGCCTTCTCTGTCAGAGATGGTACGATGAAGAAATTGCTGTGAATGAATCACTTGTTCTCTCTGCACTTAACCAGAACCATTATCTTCATTTATCAACAACCATGTTTTTTTTTTCCTGGAAAATAAAAATCATTCAGAGTGGGTGGGGTAAAGATTCTCTCTATGAGTGGAAGGAGGCAATGGAATGAATCACGCAAGCACTGCTCAGCAGGAAGCGTTCGCGGCTCCAGCACACACCAGGGAGTGAGGTTTAGTTATTGCAAACAGAACATTGCTAAAATGTTCATGATTAAGGAAGCCTCCAAAACTATGCCCTGTTTCTGTGATGAAAGAAACCCTGTAATCACAATTTTTTCATGGAAGAAAAGGAGATGGTAGGATGGCTTCTTACATAAGAAAATCACTACCTGTGCTGACGTTAACTACACTGGGCTGATAAACTCCCACATGATGCTACAAGGCTGTATCATAAGTCTCATTGCACTTAATTACAAAATGATATCTGAAAACATAATTAACTTTTGTAACTGAATGTAATTGAATCAGATAAATGTACACGGTGAATACCAGTCACATATCGTTCTAGGAGAGACCTTAATAGAGAGAAGCATTTGAAACTAAGTTTATTTCTATTTATTGTGGAAAATGAATGTATGCGTATTTCTATTCATCAGAGTCGGTGCTTGGAGCGTATTTGTACGACAGAGGGGCTGTTTTAGAATAATTGCCAGACTTACAGAGATGGCTTAGATGGAGAGGAATGTTAAATACAAGCGTTATTTAAGGTTATAGGGATATCAAAAGACATAGGTAACATGATGTAAAGAGATATGCTACATTGACATGTCACATACAAGAATAGCAGATAAAGTTATATGGGGGAGTTACTGGAATGGAAAATTATTGGCCAAGGGTGATCCTGGTCCGATAAATAGAAACAGAATCTGCCGGCACTCCACAAAATAAAATGTAATGTATTATGACTGGAAAAAGTTGACAATCCATTTCCGTTTTTGGATAAGGCTGACCCAACTAGCAGTTGAACAACATCATTCTCCTTCTATATGGCCTGTCCCCACCAGACCTTCTACAATCTGTTTCACAATGCAGTAAGTGGCAAACTATGCCGTAACGTTCCAATCAAAGGTTTGGGTTTTGGGTTTTGTTGGAAATCACACCCGAATGGAAGGTGCCAGAACTAAAGCTTAGGAAGTGACCTATAAATTAGTTACTGCTATATGGTTCCTGTATTCTCCATTTTAAGTTAAGGATCAAATCTACACTAATCAAATGAAAAAGTATATATTAATGTAACAAGGAACACTTACAAAAAAAGCATCCATCAAGATTTAATCATTTAGTAAATGAATACCAGTGCTGTTATAGAGGTCTGTGTCTAGACTGCATGGCCTCCATGGTATCGTTTGCCCTGCGCCTACTTCTGAAGATATGATGTCATACATGAACACTCAACATAGAGGAAACACGAAGCATGGAATAGACTCTCCTTGAGGTTGGTCCAAAACAGCAGCTGAGGATGTTGCCCTGGGTCAGTTTGATTGCCATGGCTCTTTCCCTAATGTAGAGTAAAAGTTATACTGGCTTTCACATTTGGCGTGAATCCTCATAGACCAGCCAAATACTTTGTTTAAACAAGTGTTTCCAATCCATGGCCAGCATGTTTAATAACCATCAGAGTTCTCCACTAAATGTGTAATGTTTTTGTATAAACAGTCCAAACTATGCTTATAATATCCAAGCTGAAAATGCTGATACGGCCAGTTTAGTTATCTGCAGCATTGGAAGTTAGATGTTACGATGTGATTAATTACATTGTGTTTCAGCTCTTATCCTGTGTTTCAATATAAATCTCTACTCTAAACAATATATTGTATATCTAATATCAGACACAACAGGCGTTAAGAACCAAGGTAAACAATAGTGTCTGAGAACGGCTGGAGTTTTTAGTCCACAGCTGGAACTAGAGGGCAAGATGTTTTGGTTACAGTCCATTGGGTATTCCCAACTACGGTTGATAATATAATGCAGGATTTATAAGAATAATGTGTCTAGCACACCCAAATTCTTCAGAGCATTCCTCTTGTTCCTGAAATAATTAAGCTGCTCATATCCCTCTGCAAGGCTCATACACATGTTTGCTGTCATCGACATGGTAGCAAGTGCAAATGTTTAGTGACAAGAATCGATGCAGTGAGAACAGCAAAGACTTACAGATCCGAACAACGAGGACATTGAATACATCTGGGGAAGGTGAAATGGATACTTGTTAAATATTCTACAACATCCTCATTAAAAGCCTTAACATGTTCTTCTACAGGTCAAACAAATTTGATTTTTGGAAAAGAGAAAAGACTCTAAATACCAAATGCTACCCTTGGTAGAATAGTATCTATACAGCGTCACAGCTCCATGGGGGTCAGCAAAGAGGGGTCTTTACCTGATTTTAGACTGGTCACTGACCAGCTCCCTTTGCTTTCCTGAGCAATCACAAATCTTAATTGGCTCTATTAATTTTTTTAAGTGTGGCAGCGGGTGTAGTGCCACATAAGCTGATAAAAAGCTGTGTACTAGATGTCCAAGCAGGGGAGGACATGTCCAAGCAGGGGGGGGGAGTCAAGTGAAGTGGCTCCGCCCCCTCGCACTCACCTTTCACCCCTCACGCTGCTCCCATCACTATGCGGCCATCAGACTGCTGGAATACTTATCTAAACGGCCGCTGGGTGCTGATGCCACCGGCCGGAGCTACTTTAATCCTTTTTTTTATTTATTTAATATGCCGGATCGGCTTGCCATATTAAAAATAAATAAAGTATTAAAGTAGCGCTGGCCGGCAGCATCAGCACCCAGCGGCCGTTTAGATTAGATTTCCAACAATCTGATGGCCGCATAGTGATGGGAGCAGCGTGAGGGGTGAAAGGTGAGTGCGAGGGGGCGGAGCTTTCACCCCATCACTTGGCGGCCATCGCATACGGGCGCTGGGTGCTGATGCCGCTGGCCGGCGCTGCTATAATACTATTTTTTTTTTCATTTAATAGCCGATCCGGCTTGCCATATTAAATTTAAAAAAAAAGTATTAAAGTAGCGCCGGCCGGCGGCATCAGCACCCAGCGGCAGTTTAGATTAGATTTCGGGCGGCCTAGGGGGCAATTGCCCCCACGGCCCAGCCCGCCCCTGTGTCCAAGGGTGATGGTTATATGATGAATAGCTGACACTCCTCATAGGGATGTAAGGTAAAAGACGACGAGATGTGTGGGGTAAGGTAATGCTAAGAACACACACAATGAAAACTTAAAGCACTTTACTTTCCGCTGTGCATTATAATTCCAATGGCTAGTGACAATTTTACCTCTTAAAACATTGTGATGTCATGAAAAAGTTCACTTTTACGCACAATTAATTTGCCTGCCAAATCAAAGCCACTACATTTACATCATCAAAATAACCTGATAATAAATAGTGTTATACTCTATGTTGCTCCATAATATATAGTAAGGAAAAAAGGTTGGAACATCTGATGTGTGAGTGCCTGGTCACAGAAAAGCTGAGCAGAATATTGCGTACCAAAGAACCACATAGTCCCCTGGCACTCAATGAGTAAAACCAATCCATGGTTATGGTTTTCATTGGTTTGGAAACCTATGATTTAAAAGCTCACTACTGCCACCTGCCAGCAGAGATGAGTAATGTCCATCATACAAATGTCACAACTCCACTGAGAGTGCTAAATGAGATATGTGTATATGCAAATGGATATTGCTAGTTTACATGTTTATTTTTTAAAGAATATCTAAATTAAATATTAAATATCAGTGAATAACAATAGATTGCAAAACCCATAAAAAGGAGACTTAAATATGTTCTATGTGTACTAACCAGGGTATGTTGGGTATCTGGAGGAGCAATTTTGAAACTAAATTACTTAATATGGTGAAAGAGAAGGAGTAATAATGGCAAGTTACAAATATTGCATAGCTAGCAGGAGCACACATTTTCATAATACAATCTATATAAACTTAAATGATGGCGTCTAGTTACTGAAAAGTATGTACGGTATATATATATATATATATATATATATATACATACACACATATACGGTACATACACATTATTTTTGGCTGATAAGAGTTGAACAGATACATTTTCATATAAACTACCACAGCTCCATGCGATGTGACAGTAAATTTTTAGCTAACAACCTCTGCAGTGCTAGGAAAACTTGCAAAATTATTTGCAAAACATAAAGACATCAATTTTCATTTTTTGATATCCTTGAGATCCTTCAGTTTTTATGAATATTCTGTTTTTTATGAATAATTTGATTATTTACAAAGACACGGAGAGAAATAAAAAAGCTAAAGTACAATGCAAACCTTCCAAAAAATGTAATTACTACAGACTTACTCGAAAAGATGAAAAATAGCTCATCAATATTCCGGACCTGTGTACTAACAGGAAAAAAACTGGGATTTTATTGTGATCATATTTTAGATTTATTACCACCTCGGAATGCAAAGGAGCCGAGTAATCAGAAGGCGTGAGACTAATATTACTGTGATATTGACAGACAGCGCTTTGAACGCACGCCGAATGAGCAGTTATATGAAGTGAAGACACTTAAAACTTCACAAGCTGACGCATAAATATCCATAAGAAGAACCCGGCGTATCACAGACGGATGCATGATAACGAGATTCTTACTCTATGCTTCGCTTCCTTGTCAGTACAAATGAATGGGATTAAAACTGTCTCTGTATGTAGCAGAGAAGATGAGTTCAAATAATATAAAAACAATGCTACGCGATGTCTGGTTTGATGCAGATTCCCAAACCCAGACTGTGGTTGAACCGCTACTCAATCTGTTCTGTGGTTAACGTCGTGTAAAACCTTAATCCTCATTTAAAGTTTGAAGTTCATCTATGTGCCAAATAGGGATGAATAATAAATATGTGGATTGGTTGACCAAACATGTTCCAACGGAGCTCACACATAAAAACCTTAATATTTAATCAGAAAAAGGCATTTAATTTTGCTCCCATGAATTTGCCACAATCAATAAATTATTTCAGAATCACATTGCCATCCATATGTCCCCTTTTCTGTGGAACAAGGTATGGTTCTAGTTATTATTATTTATTGTTTTATATAGCGCCATCAAATTCCGTAGCGCCGTACAATGGGAAACTACATCTTGCTAGAGGTGGCCATGTTTGGTGTCTACACCGAGCAACCTCCTGTAAGGTAGTAACAATTATTATAGTACTATTATATTCTACAACAGGGTAAACAGGGCAGTCACACACACCAGTACACATCCATGCTCACACACAATGACACATCCATGCTCACACACACACAAGAACACATCCATGCTCACATACATACATAAACACAAACACATACATCCCACCCCCTGCCCGCTTACTTCTCACGGCTCCTACAGCTTTCTCTTGGTTTCACCACGGGGTCATAATGTGACTCCGAGGGGTTCCTGTCTCCACATAATGATTCAAACTAGATAAGAAAGGGCTCTTCCGACTTGGGGTGGTACAGTCTTCTAAACAATTTTGAATCTGTATGAGGAGACAGGAACGAGGGGTCGGAGGGGGCGCACCGGACCCCTTGAGGCGCGGGTCCAGTCTTAGCTGCGACCCCTGTAGTTACGCCAGTGTATGTAACTCAAAAGAAACAAAGCAGTATCTCTGCTCAAATGACGTGTTAAAAAATTCTGTTTATACTATCCTAGCTGACAGATACTTGGTTATGTTAGGGCACTGAGTTGGCACATGGCTCATTAAGACATTTGGAGACATGGCAAAACTGTGGCAGGATAGCTTGAGAATCGAGGAACAACTGTGTTCTTCTACAGCATGCAGGAAAAAAAGCAGGCAGCTTACTTCTTATGTACATTTCTTCAGATTGATAAATATTCACTGTCTTGGTAAAGCCTAATTGAGAGCTTCCCACTGACAAAAAGGAGTGGCAGCAGGTTTAGAGCAGCAACCAAAACATAATTCATCACCATTTGGACTTGACGAATTTATTATGTTGCTGATGAAAAGAAAGCACTGAAATTTAATGGAAACTAAAGATGCTACTTATCATATAGCCTCAATTTGTGTGTAGGTGGGAAATTAATGACAAATTTAATTACCGGTACTAAATAATTTTGAAAAAAATCATTCTTCATAAAACATTGGGAGCCAGAAAAGGTTAAGTGCATTGAGTTATGCTCTGATTCAACATAGCAAGTAAATGTTTGACAGGGAATTATAATAAATTGCTCAATGATGTATGGCATCAAAAGGGTTAACCTCCCATTCGAAAATGCCATGTAATTTAAAATTCCACACGAGTAAAAGGGAAGATCTAGAATAAATGTGAATTTATATTCTTGAATATGCTATAAGCATTTGACCAGTTTTGACCATCTTTTGCTTCTCCTCTCTAAATTCATAATCTACACCATGTTTTTTGTTTTAGGTCTATTTTGCGATTTCCAATGAGAAAGAAATTTAGGAAAATTGAAAAAAAATCAATTTTTTTCCAGTAATGTTTTTCCAGATGAAAATATTTGTGCTTGTGTGTATCGAATGTAAGTTTAACAATGGAAGTGAATGAAACACGAAAACTAATTGGCGTGTAATTAACATTATTCAAATAAGTAGCATCTTATTGATGTAGACAGATTATATTTGATGTGCTGCAGATAATTTGCAAGAAGCAGCCATCTTTTGAGTAAATATTAGTAAAGATAGGTTAAGTGATCATCGTGGTTATAAAATCAGTTGCAATATTAATTTGCCTTTGAAGCATGGCTTCTCGGACTATAATATTTGAATAAATAAACCTAAAGATTTCATTTATAGTTTATGATAAAATGCATCTGTAACATTTAAGCAGATCTGTCACCTATCTTATATTTTAGATTAGATAATACATCCAAACAGTGTACCAATTCAAGTTATATGTATGAGGAATAGGAACCCATATTATGTGTATTCCAGTAGGAGCAGCCATCTTAAACTCATGTTTTCAAAATATGATTGTTTCTCCTCATGAAGTTGTTAAATTGTTCATTTACGTATCTTACAGTTCAGGCAGCTTTTTTTTGAGCTGAGGAGAGAGGAAACTTGGGGCATTTAAGTAATTGCTATTTTTTCCCATTAGTCTCAGTTTCTTTTAGATAAAACAGTCCTATACTTCCAAACTTAATACCTCTAGAACAACTACTGATTGAAAAACAAAATGTACCAATTACAGATAGTTTGATTAATTAATTTAGCTAAATTAAAACTGGTAAAGTTGTTAGTAGACGGTATTGGTTTATAATTTAAAACACATTAAACAAACATTGGATGGAAAGTCTCCATGTTTGACTTGTGTTCAGATGAAGCATTACTTCGATTACCAGGTTACTTTACTTGTTTTCTGGGCGGGGGGGGGCAACATTTAGCCGTGCCTACTCCCCACCCACATTCCCTTTTACTCCACCTCTATGTGCAGATAGCCCCGCCCACATGGCTGGTTAGCCGTGTGCCATGCATTCCATTTTGAACCTGCTTCCCCAGAAGTTCTCCACTCTGTCTGTTGGCCTGCCTAGTAGGCTAGATGCTACTAGATGCTAGTATGATTTAGTCTTGACCTTTTGAGATAAATGATGGCCATCAGTAAGGTGAAACTACGTTATTTAAAAAAAAGCTGCTTTCTTTTTCAATAGCCTATATTACACGTAGGTGTGTAAAAACAAGGACATATTGAATGTACCAGCTTCACCCAGATGTAGCTCGTCTAGAAGAAGACAACAAAAGAGAATGACACTTGTATAGCATGGCTGTTTATAGTGTATTCCCAGCAGCGGCACTGAATCATTTTGTTGGTTCCATGCACAACAACGTTAATTGATTGATTGCTTGTTAATTAATACTGGTAGTCTAGTGGCTTTCAAGAATTAAGTCGAAAAACCTTAATCTTGGATATTTAGATTTTCACAGCAGATAATGGACAGAATATATATATGACATTATAGTAGGTGTACTTAAATTTTCAGAATCCTTGGTTATAATCCACAGCCACAGGCGTACCATTCCTGGTCACTTAATGATGGGGGTACCACTGATATCACTCACAGCAAAAGACAAAAATGGGAGTTATAGTTCTGAAAACCTGATGTGCCAGTAGCTACATGTACATGTAAAAGGGGAATTTAGCAGCTCATCTGGTAAAAGAGTATGTGCGCGTGTGTGTGCATTGTGTATGTGTGTGTGCATGCATGCGTATGTGTGTGTGCATGCATGTGTATGCATAGCTTTCTTGTATAATTACTACTTACGCAGATATGATTATATCATATTAAATAAATAGTTCAAACCATGTAGTCAGTGCTGTATTTACAGCATAACATGCAAATATAAGCTAGCTGGCAAGTAGATCTCAAAGGAGTTGTATTTTTTATCAATTCATGTAATTTGCTCCTATAGGGTTTCACTGCCAAAGCCAGTGTCATTTGAATGAAATGCATCATTACTTCCCATAGATGCCAAATACTTACAAAGGAAACAAGGGTAGAAGCAGTTCACTCAGACGCACTATTTGGTACCCGTCCAGTGAGACAGAGGTTTTGTACCTCTAGGGCGCAAAAGATTTTGGATTTCTGAGCAACCATTGGGATTGTGTCAAGATTGGTCACCACATATAGACCAGTGTAGTCAAAACAGCACCAAAAATGACGATCTATCTTAAAAGATTACTGTAAGCTCAATGCATCACCTTTTTTTTATTCTTGAGGGGTAGATATTGCATGATACAATATACCAACGAGAAGCAAACAGCTTCTTAACACATTCCTTGTAGTGGTATATTTATAGCTTTGAGGGATCAGAAGTCATGAAAAGTAGGTCTGAAACTCAAAGGGTTAATAGAGTGTATCACATTCAAGAACTACAAATATACATTACATAAAAAAATCATATGAATTAAAACAAAATTGTAAATTTAATGTAAAAACATTGTGGCTCAAAAGGGGGAATTTGTTGTGAATTGTCTGTTGTGTCTGGATTTCACATACACCAGGCAGAAATGTGCCGTTTACTCAAATATTGCAGTACTTTTCTTAAAACTAATTCCAATAAAGCAAAACTACCATATTCTGCTGATTAGAAAGCCGAAGACTAAAATTCATATGCTTAGACATTAAAGTGAGAATCCTTGACTCCAAATGCCAAGCCTATTACACTTCATTAAGACATAATTAGAATTGCACAAGGAAGAACCGAGTATAATTTATTCTTTACAACACCCCCACCAGAGGTCTGGGAAGGTTTGCTTACAGCTTTCGTGATCGGAATACCTTGCCAGATATCTCTCTACACACCAAATATCAAGGTTTACAAAGTACAAATGAGCTGAGAGCGAGGATTAGTTGGCATTCTGCTTTGGTGAGAAATTCAGCAAGGTCTGGCCAGACTCCAGAGCAGTAAACAGATTACGGCATGGTAATGCTGCTGTCAGGAGCAGTTTTACTCTGCTATCTATTGCTTTCAGTGGGAAGTTATTTGGGTTGTACAGAGTCTGGCTCTCCTACAGAGCAAAAACATCATAAATAAAGTACTTATTGCATCCTTGGCTACCCCCCTCCCAGGCTCTCTCTGCAGTCTAAGCACTGACCAGTTACACACAGATATACAATGAGTGAGTGATCACAATCCCTGCGTCCCCCTAGTACGTACTACATAAATAAAATCACAAGGACACCTCTGCCCCAACCTGAAGCCAAATCCACAGCAAGCCCAGTGCCTGTCACGCAAACACATGCAACGCTCTGTGCTAGGTGGACGCATTCCCAGAATAAGAGATGGCTGGATCCAGGGTGTATCCATGGCAATAACACTAAAATTATCCACATCATAAGCACAATAATGCAAACAGAACCTGCCAGCAAGGAGGAGTGCGGACCTCAGCTTTCAGGGAGTCTACTGTACCTTGGACAGCTCCAGCAGAGCCAGCAGGGTGAGGAGGAGGAGGCTGCAAGGAGTCTGCATGATGCTGCTCCCCTGTCTGGCCAGCTCATCAGCACTGCTCTTTGCTGCACATCCTGCGTTGTCCCTGGTGCTGATCCAGCAGCCAAAGTTTGGTGGCCAGCAGCCGGCGAAAAGCGAGTAAGGGGAGCAAGAGAAGGTGCTGCCTGAGGAGAGGAGGGCTACTAGAAGAGGTGTTCAGACCTGGGTAACGGATGTGACATCACACAGGCTCTCGGGGCTCTTCATGCAGTGATTTGGGGGGACGTAGCTTCAGGAGGGGAGAGTAGCAGGTACCCTGGCACTAGGGCTGAAGGCTGAAAATATGGTTACTCTCCCCTTAAATTCTCATAAATCTTTCACAGATATATTCGTATTACGCCCCCCGTGTTCCTGGTCCTTTTGTGGTTTCACTTGAAGTGTCTAGTTCCCTCACACCCTTAGCAGGACTATCGATCTCCACCTCTTCTCTGGATCCCGTTCATAGCTGTTCTGTGAATGTCACTGACAGTCTGCAGAGAGAGACGCGCTCCCGTTGGCTCTGTTCCTAAATGCTGGGGAATCACACGCCCCTATAGTACAATAAGGCACTGTGTATACCCCCCAGCACTTCACCTGGAGGATTCCAGCCCGACGCTACTACGGAATTATTAACTCTCCCCTGTCAGAGGAGGCAACAAAGCTCATCCCTCTCTCAGGAGATCTCTGACACCCCCAGATTTAACCCTTTCCGTGGTAAAAGGCATGAGCCATGCTTTGCAGTGCCCCACACTCTTGCGAAGGGTTAATTGCTAAGACGTCTACTATTCAGATGAGGTGGGTGGGTTAATACTCCTTTTCTTTCTCGTGGCTGAGCACAGAAAGGGAGGTAGGATGGGGACTGAATACAATGGAAAAATTGGCTTCACTCAGAAAACCGGCGGGGAGAGAATTATTTCACAAACACACAACCTGTTACCTCATTTCCAGCTGCTGCTGTAATGACAGCAAGAAAAGAGCCAGCTGTTTTATACAGAGAATTAAAACTGCGAGAGGTGTTTCTGTCCCCATCGGTATAGGAGATCGAAGGAAGAAAGTAACGCATTCTGGCCCATGAAAGGTTCCTGCAGCTTCTGTGATGTCCTCACACATCACAAGATACACATAGTTCTCCAGCGTAATCGGGTTGTGTACAAACGTATCTGGAAAAATAAAACAAATGAATAACTGGGAGCGAGTGATTTTAAAGATAAACAATGGCTTCTGTACTGGCCAATATTGTAGCTTAAACAATGGGTTACAGGCTGGGCTAGTTAACCGGGTGGGAAAACCATGGGAGGGGATTAAAGGATTTGG
The DNA here is from genome assembly GCF_027358695.1 of Spea bombifrons. Taxonomy (NCBI): domain Eukaryota; kingdom Metazoa; phylum Chordata; class Amphibia; order Anura; family Pelobatidae; genus Spea; species Spea bombifrons. The sequence continues at coordinate 29,721,741 of NC_071092.1, read as the reverse complement.
ATAACAATATGATAGTCGTAGCCTTTTCTCTGCTTACAAAAGCAGCCAGAAAGACCCCCACGGTGTAGAGCAGCCTCTCAGAAGAAACCCAGCTGGCCACAGGCAATCCTAGTGAGCTTCAGCCATGGGCCACTGGTAAAAGAGCTCTGGATATCAGATACTGTATTTGCAGCATCCCCTATCACACCTCTGATCATTCTCTCCTGCATCTCACTTTTGCCCCTGCTGCCTCTCTCTCCCCATTTTCCTTCTCCCTCTGGAAGCACCTGTGGGTGGAAGGGGCTGGCACTGGACACATTCTAGATCCTTTCGAGATGGCAGTTAAATGGGGTAGCAGCTAGCCACAATGGTGTGGGGAAGGAAAGATGAAGGTTGGGAGATATTTCAGATTGCCAACTTGGTTCACTTGTGGCTGACATAGTGGTGCAGCCAGAAGTGGTGGCCAGATGGCAGAATGGGCAAACTGCTAAGCACCAGGAATACTACTGTGTGATTATTCAAAATAAAGTGACTCATATTCGATGTTATCATCAAACTTCAATTAAATTTAATCCAGCAAATAAAAGGAGCCCTGTAGGGTGTATGCAGCCTAAAGCTGTTCTGTTACTTTTTAAACCCTACGTTTAATAGGTCAGTACATAAATTAACTCAAGTAATGGTTTTACTTGAGATAAGACACCATGTAGAGAGAGGTACATGTTATATACACATGTAATGCCACAAAAAACAGCCTCATTATATACAGCTAAAACACATCATATGAGGGATTAACTCTTTGAGTGCCATACCCATTTCAAATGGTAATTATCAAGAGAGGGTTACTTTGGGGTAACTAACACGTTCTTTATTTGGCCACGTAACAGACTACATTAATTATCCATTAATTATCCACCTCATGCAGAAGGGAGTTATAATGATCAGAACCGTTGTGCCCCCCCCCCCCCCGGATCTGCCAATGCTTACAGACCACCCTTCCAGCAGGGCCGGACTGGGAATGAAAAGCAGCCCTGGAAACATTTGAAGACCAGCCCCATATAGTTTATCTCGCGGTCGAGCTCTTATAACCACACGCACCCCTTATACACACCCGAGTCACACTATTTGCCATACAAATAACTACAAAACATTCTTTTTATCACATTATTTGTATTAAAATGCCAGAAAGCAAAAGTGTTAAAAGGCCCTAATCAATTATGGAATCAAAACATTTGCTACTGCAAAATTATTTTGATGAAAAAGTTCCATTTTATTTAGTGGAACAAAACAGTGATCACATTATTCTTCACGATATTCTTGTAAGAAACTTTTGGCTATTAATACAACCACAACTGTTCTAGCACTGCATCATCCAGTGAATAGCTCATCCCAGATACATTATAAATTTTTGTTTTAAAAAATGCACACAGTTCATAATGCAAAGTGGTCTGCCAGTTTGTTTATGTAAAAGGTCCTCCATTAAGGGGGAAGGACAGTGAAACCAATGGGAAAAATGAAAGCAGTTCTTACAACTAAATTGGGTTTCACTCTGAAGATACCAACCACCATTCAAATTTCTGCAATTAATCCTTTGTGATAAGATATGCAGATTGAAATAAGAGTAAATAACACAAAACCTTTACTTTTCTGTTCACTGATTTCTGTGCCTAGAAAGTTTTGTCCTCTGAAGTGACTACAAATTCAGGAGGGTGTTTTATCTCTGGATATGTAAACATTAAATAAATCAATTTATTACTACAGTAAGTACAGTGCACACAGACACATACACCAGGACAGCCTCTGCTACACCGACACCCAGACACACACACACACCAGGAAAGGCTCTACCACACGGACTGCAAAACACACACACCAGGACAGGCTCTGCCACACAGACACCCAAATACACACCAGGACAAGCTCTGCCACACAGACACCCAAATACAGACCAGGAAAGGCTCTGCCACACCGACACCCAAACACACACATCAGGACAGGCTTTACCACACCGACACACCCAAACACACCATTAAATGCTCTACTACACCGACACACCCAAACACACACTCCAGGACAGGCTGTACCACACCGACACACCCAAACGCACACCAGGACAGGCTCTGCCACACTGACAAATCCAAACACATACCAGGAAAGGCTCTACTACACAGACACCCAAATACCCACCAGGAAAGGCTCTGCCACACAGACACCCAAATACCGTATTTGCTCAATTATAAGACGACCCCCCCAAAATCTGAATATTATTTTAGGAAAAAAGAAAAAGCATATCATGGGACAGAGTGGCATATAGGGGGGGTATAAGGCATTTCTGGAGGCAGAGTGGCATATAGGGGGTTAAGTAAATTTAATCTCAGTTTAAACAAGATTTACTTTGGTTATTCATTACTCTCTATCACATGATATATAATATGTATATATATATAACTCTCTATCACATGATAATAATATATACATATATATATATATATATATATATATATATAATTTATCTATATAAAGAATTATTGTTAATGTTTAACAATTGAATGTAATTCATACAGAAGAATAAACACACGCTGGACAGAAGTTATAGGGTCCATTGGAGAAAGGTGTAAATTACCAAGAAAAACAGTGGGTATTGTTAAGCATACATGGGTGAGAAGGAGTGGTGCATTTCATAACGGGACATTTTTTCGCACTTCATAAGGCTCTTTGTAAATTGTTTGCGCCAGATATATCAATGAGAATAATAAGAATAAGGAATAGGCTACATAAGCATTGGAAAATTAACTAAGCAAAACACAACTCTGGATTGAAAAATACGCAGAAAGAAAAATCCAATAATTCTCTAGACCTGGCACTAATTCTCATTGGCCAAACAATATGGAGGAAATACTGAGCTGAAAAGGTCACTAATGAAGCCTAAATGTTGCATATGTGTTTGCTTTATTATCAGATAACTGCTGTGGTTCAGCTGTGATGAAAAGTAAAAAGGTCAGACCCAGATCTGATGACCAGGAGATGGTGGCACGCCTGATTTCCAGTGACCAGTAAATCTCTGTGGCATTTTGCAGCTCAGTCTGGTGGAGACCACCCTTCTTAAATCAAGCTACCAGGTCTATATAAGTGATTTCAAGTTGTCAAAGAATTCAGTGTATTGGAATCTTCTAGTAATTTAGAAAAGGTGTTCAATAAATGCATCAGTCTATTAATATGTTGCTTCAGACTTGCTATGCTCCATCTGTTACATATCCCATCAACCTGAGGTCTGCTCCCTTGGATGCAATGAAGCAAGTAGAAAGTCATTAGCATCTGGGTAACTCTAGAGGACTGCGTATAACATGCGTTTTACAAAAAGAGGTCAATTCAAAGATAAAATGCACTGTTAAACTTCTCAGTATGAAATCTAAACAAGCTGATAACAGATATGTTCATATACCACAAAGATCAACATGGCTGTATGAAGACAGAGGCATGGTTCCGTAATGTAATCGAGAAGATATGTAGTGCAAATTGTGCCCAAAGGCAATGTCAGTGATATCATTTTATGCAAGTGTTGGATTCATTCTTTTGGTAAATAAGAAGGCTAGTTTAACAGTACAGTGGTTTTGTACTGACGGTGCGCACTCAGCTAATACTAAGTTGACAAAAAAATTTAATTGAAATCTGAGATTTTTTGTTTATTTTTTTAATATGACACCAACAATTTACACACTAGCAAACACAAAGGGTAACCAAACTTTGGCAGAATGCATCCATACTAAAACCTTACATAAACTTGTTCTAGCTGTTATAAATACCTAAAATATATAAATAAACAGAACAATTGTTCTCAAATTTAACAACACAGATATTATTTAAAATGAATTTTCATTAAACAAATGGGCTGTTGGATATTTTTAATGACTAAATAGTTTTAATGACACGTAAAGTGAATGCTAAATTGCTTTTGAAATGTAATTTACCTTTAAGAATTGGAATTTAACTTTAGATAGATGTCTGAGGACAGTTCCAGCGAAATCAGGGACTGAAGTCTCAGACAAGAGGACGTCCCCCATAAATTGGGAAAGGTTGAGGAAAGGCCAACAGGGGAGTTGATAGAAATTGATAGAAATTAAGTACATCCGGATATTATACAACATATATATTTATTTATATGATTGCAATTCATTCTTTTTGGTACCAGGGTTAATTTATTTTCATTGTTATTATAAAACTCACCATTGCACTTTTATTTTTAGCCTTTTGTTATTGCCGCTACAGGTGTAAGATGTATGTAATATTCAGTTCATAAAGCCACATACAATTTAGTTTTATGTTTTACACTTACTTATCCTCTGCAAGTTTTTCACTAGTTTTCACAAGCTGGAAATCTCTTGGAGATAGGAACACGGCACCCGATTGCATATGCCACAAATGTCACCGAACATCCTTACAAAAACCATGATTGCTACAAACACAGGAAAATCTGTGACGTGAAATCAGTCTGGCTTGTGCTTTACGCCATTAAGACATATATAACACATATATCTTATATTATAATATCTTATAATAGTATCAGATTGGAAATAAAAAAAATTGTTTGACAAAAACATCTCTAAATGATTTCAGGCGTGTGCATATTAGTCATGTTTATGTTTCATAGCTCTGTTATCTCAGACCTATCCCAGACTCCTTATCATACTGCCCATAATAAAAAACAGAATGGCTCAGTCTTAATCACCCAGCCAGACACTGTATTTAATGAAAGTTTATGGACAAGTGGAGTTCATTAGCATTGTGATAAAGAATCGGCTTAGCGTGTTTTTTGACCGGGGAAAGTCATCCAAAATATCACGACTGACAGCAATGACAGCATCCAGGAATTTTATTGGGGCAAAATGAGAAAATACCAGGTTTTGTCAATGTTAGCCTATATTACTTTATATAGCAGTGGATTTTGTGGTTGAGGAGAAAAATATTTTCCATGGTACTTCCCCTGTAATTCAATAGAAAAAGTTTGCAACAGCTGGCTCCTCTTCTTTTTTATACCAGTTTACATCAATGTGTGTCAATGTTATTGTCAATTTTGTATATTGTCAATTTCCACTGTTCCCCTGTTGTGATTTCAGAATCTGCTGGCGCTCAAGGTAATGTAATGTAGTAGACTACAGGCTGATGAAAGGCAAGTATCTGAAACTAGAAATACCCAGACTTCATCCATCTAAACCCTTAATTGCAAACTTATACTGCCATTAGCTTTCATTAAAAGAGAGTGTTGTTTTCTTACTTTGTTCCTTAAAATTACAACAAATTGGCCTTTAATGAGAGCATACTCTTACTCCCGCCTCCTAAAAAAAGAAATGGGAACCTTTTCTATGAAGCATGGTTCTGAATCAATATCAACTGTGTATGAGAGCCTTTATTTTTTTTTTTACGTTCTGTACATTTGTGCTACTGCTACACACAAGGCTTGCATTTTGTTTGCACCTACACTCAATATTTATCAAACACATTTGCATTAAACATAATAATTTACTGAAATATACAATTTATGCACAAAACAGCCAAGAGTCTAACAGCAGATTAAAATGGCATACTGTACGTACCAACATCATACTATTTATTCTGGAGCCCTTTTACTCTTTTGCTGCAAAGCGTATCATTGAATGCTGACAGCCAATTGTTGTCCCAAAAATGTGGTGGCGATTGGGTCCTAAAGATAGTAATTGTCAAATATTAACATATTACACAATTTAAAAATAAAATGCTGAGACATCTGCCCACTCTGTACATAAAAATACTATAATATTAACAATAATTGTGATAATAATCTATTTGCCACAAATCACATGGGTAACTTTAAAGCTAAGGTAATTATATCTATAGAGTGTATTAGACAAACTGCTTGATATATAGATATAGATATATATATATATAAAAAGAATAAATTATATTTTATCTACAAATCTTGGTATTCTGTATTTTAGTTACAATGACAGCAATGCAATTGGTATATTGGTATTTTGATCGCTCATAAAGAACAATAGCGCATGAAGCATAATTTCAGTCTAAGAGGCTGGACTGATTTTCAGCAGGGTCTCTCTAGGTTGACAACCGTGTTCTTTTCAGTGACCGCCCGGCAAGATCTGCCGTGAAAGGACATCAGAATGTTTCACTGAAACCACTTATAAAGATTTGCATGTGCTTCTCAGCATGCATCAGACCTTCAGACATCAGCGTGAACGCACAAGACCTAAACCCACACAATATTCAGAGGCAGCTCAAGATCAGGTGGTCTAGTACCTATTGTTTGAGAACATCCGTACTTGGCCTGAGGGAAATGGTTGCCACAACAATGAATTTGCAAAGCACTTTCTATCATGTATGAGATGAGCAGACCTGAGAGCTGCCCCCGACTTTACCAGAACCCCTAATCCACTGCTAGGTTTTTAGTAACTAAATCCTCATAATAGTTGAATAATAATGAAGTGAGACTTTTACAAACGCAGGGTTTTAGAATGTCATTCCTGATGGATGTTAGCATCCTGCCATAAGAGAACATTAAATCATTTCTTGTGCAGTTTCCATCGACAGCAAAAAACATAACCCGTTCAGTCCAGCAGAAATAGCTATATCTTTTGTTGTGGTTCCTGATTTACAGCCAAATATCTATAAACATTTACAATGCATATCAATATGTAACCATATATGTGTCGAAAATACAATATGCTTGATTTGGTTATTCATTTCCAAAAAAGAATTGGCAGCTAATCATCAACTAAAATATCACATTATCTGAATACAAAGACAGCAATAGCCGCCCTTCCTGCAATGCTGGCTTAATCTAACATCTAAAATGTGTGTGTATGTAGAAGATAGCTGGTATGGGTGTGTATACATAAATGAGTGAGTATAGCATGAGAAATATAAAAGCTAGGAGAGATATAAAATAGGAAAGGGTTAAGTTCCTCCCACATTTAATATTTCTACAACACTGACTCCTACTTTTGACCTTGGCTACAATCAAATAATCCTTGCCTAACAGGGCTGCATTAACAACTGCTAATAGACTGTAAGCCCACAAGATCAGAGCCCTCTTCTACTTCAGTACCAGTCCGTTTTATGTTTGTTCATTCTGTTATTAATTCTTATTAGTAATAACAATATTTTTATGGCATAAATGAAAATATGGCCAGAGTAATGCGGGATCTGTATCAGGGTCTCTGCTGGGCCTTGTAAGTGAGAGCACCCGTTTTAGATTCCTCCTTAAAAAATAGGCAGAATGGGGACAAGGAAGGCTTTATAGACCGCTATGTTGGGGAGGGGGCACTTTATTTTCTCCTAAAGCTATCCCACCCACCCTGTTTTAAGAGGAGTGGGTTTGCAATGGGCATAAAGGTAATCTGGGGTCAAGTTGGCCTGTCTGGGGTGGGGGTAACCTGGATCAGAAAATCCACTTTTTTAAACACTTTAGGGAGGGACCCATAGTTTCTAATTGGTTGGAGAAGTGTGTCTGGCCTACCGTGTTAGAGTTTGTTTACGGCCAGTGATATTTGGCAAGACGATCCTAGAAAATGGAGACATGAGCCCTTAGTTGAGGCTGGGTTAGGGATGGTGAAGTTAGAATTGTTAAAAGTTATTTATAATGGACGTAGGAACTGTTTTTGGAAGGCAATATTCATTTTTTCATGACTCGATAAAACAAGCAGTGTTTAATAAAATGCTTTAGCCTTTAAAATCCAGCTTGTGTCTGTGTATCTATTTTATGTTATTCATTTTACCCAGTAATCAGTGAAGAGGTCATGACATCATATCCCGTCACATTGCTCAGTCTAGCAAAAGTCAGGCCACATGCGGTCCCCACCGGAGCGCTTGTTTGCGTGAGTTTAATATTTTATTCACTGGGAGGATTTATCAGTGCTGTGCAGCTGTCACAGCAGGGGCTGCCACTAATGACAGACCTGTAAATTAATACAGACATTGTAGAACCTACACATTTACTTCCAAAAAGACGGGATGAAAATAAAAAAAATCCAGTGCCAGTTTAACAGGAACTCCTGCATAGATTTTTCACAATTACTGCTCAGTCTTAAATGCGAGAGTGTTACGCAATACTGGGTATATGATAGTTGGAATAGAGACTATATCGTGTAGGTTATGGTACAATATTCTATTAAATGAAAAAATGGAATTAATATTGGTTTGTATTTTCAATTGGATATGATTGGGCTGGTGTGGGTTTGATTTTCACCCAGAAATGTGGCTTGGCTTGGATTGGCATTAGAGGGGGGAATTCTAAGCCAGAACAGGCGACAGCGTGTCATCTCACAGTTGACAACACAACTATGTTCCTCTTTTAGGACAGATAGTCCTTCTTTTGCATCCAAATCCATGTGACCCTATTTACTCCCCTGATGTTCCTCTTTTCTTGGAGCTCAGAATGTTTGTCTGGTATCACAGTGTTCTACAGCCCTAAAAAGTCACAATAATGTGTACATAAATAAAATATGCTTTTCTTCTCGTTAAAAGCCACACTCGGTTACATAAAGAGCTGCCAACTGGTCACAAAATCACAAAAAAGTCTAGTGAAAGTCACAGCTCTACCCACAACCTATAAAACATGAGTACCCCTCTTTTGCCATTTGAAGAGCTAGTTGGCATGATACTTAAGGCACGTGTACGGACTAATTAAAGATTGTCTAAAACACATACAATCTATAGACTGTTATGTCTGTATGAAGAGTAGATTAATAATTAAAGAGCTAGATGCAGTTATCTAGAGAATATATCCATAAATATGGAAAATATTTTACCTTAAGAATTTCTTCCATTTTATCCATAAATGAATACACCATAAAATGTTCTGATGACAATATGGCTCGATGTGTCCCGGTGCCATGCTGCTTTTCTCTTTCTTGTCTCACAGTAAGCCGTATAACAAAGTAGCCTGGCAGCTGTGTCCTGTCAAATCAACGTAACTTTGAATAGGATTGTCAACTCCCGGGCAAGCCGTGCAAGTCTGTTCAAAGTAGACTAGGCTTTAAGTTACTAAAAGCAAAAGCAGAGATGTTAACTGTAATAGGAAATTTTATGAAAAATCCAGTCCCAGTGGTAAATACATTTTTAAGCATGTGCAGGGAAACAATGCCCCTTGCAATTGACCTTTTCTTAACTTTAAGAAAAGGGGGGGTCTTATAAATTTCCATTATCCTAACATTAATAGCATTTGTAATTCCAGTAGTTTTGCTTACACTTAACTGGGATTAATGCATTTTACATAGTGTGTAGTGATTCCATTATGACTTGCAAAGTTGTCAACTTGATAAAGACCTCATCGTGAGGTTGAAACGTTGTTGTCCTTCTCCTTCAATAAATCTGCCTGATGGAACCGGTGTGCCTGGAGCCTTTTTCTATTTTGATATACTGGGGAGCTGGCCCTTCCTGGCACAGCTAAGCACCTGAGTTCCTGTGGGGAGTGTGTGCAGATTCCTGATTCTGGTGACTTGCAAAGTTGTGTCATGAAACTTACTGTCTTATCATACTATATGTATATATCGTATACATACCTCACAAGTGTCCCAGTTTTTGCAGGACCGTCCCAAATTTTGGAACATAGCTGCCCCACTGTCCCTCATGTATGAACAGCTAGGATCATGAGCTGGTTGGGAAAGTCCTCTGATCTCCACTGACTGGCCCAAGGAGAATCGTGGTCTGTCTTGTAGCACTGACCTTCATTGGAGGTACTACATACCTGAGGTAAAACCATAATTTAATCCAGAATTGAAAAACATCCTTAATTTGTATTATAATTTTATTTATTTTTTTAAATTGTTAAAATCTATATTTTCAGTTCTGACAATACACCAGTCTCTCCGAAAGACATAACCCTAACACATGCAAATACACCCACCATTTCCTCACTGAAGATTGCATTGGAGACACCCCAAACAGGAAGTTGGCACTCACTTCCTGGACACAACCTACATTGTATCTAACCGTATTCGTCTTAGTTATGATATAAAGATTACATTAAATGTTATGTTTCAGAATGGAAAAAAAGTAAATATTAAATTTAGCACAAATCCTGATCCAGCCTGTGAATTTTGTGCTGCTTGATTCCCAGCTTTTTTAGCATTTTTTCAGTCCTCAAATAATGATGGACAAAGGATAACAATTCTATATATATATATATATATATATATATATATATATATATTAAACCAACGCATTAACAGCACTTTCAAATAACTGGGTGAATCATAAAAGGCATTATCTTGTGAACATGCAGGATAGAAATACGGTTCTTAACCTATAATTATGGCTGTAGCCTTGCCAATTCTAAACAAGATTTTATATTCACTGTAAATAATGGGAATCAGTTCTATCTACTTACCATATAATTTACAGCTCACTTTAATTAGTTGCAAAATGACAGTTCTACTGGTATTTGGGGACGGCGCAAAATGGTTATTAATTTCATCCAAATGCAACCACTGCTACATACATTTTCTATAATGATAGTTTGACAGTCACGGTTTAAAAATACATTACTGCAAGTTTAAACTTTCATATTTGATTTTGTTGAAAAGAAGTAACGTTTAATGGGTAATTATTTCAAGTGGTAGTTTTTCCAGAAACTGGTAACTTTGCTTTAGAAAATGAATTCAGTATACTCCATTACAGTCACTGTGAACCCCTTATTGAATATCTTTTGATTCTTTGTAGTTTCCAGTTTACCAATACCTTTCTTGTGAACTGGATATTCAGATAAGTATTAATTAACACGGATTGATAGACATCGGAATGATATCATTTAGAACACTTGCTTTACAAATATTTAAATCTCAAAAGCACTGGCCTTGAAACTGTTCTTAATGGAAAAGCTTGTTTTTTGAAACAGTGATACTTGAACTCCAATCCATGAACCAAGGAAGGGCATACCAGGTCCTCTAGGGACATATTTTCAAGACATTCCTGCTACTTCATTGGTAATAAAGGGGTTTAATAGAGCTTCATTAGAACTATTTATTTATTTCATGACATGATGATGATTGCAAATAAAATGTTGTGGAATGTGGTTCTCTCTTTATATATATTTGCCTTATTACTCAAATTCATATTGTTATTTTCTTATGCAGTTATGCTTGATATAGGGACTCTATCCAGTTGTCCCTTATGCTGCTCGGATTTCACATCTCTGGTCCTTTTTGTCTGTTTTAATACAATTTGTGAATACTTTCTGTGGTAAAACTGCATTTATCCATGTAACTGTGCCTAGTATGTGTTTTAATGGGTTATAGGGTTAGACATCATCTGACCATTCTGTATCTAATCGTTGTCTACGATGGGTTCTTTCTGACTTTGAAAGAAAGCCACTGACTGATATACCATTTCTGAAAGTTATTCCAAGTCACAGAGTAATTTGCTGGCAGTTGTTCTGCAGATTCTAATTGAAATGAAGAACAATGCAGCTTTCAAAGAATCATCCAACCCTTCAGATCGCTTCTGTCACACACTATCAATGAGCGAGTTAGAAAGATTTCATATCAGCACTTTCTAGATATTGCTCCGTGATTGTCCCATAAAAGACCTATTTTTATACTTTACTTTTTATCTTTACAGATAGTAAAAAGAGTTCAGCATGAACTGAATTCTGTGTTATGGACCAGTTTAATACTGAAAGTAACAGAAAAAAAAACCACATGGGTTTGTTGTTATAGAATACATCAAATATATCAAAGCAAGATTGTACATGAAAAGATGCACTGATGAACCAACAGTCATTGTGCTCATATTCTTATCATTATTCAAAAATATATTAACAAAATAATTTAATGTCTACAACGATACAGACTATAGATCAATTTTGTCATTAAAGAGACAATCTAGTCCCCAGCATTGTTTCTTTTCTAATTTTAGCATGATCTCCAGTACATAGTATATTGGACCCAAAAAGACATATGCATTTTTTCTTACTCCTGCTTTTACTCATCTCCTGGCTGCTTCTACTGCTGGAAGTACAGCAGGTAGTGTAGTGGAATGGAGGTGTTAAAATAGAGGATGAATAAAACCTAAAAAATCCCAAACAATACATCCACCCATCCACATTAAAGTCACATGAGGTCAATACAAGCAATCCTTGGATGCCTGTTCTGGACAGGGAAAATCACCCCCTTGGCTCTCAAAAGGCTAAAAAATTACTTACCTTGGCCATTCAAAAGATAAATCCCTTTATGAAAAGGCACACTTAAAAAACAGTAAAATAAGTACAAGTAATTTATCTTAATAACTCCCTGACTGGTAAATCTGCAAGTGAGGGCAATTCAGGTAACAAACTCAACCGACTCTACTTTTTTGGTGAATACCTTATTTTTGAAATGACAACCTAGCACTTTATGTAGGTTGGTTCAGACATGATATCTTATTTTATGAAGACTCATAAATTGTGGTAATTCTGCCAAATTGGAGCATGGGTACATGTGTACCGTGTGTGTGGCAGTCAGTGTCTACAGTTGCATCCAATTGTAAAAGTGACTGCCACTGAAGATTAATGTACTAAAGCATGGGTCACTTATTGTCACATGGGTGAAGGTGTGCATATTTTAAGCCACTGTAGTGTATTGATTATGCGTCAGTAAGGATTATTGTTATTGTCATTTATATCCATACCAGTAGGAATCTATCTGTTCTGCTGAGGTCAATGTATGAGTGTAAGGGTTAGTGTGGTGGTTAGAGTGTTCATGAAGGTCAGTATTTCCCCATGGAATAATGTCTTACTGCTTGTGCAAGACTAGCCAAATGAAAGCAGAATTTAAGAGCCAAATAGCAAGCTACTGTAAATTGTTTAGTGGTAAGAAGCATATATCTATACAATTAAAAAGCATAGGAAAAAAAAAGTGTAAGCAAGGAAATCTTGGGAGCTTTGTCTACCAGGATACAAAGCTTTATTTAGTCCTAATAACCAGTTTCAACAAAACCTTAAGGGACAAGGTAGGAGTCCATTTTGCATGTACTTAACCCCTTAACACCCTTAGGACATAATATTACGTCCTATAAAAAATGGTCTAGTCGACCATTTGGATGTATTAATAAGTCCTATTTTTTTTAACCCGGCATGGATGTTTCCCCTCCAGTACACAGAAGATCAGGCTGACGTCTCATCTGTCAGTAAGGAGCCAGCAAGTAGACTCCAATGTACATTTACATCTGAATAAAGCTCGAGTGGTCTTTTTTTTTATTTTCTACTGCATAGTAATGTAGTGATATATAATAATAGCAATACATGTTGCTGTGTATTCTCTAAATCAAGACTGCTCTAGTGGCCTTTTGGTTCTGCATCCTAAAATATTAGAAGCCTAGTACAAACAGGGATTTGTGCTTTATTTTATTCTTAGGTTGGATCCTGCCAATGCGCCACAAAAGCTTGGATGGAACTCATCTCTTCCTACCAGGGTTTTCTTAGTTGAGGATGGGTAAATGGTTCACATGACTATAGAAAATATACGACCCAACCCCTACTTTTTGGTTAAACATAAAAGCAGAGAGCATTGTAATTTTACACCTGAATCTTTACAAACAGTTGCTATCTGTAGTAATAAGGCAGGACTCTACCTGTATACTTGGGTTTAGCTGATACTAAGTAATAGGTAGAATGTTACGATATGTCTTGTATGTAGAATATAAATAGAATCATTTTAATTATTTATTTTTAGGGGGGCCTTTATAGCAAAACACCCACAAATCCTCTTTTTTTAGCCAGTTCCTAACTCAGCTTATTAGAAGCAGAGCCCATTTATTGAAAACTTTCTAACCTCAAAAAGAGAGTTCATTCTGGTCTGGAATAATTTACTTTTCTTCGGCTGCAAGAAGCAAATATTAGATTGTAAACTTTTGGCTCAAAACTAGAATTAACGCTAATGAACCTGATTACATTTTATTAAAACCTGATTGTACAATCTGCCAATTTGATAAGCTTTGTGTGTTATGTGTCGCGGGAAGAAAGGTACAGGGTACACCATTAATACTATTCTTTTTGCAGCCATTAAGTACTGCATGCAGAGAGCAGTTTAGCTGCTGGGCAGATGAATACGAGGCAATTGATTGTACACTACCAAGTCTAGTAGGGCATTCAGTCTGTGCTCCAGCTAATTGCCATTTCAGAACATGTGGCACAAACATTTATTGAAAGTGGAAGCAGGAAAGTATATTTATTTGAAAGACAGGTTTGTCTTTGATATTGTACAACCAAAAGCCCTAATCAGCTTGATTAGGAGACACGGGAGGAGTGAGATTTCATAGGGCCACAAATATATTTAATCAAGTGCATTTGAGAGTAAAGAACTGAAAAAACCAACAGACACTGTTGCCTCACAATTCTCATGATTCTTATCATGATTTTTGTGAAAGAAGCTGCAGAGAAAGAAATATAGAGTAATATTGGGAAGAAAATAATATAGTGTAAGATAAGCAGAACATGATGTCATAGACATTCTGTAGGAAGTATGACCATATTGAATGAGGAAAAAAATGACATGTAGGATTTGCTAGTGTGGTAGGGAGTGTGGAGGGCACAGGGCACAGGGCAACACCCAGATGAAAGAAGAGATGAGGACTTTACTATATCTCATTACATAAATGCATACTAATCCAACATTCAAATCATAGGAAGATCAGAATGATAAGTAGATGGTTGCTGTTTGGTCATAATAAGTCATAGAACATGTACATACAACCTCTTTTAGAGCATCTCCATTTTGTGTTTTGAGGCTTTTGTTACAAACTATTTCCCACAAACGACAACAACAATAGTTGTTTAGCTTTAACAAACTCTTCCTTCCTACTCTCAATCCCCACATATTACATACATAAACCCAAATGTTCTAAAGATAAACCTGATGTGACGTGAAGGCTATCAGATCACTTGTTTGGACTGCCAAAAACATTCACACTGTACACTGTGGGACTTCATTAGATAGCTGCCCTGAATTGTGGTTGTGATATTTGTCCCTTGATAAATAGGCCAACATATAATGTTCTATACCATAAAATGCTTTGTGTTTGGCCGAGTTCTTGCTTATAATACAGTTTGTGATTGGGCAAACATTCACCTCAGATTACACCCTTGTTCTCTATTAAATAGTAATAGTCAGAATTAAATGCACTCTCTTGGCCTCTGAATCCTTCAACAGTACAAAGGTTCATAAGTTCCAGGGATGTTTGAATTCACATTGTAGGCCACTCAGACAGAACAAAGAAAGGATTATCTCTGTTATATATATCAAATAATAGCAATAGATTGATATACAAAAATCACAATTGCACTCATCTTTTTATTACCACTTTATCGTGTTCCATACATTATTTTTACAGAATGCTTATCTTCTCGAGCTTTCACTCTATGAAATACTCTATATCATAGCAAAGTACTTATTTGTTATCAGGGCCGGCCCTATAATGGGGCAGACTGGGGCAATTGCCCCAGGCGGCACTTTAGAAGGGGCGGCACTTTGCCGCCCCAAGCGCTTTTTTTTTGGTTTTTTTTTTGAAGCGGAGGAGAGAGAGGGGCACCGAGTGGTTTCCGCTTACCCGCTCGGCGCCCCTCTCTCTCTCTCCTCTGCGGCGAGTCTCCCTGTTCGGTCCCGGTGCCGGCTTGTAATGCAGAGCGCCGGAAGTGACGTCAATTTCCGGCGCTCAGCATTACAAGCCGGCACCGTGGCAGAGCAGGGAGACTCGCCGCAGGACTGTTTAAAGGTAAGTACCGGGGGGGTAGATTATGGCGTCGGCGAAGTTTAAAATGCCGCCCCCCCCGGCGTCGGCGCGGGGGGGGGGCGGCGTTTTAAACTTCGCCCCAGGCGGCGTTAAGTCTTCGGCCGGCCCTGTTTGTTATTGTCAGTGGGTGTTTTTGTATTGTTTTCAACACTTATGTTTTGAGGACTAATGTAAAGTTTAAGCAGACTGAGGAATTTCTATACATATGAACTAACCACGTCATAGCATACCTATTTCTTGCCAAGGAGGAATAGTCTTAACATCGTGCTCAGGCAATATCTATTGGTTCTTTATGTATAGAGAGGTCATGTTCGCATACAGCCAGCTAATGGTTTTGCATCTTTAACTAGTCTTCCACATCCTAAGAAATAAACCCACTCCTGCCAATGTGTCAGAGCTAAAGCAGAAAAGGCTATTTTTTAGGATTTAAAGGTAAGCAGGCAATGCAATAAAGCATTGAAAAAAGGCAATCAGGGTGCTGTGTTGTATAGATGGAAGATAGGAAGAGGCAGTTCTGGCCTCCCATACAGCATTGTGTATAGTTCTGGAGACCACATCTCCAGAAGAGTTTATAGGAGAGCCACTAATATGGTAAAATGTTTGCAAGATAAAAATGATCAGTAATGACTAAAGGATCTCAGTATATATAGGTTGGAGGAAAAAAGGGAGAGATGATGTGATTGAAATGTTTGAATATTTAAAGAGATTTTATGGGAGGGAGGTTTATGTCAAATAATAAGAAATGTTTGAAGAAGAAGTCTCCTCAACCATTGAATTATGCCTCATATAGGACTAGCTCATTCATTCTTGCTGAAGAAATTATATTTTTGTAATAGTTCTAGATTTGAGCATTTTGGAGGTGTACAGTATAAATACATATATATTTATACTGCTTCTAGTGCAAAATGAATAGAGACCACTTTAGCGGATACTAATCTGATCTCCTCTCTACTAATCACACAAAGATCAGGAAGCCCTGTGTTGCTGATTGCAACGTGTGTGATTAGCCTACTGAGGGGGGGTTGAGTTATTAGATATCTGATGAAAGTCGGTGTCAACACTACTGGCTTCTGCTTACACGACGGGGTCTAGACTGTCTTCTATATTATTGACATAAACAGTAAATCATTTTGAACCCCTACCTATTTCATTTCCATTGTTCCATCATGCCCTATGCTCAGTGGCGTCGCTACAGGGCAATTGCCCCCCCCCAGGTTAATCCTTGCCCCCCCTGTTGCCCCCCTGCCGAATTTGGATCCCGTCTTTTTTTTTTTTATTTCTTTTTTTTAACGCAGAGGAGAGAGAGGGTGCGGCCCGAGTAAGATCGGCAGCCAAGGCAACCGATCTTACGCGGGCCGCACCTCGAGCCCTGCTACTTACCTGTGGGAGGGTCTTCTGTACTGCATAGAGGAAGCGGAACCTAGCAGACTTCCTCTGTGCTTTACCAGAGAATGCAGAGGGAGGCCGCGCCCTCTGCTGAAGTCTCTGAGCGGCGTGGAGGAGCTGCAGTGCAGGTAAGGGGTGGGGAGGGAGTTTGAATGAGAATGTGTGATTGAGGGAATGAATCTGTGAATGAATGAGTATATGAATGAGTGTGTGTGTGATGGCATGGATGTGTAAGTGCTGGAACCTAGGCATGATGGGACTGTGATTGCTGTTAGCAATCACACTCCTATCATGCCAAGTCAGCCAGTACATGCTAAAACCTAGCTAGCTGCCCCAATTGTGTATTGATGCTGCCAGCAGTATGGGGTCTACACATCACTTACAGCCACCCTGTACCAGCATGTACTGGCTGACCTGGCATGATAGGAGTGTGATTGCTAACAGCAATCACAGCAAGCACAGTCCCATCATGCCTAGGTACCAGCATTTACTGGTTGCCTGGGTTTGATAGGAGTGTGATTGCTGTGTGGGCAGTGTGGACGCCAGGGCTGGCTTTGGGGTGTGCAACCTGTGATCTATGCCTGTAATTTAGGGGGTTTTAAATATACCTTTTAATGACGTGTTTTTATGTGAATTCCAATTGATCTTTACCTGCAAAGCTGGGTTTTTGCGTTATTCTGTAGATCGATATCTAAATATTTCCATACATTATTTATGTATACCTGCAAATACAGTGTTTGTATGTCTTATTCAGTTGATTAATACCTGCAATGCTGTTTCCATGTATTTATTTGATCTATACCTGCAATGCTACCTTTCATATACTATTGTATACCTGCAAATACAGGATTTGTATGTCTGATTCTGTTTATTTGATATATACCTTCAGTGCTGAGATCACAGGGGAATTTCAGTTGATCTATCCATGCAAAGCTTGGTTTGTGTGTTAATGTGTTGATCTATACCTGCTATCGGCAACTGGGGCTAATATTAATATATATGGGCAGCAGGGACAAAAACACTAAGGGGGGTATAAACGACAATGCAGTGTGAAAAATCCATCCTGATGCAGACGTCTGTGATGTGGATTGTGTCCTGCTGTGTTTTTGGTTATCAGTGTAGCAGAGCCTATCCTTGGGTGTGTGTGTATAGGTGCTGGTGTGGCAGAGCCTGTCCTGGTGTGTGTGTTCAGTTGTCAGTGTGGCAGAGCCTGTCCTAGGGTGTGTGTTTGGGTGTCAGTGTGTCAGAGCCTGTCCGTGTGTGTGTTTGGATGTGGGTGTGGAAGAGCCTGTCCTGATGTGTGTGTTCAGTTGTCAGTGTGGCAGAGCCTGTCCTCGTGTGTGTGGGTGTCTGTGTGGCAGAGCCTGTCCTGGTGTGTGTGTTTGGATGTTGGTGTGGCAGAGCCTGTCCTGATGTGTGTGGGTGTCTGTGTGGCAGAGCCTGTCCTGGTGTGAGTGTGTATGTTTGGTTGTCGGTGTCGCAGAGCCTGTCCTGGTGTGTGTGTCTGAGTGTTGGTGTGACAGAGCCTGTGTTGGTGTGTGTGTCTGGGTGTCTGTGTGGCAGAGCCTGTCCTGGTGTGTGTGTGTATGTTTGGTTGTCGGTGTCGCAGAGCCTGTCCTGGTGTGTGTGTCTGAGTGTTGGTGTGACAGAGCCTGTGTTGGTGTGTGTGTCTGGGTGTTGGTTTGACAGAGCCTGTGTTGGTGTGTGTGTTTGGTCATCTGTTCCTGGCACTTAACTTACAGTAGGAATTATTTAATTTATATTTATCCAGAGATAAAATGCCCTCCTGAAGTTGTAGTGACTTCAGGGGACAAAACGTTCAAGGCCCTGAAATCATTTAGTGGAAAAGTTATTTATTGTGTTATAATATTTATTTCAAGGATTAGTCGCACTCAATTGTGGCTTCAGGCTTCCCATGTTGAATGATCAAGTATTATTTTAGCCCAATAACAAAAGTATAATTCCATAGCACATTACTTTTGGAAATTATGAATGCCCCCCCAGTTTGACTGTGATATCTTGTGTGCCCCCCCTATATATTGTTTCTAGAGTCGCCACTGCCTATGCTGCATCAGACATTTTAGTAAAAAATACACCATTGAATAGAAAATGTAAGTATTTTGCTCTGATCTGCCCTCTTTAAATACAGTACATTTACATAGCTTTCAAAACTATTAGCAAACCATCTTTACATTTATACATATACAGTAAGACTGTGTACATGAATATAAATGTTTTTTGCCGAATATGTAATATGCAACTGACACTGCACATTACTGGAATGAATACTCGTGCATACACTATTGAACAAGGAAGGGAAAATTGGATTTTTGAAGCTTTTTATCGGACATCTAAGAGATTATACAAATGGCAAAGAAGCCAATCATTTCTTGGTCAATTTTTATTGGACGTATGATAGTAAAATGTCTACAGTTATAGTAAATTGCCATAACTAGGGAGAGGTCATTTCGAAGATTATAGTAAATTTAATTTAAGTATAGATTGCGTTACATGCGCATAAAGATTACATATAATGACAGTTAGTATGATCACTATATATATGGAAACTATGAATCAACATTTAGTTTATAAAATGTGAAACACGACACAGGACTTTAGCTATTCACTTCGAAGAGCATTTCACAATTGTTTCATTACCTTGATGAATTCCCACTGTGGTTCATAGTTCATACTGTAGCGAGTAATTAACTTAATTTTTTAATTATTATTTTTGAATTTTCCATATAATGCAACTGATTGTTAAACTGATAGATGCAAGGGTGCGCATTGGGTGAATTGTTCCTGAGTGCAGTATTTATTTGCTCCCCTACCCCCTGGAACTAAAGCAAACACAAACACTAACAGAGAAACTCATTCTAACACCATACACAATACATACACACACTATATTCCTTTTTCACACGACTAACCCTAGGCTCACAACTCTAAGATACACTCATGCCAACACCATACACCAACACACACACATTCTAACATCAAATGCTGCCAAATACACTCATGCTAACATCATACACTAACGCATACATGCTAACATCAAACCTTCGTCTAAGTACTGAAATGCAATATAGTATTGTTCATTGTGTTTCTCTTTCTTATTATAGACCATATTTATAAGACAAATTTCTTTCAGAAGAATGTCCTAAATGTCGTTGGGTGGGGGCAGATCGTTTTCACTGCTTTTGGTTTTGCTCCCAAATTACAAAGTTTTGAAACCATTACAATATTTAATAGACCTTTCTTTTCTATTGCACTAGGAATAGAGAACTCAAATAACACAATAAGGTATTACAAGTAGAACTATCTGCCAGGAAAAAAGACTATTTTAAAGCAAAATATCTTTTTTCACTTGAATTGGGGACTGGAGGAAATAAGAGTACCCAAATCTACAATATCTGAGAAGAGAAGTGTTATTCTTATGTTCTTTTGTATTTGGTTTGTATTTTAAGCTGATCTCTGGATGATATTCAATGTAGAGAACATCTCGGGTAAGCTAGAAACATGTAAGAAAAAAAGATGTGTTTGTATTTTTAGCATTTATACATGCAGAGGCATGATCTCCTACATTTCCTGCTCCTATATTTTTGTGTAAGGTTATCCACTACGTAGTTGCTCATTCCATAAAAACCTGTTTTAAAAAAAAGAATAGAATGGATCGCTTACAAGGATTTCAGAGAAAAGAGCCCTATCTTTTAATGGCTGATATGTGATTGCTGGTGTAATTGCAGGAACGCATACATCAAGAGTTGATATTTATTAGTTGCGTTTAATTTCAGGATGCAACATCTCGTTGAAAATGATTTAGAAGAGACGGTTTTGCACAGCAAGTGAGGAGCACTTAATTTGATGCTTAAATGCAATTCTGAGATTTTTTTTGCTAATTAAAATGCTACGTGAATCAATTTATTTGGACAACAGGTGTTGCTGAGAAATAAATGGAAATGCTAATTATTTAAAAACAAGGTTTTCACAACACATGTAAGCCTGCTCTGGAGGTTTTTTTTCCAAATTAAATGTTTTTAAACTTTTAGAATATTAGAGGACTGTGTGAACATTTTAAAATAAAAACTACACTGGCAAAAAAAGTATAGTACAATAGTCACCAATAGTGATTACATTTAAATGTTACAACATAATGAAATCAGTTACATCATTTTTAATGGTTGTCCACAATCTACATTTACTGGAATGTTATAAGCAGTGGTCGTATGATCTTGGTATAATTCTAATAACATGGACCTATTGATGAAAAAAATGGAATTTGCTCACTGAACAATGGATATAAGTGAAGTGCCAAGGACAGCAAGCTTATCCTATAAGTGGGGATGGGTTGACAATGAAAATGCAAAGTTAAATCTTGGAAAAAATATCACAGATTTAACTATGCTTTATACGTCATTCTGAGTGAAGCGTGAGAGAGAGAGGTTAACCACTAAATCAATCCAAAGTATTTTATCTTAATACACAATGGAGAAGCCACATGGAATCAGCATTATACTTAGCAATGTTTTTTAGCCCTGCATGCATACCAGGATTTAATCTGGGACTGGACTGGCAATGACAAGGTAGCCCTGGGACTTTAAGATGACGTAAGTTCGGCCACAACTGGATAACTGCGGCCACACATTACATTAGCATATCCAGCCAGCAGTGGCACAGTGCTGCACTGGATATGCCATTGGAGCTGTAGATCGGGTAAGTTTGTGTCACTGTCAGCCTGCTGCCCACCAGGCATTTGCCCGATGCGCCAGATGGCCAGTCAGGGCTTGCTTTAGTGGTCCACGACAATGAAAGTTTATTAACAACTACAAAGCAATAATCCAGAGCGTTTTTTCCTAGCGGTTCTAGTTGTATAACGCTTTGGGAAAAAAAATCATTCTTATATTTGTGAATATGGAAACAACCCCTACTTGTGTTGGAAACTATAATTTGTGAGGGTACATTAATTGAGAAAGACGGAAATTACCGTTGAACAGAGACATAGTAAAAATACAAGGATTGCTCTGGTCTTGTAGCGTAAAGAAAACATTGCAAAAGAAAAAATAAATCCAGCTACACACGATGGATTGAGAAATGGCTGCTGGTTGAAAAGGAGCATGCATATACTTCCATGCACCAGTGGCTCCTAGTGCTTGTAAAATGCATTGCATCCTCCTGTGACTTAAATGGGCCCCATTAACTTGAGTTGTGTTGACAGATTGAATAGGGTCTATCCAAGTCAATGGAGAACACAATGCATTGTACGAACACTGGGCCTGTCATCGATTCTTAATTTTGGTCCGAAAGTGAGGACTCAATATTAGGATGGGAAACTGACTATAATTTTTATCTAGGCAAAGCAGTTCATTAAATGTATCTAGTACTCGTTTAGTACTCATCAAACAATTACACTCCAATTATATTAATCAAATAAAATTTATGATACAATTTTCACAAACATAACCATCTTTAGCAACATGTAGATCCAGAGCACATACCTTTTTTCCTTGTGAAGGCTCCATACTGGGACAGCAGCTATTATCAGTGTCTATCTTTTACTCATGCAACTATTACGTTTACGTTTTTAGCAATTTTGTTACATAGATATTGACCGGTGTATCTATCGTTTGTTAACACCAAATGGCCAAGCTTCCTTTAGGACTACATTGTATTACACTCAGTACTACTAATCTAATTCTGATCTCAGCTTAGTTCTAAAGATGGTCAGTCATCAAATCCAACTGATTGTACCAGAGTTCCACTCACATTCAGTAGAATGCATTTACTTATGAAAAACTTTCATGAGGAATATTTAAAGATGAAGAAGCGTTCTAAGCCATAAATAGTACCAGAGAGGATGTCCGGGAGACTTATCTAACTCCTCTGGAGTTGACAGTTAAACTCTAAACATGAGAACAATGTTGATGTCTCTCCAAATGCAATTACTATAAATTCCAAACTCTGTCAAATGCTCCGAAGCGTGTCAGTATTTTATGTGTGGAAAAAGGTATCATTTGAGGTGGAAATCCTCTTTATATTTATCACTTGTTCTCTTTCTTTGGTTGGAAAAGGAGCCACAGAGGACAGATATCTCAGGCTGAAACAGAATGGCAGGAAAATGATCTGACAGCATTTTATGGCAGGGTTAGCTTGGGCCTTTTACAGCATTACAGATCCTTTTGTTGTCTCAATAAATTAGTTTGTAGATTTATGACTCTGGAAAATAAAGGTTTGGGAAATTAATGTCAATGGAGTTTTATATGCGGTTTGATAACCTGTGGGCCACCCGTAGTACCATATCAATGAAACCATTTAGGCAAAATAAAGTACTTTGTATGCATTGAGATACTTCTAATATAGATTTTGCCAATCAACACTTACTCAATACATTTTGCTGTGTTAACAAACTATGGCTTATATTCCAAAGTATAAATAGATAGGTGTGCATGTTTATATCCCATAGATCTCCTGGATCAAGGCACAAGAAGCATATATAAGATATAAGATACCTGACACAGCTCTGATAGACCTGATACTGAGGCTTCCACTCCATTGTTCTGCTGACACATCAGATAACAGCACCTACATATGGGACCTTCTGTAGCTCATGGTGCGTTTTAATAGCAGTTTTCTGTTTGGCTTAAGTAGAAAGATTTGTATAGTTATCCGTCTGCCTCTACAGTGAAAGTATATACTCAGTGGATTTGGACACCACTCAGTAGTTGAAGTTCCATGTGACTAAGGTTGCATAATTTGTAATCAATTTTTCTGCTATCCAACAGTGTGTCATTTACCACTCTTACAAAACTTCTACAATTTTACATTCCCATTTGTCCTTTTTTTCTTGCTTAACAAGGTCATATGAAAAGTTCAGAAAGCATAGGAAGGGAGATCTCAACTGCTTTAAAATAGATGTGGCAGTTACGTTGGAGAGAGATTTTCAGCTTGCCTCAGGCCTTGCTCTGAAGGCCCAGTGCAAATCACCAGCTAATTCATCCTGGCATTTCCTGGAAACCCGTTCTTCTGCGCTCACCTCCCTAACAATGGTTCCAGGGTCTCAAATATGAGGCTTTCTTTTATGGAACATGATTGTTGTTAAACAGAACACAAAACCGCCATCTAATATTTCTGCTCTAAACTAAAATAATAGAAGACTAGGGCAGGGATTGATGGCTTTGTATGATGTTTAAATATTGCATATATTATTTGTGAGAGGTGCTGATTTGTTTACAAGGAATACTAGAAAATAATTAGGTAAGTGCTGTAGTATGCTAAAGGAGGACAGTCAAGCTGTTCTGCGTATGTCTTCAAGTGTCCTAATGATTTAACATGCAAGTGATTTTTTTTTGTCAGGCTACTGCGGTTGCTCTGGCAACAGATCCACCAATGCCCAATCCAGTTCCTATCCTGACACAATTAACAAGACTCTAAGAAGGTACCGGTTCAATAATAAAAGAAACCACAGATCGACTTCTGAATATTGTACGCTTTAGTTCATGGACTGTTAAATACCTTATGCCAATCAAAACAAAACATGGTAGTTCTCTCTCTTCCGGAGCCATGAGACATAATGTTGTTTAAATAACTGTTTAGTTATCCCATATCAAGTTAACACAGAAAAAACAATTTCAAATATAATACTGTGTGGATTTGATGTTATCGAATATTGCAATTTCACAGACAGGAGATAAATAATTTTCTCCATGGTTAACTCGGAAGAAGTTTGTCCTTTCCTTGTCTTTTCCTAATTACAGCTGCAGAAAACCCTTTTGCTCAGATCTGCTCCATTTTTACTCTTTTTGCACCTTAGATGAGTATATGCATGCTGCTATATCAGTACTCAGTGGGAACATTTGGTAGCAGAGAAGCAATCCGCATCATAGTAACGTTAGTAAAACAAATATAATTGTTTTTCATTATATAAATGATACCTCCCAAGTGTACTTATTTTTGTGGCATAGTCTGTTTTTTTTGGCACTACCCTACTGTTTCAGGTAGCTGTTGTTTGGGGAGATCTTCTGATCATTCCTGACCACACCACTCCCAAGATGTGACCACACTCTGGCACACCTCTGGTCAAATCCCCCAACATAGGTGTCCAGATTTAGACATCTGAAATGTTGGGGGTTATGTTTAAAGTCTTATTCTTGATACAGGTATTCTGGTTTAAAAGCATACTTTAAAGCACACTGTGATGTTTATTTATGAGATCGAGTCTCAGTAGTATAGAAGGCATACTCCACATGTAAGCTCACAAGACCAGGGATCTCTCTTGCTTCTGTACCAGTATGTGTTAATGTGTGCTATGTCATTCTAAACTGTCATTTATTTTCACTACCTTTTATTGTAACAACCCTACAGAATCTTCTGATGTTATCTAAATCAATGTAATGTTATACATAGCCTTTATGATATCATATGGTACAATGCAGGGTTCTTCTTACTCTCGTCACTCCTAATAAATAAATACATTTTCCTGACCTCAAGCTCCTCAGTCCATCATCTTAATTCAAATTGATTTCCACACTTAGCAAACATTAATTTGCATGAATCAATCCAGGGATTCAGGGGCCAAGACATCTGATCAGTGAATTGTCTCTTTCATTTACTCATCACTCTTCTGCAGAACGTGTGCATGTTCTACAATGGTCTGCCTGTAAATCTATTTCTGTTCATTGTGCTACCTTTTATGCTCGACCTGTGGCATGCATTGTTTTTTTGTTTTTTTCTTTTTTCTTTAAATGAATATAACCTACATGATTTAAAAATAATGTAATCCTTTGAGGTTAAGCACTCAGGTCTTGTTTTCCACATTATTGTGCTGTCATTCTTGAATTGTGTAATGGATCAGCATACTGTACAGCGGCTAGTACCGATTTTTGAAAGGTATTGGGCTGCATGATTTGTTACTGTTTATGGTGAAGGCTTGGGTTTCTTGTTGTTTGCTCTCTGATGTTCAAAAGGTTGGATGAATGCTGATGATCAAGCCTATCTCTCTAGCTGGAATACAAGGAAATACAACATCAATTTCAACCCTTTCCAGTGCTTGCAGTGTCTGACATTGCAATCCCCTGGTGTAAATATGCACTGCTGGTGCCAAAGTGGTAAAACCTTTTTCTAGAACCCCCTTTCCAAACCATATTTGGTCCCACAGATTGGTTTTTGGAGCTGTTTGCATTAATGATGCAAATTTAGACTGCTAACAATCAATGATTGAGGGACCTAAAACCAGAGCCGGCGCCCTGTGCGAACTACTCCTCTGGTGCCCCCCCTCACTACCCCCCCGTCTCTTCAAACTACCCCCCTGTCCCTTCAAACTACCCCCTGTCCCTTCAAACTACCCCCCCTGTGCCTTCAAACTACCCCCCCTGCCCCTTCAAACTACCCCCCCTGTGCCTTCAAACTACCCCCCCTGCCCCTTCAAACTACCCCCCCTATGCCCCTTCAAACTACTCCCCTCTGCCCCTTCAAACTACCCCCCCTCTGCCCCTTCAAACTACCCCCCTCTGCCCCTTCAAACTACCCCCCCTCTGCCCCTTCAAACTACCCCCACTCTGCCCCTTCAAACTACTCCCCTCTGCCCCTTCAAACTACCCCCCCTCTGCCCCTTCAAACTACCCCCCCCCGCCTCTTCCTTCAAACTATCCCCCTGCTCTCCCTACTTCTCCTTAGCCTAACTTACCTTGAGGAGTCCTGCCGGCATTTCATGTTGAGCGCCGGCACCGCGACAGAGTCACGGAGACGGAGAGTAAGGGGCGTCGAGCGGTTGCTGAGAACTTCATGAGCAACCGCTCGGCACCCCTGCCCGGGACATAAATGAAAACATTGTTGTTTTTTTTTTGTTGTTGGTTTTTTAACTTTATTTAACATCCTCCACGTTAAATAAAGTTAAAAAAAACAAAAAAAAACAACAATGTTTTCATTTAGGTGCAGAGGGGGCGGCGGAGGAGGACCTCGCGGCGGCGGCGGCGGCGGACCCCGCGGCGGCAGCGGCGGAGGATCCCGTGGCGGCGGCGGCAGCGGTGGCGGCGGGGGAGGACCCGGCGGCGGCGCTCCCTGGAGTCGCACAGGTCGCACACCCCAAAGGCCGGCCCTGCCTAAAACAACTAATTTGCATAAACATCATAGGCGACAACATTGTTAAGCAACACAGCCATATCTAGGAACTTTCAGGCTCTGCCTACCCGGAGCCCTCGCTTTGCGGGAAACGAGTAGACGGTCCTGTGCACAGCGTGTGCAGTCCTGCGGATTTCATTTGCTGGTTCTGCTTCATTGCTGAAGGGAAGGCTGGTGGGCGGGGAGTGAGGAGTGCAGCGACACCACTCCTGCTGTGAAGTTATAGGCACTCTTAAAATGACTCTACATAAATACCCCAGTGGGTTCTTCTGAAAGCTAATCCCTCTGCTTAGTCTACAGGAGCATATGGTGATGAGTATATATGCCTCATATTGCATCTTGAAAGACTAATTTTCCCAGATATTGCCATTGGTATTTTTATTTATATGGTTTGTACTTTTTTGGATTTCACCCATTGTAATAGTTTGGAAGACATTTGCTTTAAAAATAAGTGACTATTTTGTCTCAGGGAGGCTGGGATGTGTGTCAGGCTAGTCACAGCTAGCACATCTAAACCATTTCGTGTCTTGTATTAATCTCCCTTCTTCTCGCTCCATCTGGACAAAGGTTGTCTGAACCAATGACCAGCAATCAAAAATAACCTAATAGGGAGGCATAATCATGCAGATCCAGGGAACAGTAAATTAGGTTTACCCACGGTATACACATAATGAGGTATTGAAACACATCAAATGTGTACTGCTCATTTAATATTAACTCCTTATGTTTACCTATTGAGTGATGTAAAATGTAGGATTTGAATAGCGTTTAGAAGCTATTACATCCCAAGCTGTTCGTGTGTGCTAGCCACCTTCTGAAAACAGGCCACTGCAGGGTTCAAAAGCCTTTTTGTAATATAACAAGCTATGTGCTAGCCACCTTCTGAAACCAGAACCCTTCAGAATTACTCCTCATTTGGACTACTTTGCTAGATCTGCTCGAGAGATTATTAATTCATATTTTGTATTATTATGCATGTTTTCCTGTATATAAACCAAATATGTATTATGGGGAGATTGTTTCATTTTTGGCCAAATGTTGGTATTTATATTTTGTAATGTACAAATGTATACATCCTCTTCTCCATCCTGAAACCATTTACACCTAATTTCTGCTTCTACTGTCTCTTTTCACCCCTCCTTTTGTTTCAATTACCCATACTACTTCCTTAGATTATAAGCTCACTAGCAGGGCCCTCAAAAGCCCACCATTCCTGCCCGGAACTTTGTGTACATTTACAATGTAAAAGGCTAGATGACAAGCTTACTGGCAGGGTTCTCAATTTCTGATGTATCCGTATATATTAATGTATATTTGTTGTGTGTTAACTGCCCCATTTAAATTATAAAGAGCTGCATATTTTTTGGAGCTTAATAAATAAGAAAATAATAATAATAATAATAATATTGTCTTTGGGATGAAATAAAGTGCCTTTATATTACAACTGTTAAGCAGTGGATGGGTACTGATTAGACTTCAGGCAGCAGGGTCTCCTACTAAAATGCACGGGACCCCCTAGGCTACTAATTACCCCCTAGGCTACATTGAGGTCCTAATCAGATAACTGAATATAATGAATTCACATCAAAGGTAGAGTTCGTGATTTTAATTAATCTTTGGACAATTAGATTGCAAGTTCTGCTGGCTGTGATCTAATGTTTCTTCTCATTTAATTTACTTCCCAAGCTTTTAACAGTCCTTGTGTTCCTTCTTGTCTTTATTTATTTATTCTGCCTCTAGCACAGGGTCTGACCCCGTCTTTTCTCTGGCTTTTATCTTGTATGTTTGATAAATTCAGTAGCCGCCTCTGGCCTCCATCCATATCTGTCTTACAAATGAGTCTTCAGCGGTATGCCTCTGAGAAACAAATAGCATCTAGACAGAGAGAAGTGTCGGAATAGGGTGATGTCTATGAACCATGGAGAGTTCATAAGAATTGTTTTCCCCTATCCCTTAAATGCTCCTTAGTACAGAGCGTATGGTATGAATACATGATGATATAATTAGCTTCTTAATGGAGAAAACTATTTATTTTCAGTTAATTTTTGAATTGTTAATTACTTAATATGATTGTAACTAAAATCATGCTGCGTACCACATTTATTTAACTGGTTAAACAGGGTAATCAAAATGTGTTTTTGTGATGCTGGTTGTGAGTTTGACTAAAAACAGATCCCAATTAAATATATCCCTCCATGTTTTAACTTCCTATCTCACTAGGTATGGAATGGCATGGGATGAGCTCCCCATTAGGATATTTTTGCCCTAAAACGAACACCGCAAAAATGAAATAAATATTCAGTCAAAATCCATTTTTCTTGCCATGTACATATCTAATAGTTTTGTTATTTTTTGGGGCACAATAAAAAATTCAAATTTAGATGTTTGATAAGGAAGCATTTTGGATGCTCCTTGATTTAAATGATAGTTGGAAGACTGGTAATCATGTTGAGAGATCTGCACCCAGACTGCACCCACACATCATATATTCTTACAGAACATGGAGCTTATAACCTATGAGTAGTGATAAAGGTGCACTAGGTCACTCTTGGGATATATTATGTGCATCCTATAAATCACACAGACACTTTATAATATATTTCATGGAAGCAAAAGCTGCTTGAAGATCCATCATCTTGGGGGCTAATATTTCATAATAGTTCCTTTTTTATTCGCATTCTAGTCGAAGAAGTTATGGGAATAAGTAAGAAGTAGAAATGTTTACTTGGAAGAAAAGATTTAACCCAGTGAATCTAACCCCCCCCCCAAAAAAACAGAGAGAAGTACAAAAACATAAGGGTGTTAAAGAAACAATTCATGGAGGGTTACCATATTTTATTGAGAGATGTGATTGAAGTGCAGACTTTCAGCTTTCATTTGAGAGTATTTCCATTCAAATTTGGTGAATGGTTTTGGAATTACAGCAATTTCCATGCATAGTCCTCCCATTTTAAGGGGTTCAACAGTAGCTGGGCAATTGACTGAGAAGGTGTTTCATGGCCAGGTGTTTCTTATTTAATTAACAATTACGCAGTTAAAATATCTGGAGTTGATTCCAAAATGTGGAATTTGCATTTGTTTGCAAGCAGTTTCTGTGAAATCTCAATATGAGGCCTGAAGAGCTGTGAATAGAAGTAAAGCAGGTCGCCATTAGGTGAAATCAACAATTTGGTAGATTCTAAAAAAGAAGGAATGATCTATACCACAGAAGACTACTATAGTAGATGATCGCAGACATATTTCCTTGGTGAAGAAAAATCCCTTCACAACATCTCAACATTAATCTCCAGGTGGTAGGCATATCATTGTTAATGTCTAGAACCAAGAGAAGACTTCATAAAAGTAAATACCTTAATAAGCACTAGGATTAGGAAGGCCAGGTTAGACTTTGCTAGAAAAAAAATATAAAATGCCTGCTCAGTTCTCGAACAGTATTCTTTGGACAAAGGAAAAGAAGATTACCTATATCAGAATTATGGTAGGAGAAGAGTGTGGAGAAGGGAAGGAAGAGCTTGTGATCCAAAGCATTCATTATTTGCTGTGAAATATGGTGGAGGCAATAAAATGGCATTCCTGCCAACAGAACTGGGTCACTAGGTTTTTTGATGATATGACTGATGAGCGAAGCAACAAGATGAATTCTGAAGTGTATAGCATTATACTATCAGCTCAGATTCAGCTTCAGCAGTTTATAGCATTATACTATCAGCTTAGATTCAGTCAAATGCTGCACAGACATTGACCCAAACATACGAGTGATATTGTAGATGGTAAGATATGTCTTTTTGCTGATGACACAAAGATTTGCAACACGGTTGATGTTCTTGGAGGAATAAGCCAAATGACTAATGGTTTAGGTAAACTAGAGCTGTGGCAACCGGCATTTAATGTGGAAAAATGTGAAGTAATGCATCTAGGGCATAAAAACCCAAGGGCAGAGTATAGAATAATTGATACTGTCCTGACCTCAACGTGCGAGGAAAGGGATTTAGGGATAATTATCTGAGAGAACGTAAAGGTAGGTAAACAATTCAATAGTGCAGATGGAAATGCTAGCAGAATGCTTGGTTGGAACGGGAGAGGTATTAGCAGTAGAAAGAGGAAAGTGCCTCTACTGTTGTACAGAGCACCGGTGAGACCTCCCTTGGAGTATTCTGTACAGAAGGATATAGATACTTTGGAGGGAGTTCAGAGAAGGGCTACTAAAATTATTCCAGGATAAAACTTGCCATGGAAGGTTAAAGGATCTTAACGTGTATAGCTTAGAAGCCAGACGACACAGGAGTGATATAATGGAAACATCTTAATACAGTATGTAAAGGGAATAAACATGATAAAGAAGGAGAGTTTATTTAAAAGAAGAAAAAACAAGAGGGCATAGTCTTATATTTAAGCATACATGGGATTTGTATAAGGCTATCGTAGATAAAGCCAGAGACTAAGTAAAGTATACATAAATTGGGCAGACTGGATGGGCCGAATGGTTCTTATCTGCCAATACATTCTGTGTTTCTATACTGTGAAAGAAACCAAAGAGCTTTTTAAGGCAAAGGGCAGTATTCCGAATGGTCGAGTCAGTCCCCTGACATCAACCCAATTAAAGGCCTAGCAACCCATTACTAGGGAGGAAACATATGGAGCACTGGGTAATGTAACATTCCTAAACATTTGTTTTTCCCTAATATTCACCTTTGTTTGAACGCCATTATGTAGAAAAAATAAAGTTAAAAAATATTAATATTAAACATTGTAAATACTAACTTTGAAATAACTTTAAAACTATAAACTACCAAAGAACTATATTTTGCTTTAAACTTGTCTTCTGAAACAAAACCACAAGCCCGTATGCAGATGCTATTTTTACCAGCACAAGTAAAGACGGATTGTTTGCGTTCCTTTGTTCTTTGCACAGTAATTTTGAAGGTGTCATTAGAATAATATACAGAAGCAGCTGATCTACAGTAATTCTGTGTATTTGAAGAAAAGCTGACTTGTGAGCCTATTATGGGTACCCAATGCAACTTCAACAAGTTCTTAAAAGAATTCATTTTGACACCAAGTATTTCATGCTAGGCTATTGTCTGTAAATATAGTATTTCTCTGATGGGAAATTTCTTCAGGTCCCTTGGGGCTCCGTGCACACAGGAAAGTTTTGCCCCCTACCACCCTACCATTTCCTCCCCCCATTGGACCCATACCACAACATCTTTTGTTTTTAATAGCATCTTTGCACCCCCAAACCCGCTATGCTCGGCATGGTAGGGTAGAAGCTCAAGCTCTCTGATGACACGAGGAAAGGCAGCAAAGAGACAGGGAATGGAGGGAAGAGAAGACTACAAGAAGAGGGAGTTAGGGTAATTGGGATACAGGGGACAAAAAAGGTTTGTTTATGGTTTGTGCATAAATAAAATTATGGAAAATTCCCAGGAAAACAGGGAGACAACATTTAATACAGATTATTGGAGACAGTGGTACCACAATCAACACTTGACAGAGATGTAGATCAACCAACACTCAACAGGCAGAGATAGTTATAATTGTTTTTTTTTGTTTTGTTTTTCTCAATTCCAACCCTATTTCGACCCCTATGAATACTGATGGACATTTTCTCTTCTTATTCCTCAAGCGTTTCCATTTCTGTGTTACTCCAAAGATTGAGAACTAGCTGTTGACCACGTCTTCTGTACTGTATTGTAACCAATGGGGGTTAAACTAAAAAGGTTCTTTATGAGTAGCAGATTTATAAAGAAATTTGGGTTTAATCATAGCTGTGGAAGGTTGGATGCTGAAAGAAAATGTCGGAAAGCGAAAGCATATTTACATCCTTCACAAGTTCTCCTTAAAAGAATCGCCTGTCTTAGATTCCTTTCTGTCTATTTATTTGAGAAAAAAAAATACAAATTTAAAGAAAAGAAAAACCGTCATTACAAAACATTGCATTGAATTCTATAGTCTAAAAAATGGATTTCATAAAATAAAACAGAAACAAGAGAAATCACTGTAACAAGTTGAATAATAAGAAGACAAGGCAGAATTTGTTTCCAGATATTATTCTGTTTACATTAGAATGCTGGCTGTCAGTATTAATATTTCACCTTTCATAAAACCCCAACACAATCAAGGGAGAAGCGGCAAAGTTGTTTTTCTTGTAATAATGAGGGCGAAACATTGTGATACAACCTAAACAATTTAACATATTTTATAACACAAGAAGGCACTGTTATACAACCAGCATTAAAAGGACCAAAAAATAGACTTTTTAATTAATTATTTTTTTTTTCAGATGAGTGCCTTTTCTGCCATTATTATAAGTCCATTGATCTGGCCTCAAGACCCAGGAAAGGGTGAATTTTTTCATCCCACATGCTGTAGTTTTTTGATGGCCTGTCAATCAAACTACAAAGAGAGGGAATTGATGTTAGAGCTCCAGGCCCATTAATTACCACCTGTTTGCAAGGCTGATTTTGTTGTCACTAATCTAGGATTGGATGAGCTCCCATTACAATCTGCATGTAGTTTGTGCTTGATCCCAACCAATCACTGGTGATTAAACTAGTGTGGACTATAGTAGGACTGCTATATCAACGCTCTAAAAAAAGACTCCTAGAAATTCTATATATTGCAGACCAGCAATAAGAAACATTGCTAGACCAGCATAATTAATGTAACCTGGTGCAAAGTCAAATTATCTTCCTGAGGCAACTGCACAATTTTACCCACATTAAAGGAAACTCTAGCTTCTTAAAAAGAGCTATGGGGTACACCCGTTTTCAGACATTACTGCTGGTTTCTAAGATAACAAAATAACAGGTAGCCTCTTATGACACAGCGTTTACATCTGTTTGCAATCAGGTACTCACCTTTGTCAGGATTCAGTACTAGACAGTGGGCACTAGGTAGACATGATGTTGTGAAAAAAGAAAAACACAGTCTCAAATGAGACTCAAATCAGGAACAGCACTAAGTTCTTCCCGTGAGCACCTTCTGGACAGATGGGGAGGTCTCTGAACAGAAGGTGCTCCTTCTCTCCCAGGCAACACTAACTCACTCTTGATAACATCGTACAATGACATCAACACACACATGCTTATACTAAATACTAACACACACAGACTCATGCTAACACCATACACTACCATACAGTGATATGCTCTTAACATCATACCTTAACAGACACACACATGGTAACATCTTATGCTCACAAACACTTAACACCTTAGAGTTACTTACACATATTAACACCATGCACTGATGCACAGAGATGCTAACATCATACACCAAAACACACTCTAACACAACATGATGATATACACACTCAGGCTGATGCCACACATTCACACACATATATACATGGAGGATGAGGGAGAGGACGTCACTGGACGCCTACCTACCTGTTAAATCCCTTTGCCTACCTTGGTCTTAGCTTCCAGGGTGGAAGTCATCTCACAAATAAAGCCATGTTACTCGAATGTTTATTCTGATATTGTTGAGTTATCACCTAATATTCTGGTTTTATCTCCTAGATATTTCACAGTTTTCTACATAAAACTAGTTTGGTAGCTCATGGGTTGGTGCATGTTTTGAAAAACTGGTTTTAGACACGATAATGAACGTGTTCTCTTCACACCTTGTGAAAATGCCCCGTTAGATTTTAATTGCTTAAATATTTCATAAAACGTTAATTAACAAGCGCACGGCAGTCATTTGAAGTACAGATGAACTCCCATTGTACTGCTATAATATAATAAAAGCTTATATGACGTATTAAATTATCTTGTGGTATTAATTAGCAGTAGTTAGAAACTCCTTAATTCTGTGAGATCAATAGTCACTCTTCTAAACATTCCCTTGTGAAACATTAGGAAACATGAGTCAATAAACATGTTTGGTTTAGCATAATATTACTATAAAAGGTAGAATGTGTGTGATAGAAGTGTGCTAAGGAACAGTAAAGGTTTTCCATTGCTTATCTCTAATATAGAGGTCTTGTGATTTAGATCTATAGCAGCATTGGACTGTCATCTGAAAAACCAGGCCAATGCCTTTTGGGATGGTGCCAATTGGTGCCAGTCACTTACCTGTACTGATCCCTGTGGAAGTTGGCTAGATATGGTATGCCGTTACACATATATCATTTATCAGCCGATGGCCTTAAAGTGACAAAGCAGATTAAAATTCCCAGTCTGGCCCTGAGCTGTGTCAGAGAATCCTGGTTTACTTATGCATAAATACCAAACCAGGTACATACCATGACGTCTTTCAATTACCACTGTGGCTCAGCTATTTCAAGATACCAGGATGCTTTCTAGACCACAAACCGAGAACTCTCTATAATGAAGAGCAGGCTAAGGCATTTATTCCATAACGTGGAACTTTGTAGGAGTGTTTAGGTTTTAACTCACCAAGTTCTTTGCAAGTTATAGAGTGCTAACTCTAGCAACTTTCTCCTTTAAGAACAGGTGAAGTGTACTTGGATGATGAATGGTTAATCTCACAGATTTAACCATGTATTATAAAGGGACCACCATGTTTTTCTTATAGGAGAAGCCCACTGGGATTGGCTAAAACAGCAACTCTCCTGCATAGTTAACCTCATGTCTTAGTAAGTGAAAACTAGTGTTGCTTTACCCCATGCCCTAATAGATTTGGTATCAGATTTATGCTCCATAGTGTGCTATCTAGGTTATCCTATCTAACAACCCCATATTCTACTTTATGATGAATATTATACAAATAAGAATGCTTAAGCCCCTCTGGTACTGAGCTCTGCTCTTTTAAGTCTCTGTGGGCCAGCCAAGGATATGGTGTCATACGCTTGTGCCTCTTACTAAGTGAGGCACTGCTCTAGCAGCAAGGGTGCCTAATAAGCAATCTAGAAATCTTTAAAAGGTAAAAATAATTCCTCAGGGCTACAAAACAAAATTCTATATCACACCAAACACATTAGTGTAGTCTAAGGCTGAGAAATTCAACACAAGTACAAGCTGTTTCTCGGTAATTAGGGGATCATTCGCTTCTTGGAGGTGTTTGATGACTTTGTTTTCTGACTGTTATAATAAGTAGGAATGGAATGTGTTTGTTATAGACTATGACTCTTTTACACCAAAACTGATTATCTTGTTTTGTTTATCCAAGCACATTTCAGTTAATCTCCATGAGAAACACTCTCACCTTTTTTATAATCTGATCCACATGCATGTGGTAAAGCGGTTCATTGATTGTATCATTTCAAAAGCACCAAAGAAAAAAAAACCTAAATAACACAGATAAAAGCTATTGGGATGAAAGATCAATAATGCCAGATATATTGTAATATGTTCAATATACATATTTCTTATATCTAGACATAAACTACACTTCATAATCCTTTTTTACTAGTTTTGTAACTATTATATGTCAAAGCCAAATGTGTGCAGGGCTTGTTTGTAAAAAATTTGTAAAAAATAAAAAAATATCTGATTCATTAAAGCAAATGATACATCACAGTCAGATAATTTTTAAGCTTAACCTATAAACCTTCCATGGCTAGCTCCACCGAGCACTCTGTTGCTCCATATAGGATGCAGGAGTAGCCACTGATAGTGATCGTTAGCCCCCAAAAAAGACTGGTGCTTTACCTGAAGAGTCTGGGTCAAGCTATATACCGTATTGGCTTGGATATAGGCCGCACCCGAATATAGGCCGCACTCTAAAAGTTTGGTGCTTTTTAAAGAAAAAGTTTTGTAATAGATATGCTGCCACTCTGTCCCCCCCCCGAGATATGCTGCCACTCTGCCCCCCCGAGATATGCTGCCACTCTGCCCCCCCGAGATATGCTGCCACTCTGCCTCCCCGAGATATGCTGCCACTCTGCCCCCCCCTGAGATATGCTGCCACTCTGTCCCCCCCCACCCCCGAGATATGCTGCCACTCTGCCCCTCCTTCCCTCCTTCCTTCCCTCCCTCCTTCCCTCGACTTACCAGAGCAGACTCCCGGGTGTCTTGCGGCCTATGTTTGGGCAAATACAGACCACGATTAGTTGTGATACCACCTTTACACCAGCTGCAACAATCATGACATGGTAATGACAGGATGAGTTATTCTTTTAAACAGCAAGAACAGGAGTATTGACATCTAACAGAGATCTCGGTACACTGCAGCGGTAGGAACATGACAAAAAGAGACATTTACACGACGGCAGTATTGAGAATCCATAATATGTACAAATGCAAGGTGATGAACATTTCCTGTGAGTCAGGAGCCTGTCATAATGCTTTTCTGCGTTATAATACTAACTACTCTGCTAACCATAACCACGTCAGTCGTATGCCGCTTGTTTATTTTCTGATCTTTAAGACCATAAGAAAAGAGCGTTGCACACCCAGGTTGATGGTGCCGGGCACGACTACATCATGCAAGTCTAGAGAAAAGGCAACATTTTTTAGATATTCCTGTTTGCACTGATCGAGATGAAGGCCAGCTAATTAATATGGAGAGCCACATGTCATCCAGAAGTATTGGCTGTTCTATTATTGTAATAATTATTAATCATTATAAATGATTAATTATACATTTTTAAATTAATTAAAAAGAATTATACATTTAATAATTAAAACTTGGAACCTGTGGGTTCCCAGAGGATGGAGTGTGATTAAATCCCCAGGAATGCTTGCTGAACAAGCCCGAGAGCTGACTGGCAGTAAGCATATGAACTGTCAGGAGATGTTTTTGGTTGAACACATCTCCTGCATGGCAAATAGCTGGGAGAGGGGGGTAAAATGCATATGGTGGGATTCTGCAGAATTCCCACGTATTTGCAGGGGGGGGGACCATGAAAGTGCTTGCCTTGCAGGGATACCTTGTAGCTTAGGCTATCAAGCAGCTGTCTATTCTTGGTTGAGTTGTTCTCAAAACCTTTGTGTATGTTAGAGTATGTTATTTCATTCTTTGGGGATCGTTGGGATCCACCCCATGTGTAAAAAGAGAGTTTAGATGTGGATCTCTTTGCATACTTTTACATACAAGGATATCAACTGCTCTCCACTAACAAGACCCATGAATGCCGAAACTTATGCTTGTGGTCGTTGGTTCTCTGGTGCAGCAAAAAATTTAGGTTGAACAAAGACGCAGTCCATCAAGGTTAACCTTGATCCAGAAGAAAGCCAAAAAAAAACATCTTTTGTGCCTCAAAAAGGGGAAAAATCCTGCTTGGCTTCAAAATCCCAATCCGATATCTAACTGTATCAACAAGTTTTACCTAATTATATCCATGTGTATTCTTCGTTGATAAAAAGTAATCTAGCCCATACTTAAAGTCATCTATCAAATAGCACAATGTCTGTGGGTGGTAAATTCTACATTCATTGCTCTTACTGTAAAGAACTATTTTCACTACTATCTGAATGGGTTATTGCAGAGTCCTATTATTTTTACCACATGTTTGTTAAACCATGGTTCCCCTTTTCCACATTGAATGTACCCACACAAATTGTACATTATTTTGTTCAAGACAATGAAACATAATTTAAATACATATTAATTATTAGTGATAATATGTAAGAAAAAAAGTATACTAAAACAATGAACAATCTAATGTTTTGCAAATTTGAGTTTTGTTATAGTTTTTTAAATCTGATCTGCCTTTCAAGACCCTGCTGAAACTCTCCTAAAGCGATGCTGGGTTACGCTGACAGAGGAGAGTGCCTGCCCCAGAAACAAAGTCACTAAAACACGGGGTATCTTGTCACCTTTCTTGAGGACAGACCTGTTCATTCTTAGGAGTGTTAACTGGTTGTTGAACATGTCACCCAAGAGTGGCTGGTATTATATAATGCTATCATATCCCCTCTACAAAGCCCTTTTTTCTAATGTAAACTAATTCAACTTCTCTGTGGATAAGCCTGTGGCAATCCTGGACTGTAACCTGCTCTCTGTCTTCAACAACATGCAATCTCTGGCTACCCACAAAGAGCTCTTTACTCAACAAATTAGGCACCAGGTATCATCAATAGCTTTGTCTCTAACATACTCCTTATCTAATAGACTCGTTAAGACTAGGAACAAATAGAACTGAGGTATTAGTGTGTCAGAGTACATTTTTATCCTACAACACATTGGCAGTCATACCAAAAACCAATGCCTTATTACTCTGTAATATTTTAGTATGGTAGCCATAATATATAAAAGTATTTGGTGAAAAAAGTGTATTTGCTACAAACTCAACTTAAAGTGTTCTCCTTCAAGACACTTAATATACCAAAATATCAAACGATAATAAAGTGAAAGTGAGTGAGCAAAACTCTTTCTTTAAGTGACAAGGTGCACTCATAACCCACCCAAGTGTACAAGAAAAAAATATATACCGTATTTATCGGTGTATAACACGCACTTTTTTTAACTAAAATATGAAGTTGACACCCTACCTGCGTGTTATACGCCGATAAATCCTAGAGCTGCACAATCTTCCCCTGCACAGCTCTCTCGCGCGCCCTCTCTGATGCCGGGAGCCGGGTGATGACGTCACTCCGGCCCCGGCATCAGCACAAAAAGTAAAATGCTGGAAGATAAAGAGGACCCAGATCTCCCAAACGGTAGGGAGTAATATATAAATTTAATGTGTGTGTGTCTGAGTGTGTGTGTCTGAGTGTGTTTGTGTGTCTCTGAGTGTGTGTGTGTGTCTCTGAGTGTGTTTGTGTGTGTGTCTAAGTGTGTGTCTGGCTGCATGTGTGTCTGAGTGTGTGTGTCTTCGTGTGTGTGTGGCTTAGTATGTGTGTGTGTCTGAGTGTGTGTGTGTCTTAGTGTGTGTGTGTGTGTGTCTTAGTGTGTGTGTGTGTCTCAGTGTGTGTGTGTCTGAGTGTGTCTTACTGTGTGTGTGTCTGAGTGTGTGTGGTTTCCCAGATAAGTGATTCTCATGAAGTTTTTTTTGTGCTTTTTATTTATTCTTTATTTCTTTTATAACATTATAATAAATGTTATAATGTTATAAACATTATTCCAACATTAAGTTCATAGCTTCCAAGTTTAAATTTATTTTTTCTTACTCAAATTTCCTTGTTAAAATGGGGGTGCGTGTTATACACCAGTGCGTGTTATACGCCGATAAATACGGTACTTATATGGAAATAGTTGTCTTCTTAAAAAGAAATGATCACTCCATCAGTTTATATACATAAAAGAGAAAAAAACGAGAGAGGGGGGATCATATAGCGCAACCTGGTAATATATATATATATATATATATATATCCAAAAATATATAAGGTAGTGCTATTAAACTTACTAAAAATCACAGCACTATAGAGGGTGCTAAATGAGCCAGAGAGCTTACACCGGACACTGGTGCCAAATGGAATCTATATTTTAATGAATTTTAGCCAGAGAATACATAAAGCGAAGGAGTTAAATGGACAAATACATCTGCTTAGAGGACACTGTGCGTGAGTATATCTCCAACTACTCATGAATCAGGCTTAATAAAGCCTCAGTCCTCGTAGTTGAATAGCTGAACGTCTGAGAGTCTTCAATCATTCATCCAATATGGTGGTAAAATAACTTTGTAGAGTAGTTTTGTGGTGAAAATAGTAGCTTCCGAGTATCTAACAGCAGTTTGTGATGTCAGACGCAGAGCGTCTTACAGGGTCCTTTCTTCTCCAATAGTACACAAAAGCTTGGCTCAAAGGATGACTTTCAATAGATTGCAGCAAGGTAGCTGCTCTGCTACGCACAAAACCTTCACTCAGAATCAGGTCGTCTATAAATTATTTAGCACCCGGATTTCCCACGAACGTGCAGTGCACTACAGGACCGAGGCAGCCTCCTCGAGGCCCAACTGTGGTATTGTCATGCTTAGGGGGAGTTCTGGGATCAAAATCCCACAGATGGTAGCTTTGTCCCATTGGCTCCTCAGCCAAGCACATACACCAAACGCGGTTCCTCTCGAACTGAGCAGGATTACTATTGCAACAACACATCATCAGTAGGGTAAAACTATCCTGTCTCACTACGGTCATACTTTTAAAAGCCTATAACACATTATAATGTATCAACACTCCTAAAGCTTTATTAACCTTTAATATATTACGGCAGCCGTATTCCAGCAAGTGTTGTTCAATTATTAAACACTTTAATATTGTAGGGGTACTCCTCATTAAGTCTTAAAGGCTAATTAACCTATTATATGGCAGTCATACTCTTTAAAGGGTAATAAAATAGGTCCTTGTAATATGCTAATCCCTGAAAACTGTTCTTTAAAGCTAAGACTGTTATTTGAAATTGAGCAGTTTAGTAGCTTTCACAATAAAAACCAGAACATTGTTAGAATGTCTTCATATTAGAAACATTTTGAACATGTCTGAACCTCACACACACATCCTGAAAATCAGGGTCTGCCTTTACTATTCTTTAAATTATATGGAATGAAATTTATTCTTTAAATTATATGGAACCCATTGCAGCGCACTATAAGAGATTTGTCTATAAAAAGAAGTCACTTTTTTGTACATGGGACAAAATGTTTAGATGGGTGAGCTCTTCAAGAATGATGGAGTGAAAACTACAGCTGAGCTCATGCTCATGCACTTCTACTAGTCTTTCATAAAACTTTTGGTAAGTACACCTTGTCTTCCATGTGACTCAACAAGCCTGGGATAGACCTTGGTTCAGCACATGTCATACACCAGCACGCTCATTTTAGGTACCCTAGGCAGCTGCTCATGGGTTCTCCCCACTCTGAACCGTGTTGTAAGATGACGCATGTTCTCACTGTTAATTCCTTCTTCTGTTCATTCTCTAATCAACATCACCTTAATATCACATACAGGAGCACGCATCGCTTGGTGATGCAACGGATCAGTTCTCCTAGGAGAAAGTTAATGAAGGAGGTGAGTTTTTTTTTCAATTAGAGAGGCCCTGGGTAGAAAAGTTACTGTTCATAAAGCACTATTTTCTGGCTTATTTTCAGACTTAAAAACAAATTCTATAGACATCCCTTCTTCCACTTTAACTCTTTGCATATCTAAGAGTTAGGCGCTAGGTTCCAAACCTCTCTGGACACATTAGGACACAGCTTGTTATCAGATGAAATAGTTCCAGCCAATTTGCAGTCAGAATATTTGAGCTTCATTTCTTCTTCAGTTTAATCTCTCCACAGTAAGGCCTCAGATGCTCTGTTTGCTTTTCATCCTCTCCAAAAACCACTTTGCTTTCTGAAATTATAACAATTTGTATTTGCTTTAGGTCTGCGCAGAAATGTTATTCCTATAACTGAGATAGAATCTATGTGACCTGCACTGCCCGTAATATCTTATTTAGAGGCTGAGAGAGAGATGCAAAAGCAATTCATGTTTATTTCAATGCTTCAAGTATACCTGAGAGTTTAACCCACAGTGCACATGGTAAATCATAAAGTAATAGAACACAGTAAGATTCAGTAGTTTGAGTAAAATCATATGGCAATATATGAATATAGTGATTCAAAAATATATGCCCATAAATTTTGGTCTTTTCCCAATCCCGTGGATATACTGCAATGAAGTAAATGCCATTTATTCCCACCTTTCTACAAGTTAATAATAAAGTGCACATGGGGCCTGAATGGGCTATAGTGGGCCTTGACTGGAGTGCAGAGTAGGGATAGGCTTGTGGCAGGAAATGCCGCCCTGTGCCTCAGTGAGGCTCTTTGTACCACCTCTTTGAAGATGGGACGGGCTGCTCGAGGGGGTGGAGTCACACGGAACAGTTCCTCGTGACAGCTGGAAGAACACGTCGGAGGAGAGCAGTCTGCAGTGAACAAGCCAGCAAAAAAAGTAAGTATTAAAAAAAATAGTTGGGATGATAGGTGGAAGGGGACCCATATTCAAAAGTACACAACAGGGTGGTTGGGGCATCACATAAATCAATACACAAAGAGGGGTGGGTGGCTGGGGACAATACACATGGGTACATTTACCAGTACAAAAGGTGTGTTTGCACGTTGCTGTGGCAGAGCCTGTCCTGGGGTGTGTGTGTTTGTTTAGGTGTCGGTGTGGCAGAGCCTGTCCTGGTGTGTGTATGTTTGGGTGTGGGTGTGGCAGAGCCTGTCCTGGTGTGTATGTGTTAAGGTGTCTGTGGGGCAGAGCCTGTCCTGGTTTGTATGTTTGGGTGTCGGTGGGGCAGAGCCTGTCCTGGTGTGTGTGGGTTTGTGTGTTGTTGTGGCAGAGCCTGCCCTGATGTGTGTGGGTTTGTGTGTAGGTGTAGTAGAGCCTGTTCTGGTGTGTGTGTGTTTGGGTGTTGGTGTGGCAGAGCCCGGCCTGCTGTGTGTTTGGGTGTTGGTATGGCACAGCCTGTTCTGGTGTGTGTGTGTGTTTGGGTGTCCGTGTGGCAGAACCTGTCCTGTGTGTGTGTGGGTGTCGGTGTGACAGAGGCTGTCCTGGTGTGTATGTTTGGCCATCTGTTTACTTTCTGTAAGGATAAATTGAACTATTTAATTTGTACTTAATTTTCCTGAATTTGTAGTCACTTCAGAGGACAAAAATTTCAGAAATCAGTGAGAGGAAGAGTAAATGTTTTCTGTTATT
Organism: Spea bombifrons; assembly: GCF_027358695.1. NCBI lineage: Eukaryota > Metazoa > Chordata > Amphibia > Anura > Pelobatidae > Spea > Spea bombifrons. Next base: position 29,677,982 of record NC_071092.1, on the reverse strand, counting down.
TACTCTATTTCAATCTGCATATTTTATTAAAAATAATTAATGGCACTAAATTGTGGCTTCAGACGTCCTGTGTATGATGACTTTTTTTAGTGTACTGATGAACTTCCAATCCCATCACATTACATCAACATATGTTAGGAAATCAGGAAAAGATGGGCATGGATGCTGGGCTGATTAGGTGGTGCAGTGGGCCACTTGACTAGACTTGCCCCCCAGGCCTTAGGCTGCCAGCCAACTATTTAGTTGGGAGATACAGTTAATAACTTGACTAAGCACCATCCAGATTTACAGTTCTGTATGTTATGTCCTTTATCTATATTGAATATTTTCAATATTAACAAATATATAACAAGTGTGCTTAGGAAATATGTAAAAACAACCACTGCATTCAAGACCCCACTTTTCATGAAAATGCTTGTTGAAATAATTGCTGCATATGAGATGTGATAAAGCCACCACACTCCAGGTATTGAGATCTGTGAGACCTATACTCATTCCTTCACACTCTTCTTTCTGCAACCATTTCATAGCCAGATGTCTTCAAGTGAATGGGCTAAGCAACTTAAAAGGGGTAGACTAATCTTTCAAATCATATTAGGAGACAGCTTTGGAGCATACATTTGGTGGTTTGAAGTACCTTTACAATACGATGATACATTTGAAAACACCATCGCATAGGCTTATAAAGTATTTTTAGTAATAAAATTTAACATTTACTAGATTAACAGGTCATCCTTAATTACAGTTATTCTTAAAGCACTGACTATTAGAGAGGGCTTCTGAACCGCAGGTGAAAACAGGTACACCATAATCTGCTTCATCCATACAAATGCATCACAAAAGCATCTCAATGTGTATGAAATGGACAGTGTTCAAAAATAAAAGGGGATATCCATATATCAGCTACGGTTTTGTACAGATCAGATGCAGATTGCACAATACGCATACTTGTATTCATTAGTTACAAATAATTTTCCAGTGAATGGCATTACGTTCAATTGTACAAACAAGCCTTTCATCTTCAGAACGAATGAAGAGGGAGGCCAGGATACGATCACGATCTTAATGGAATCCTCCCTCTTTTGATTACTGGCTTAGGAGGAATTGTTGTCCTTAAAACACATTTTTAAAAATATTATCCACTAACGTGTTGTGATAACTAAACACTAAAGGTAGAAATATCAGCTCATAGGATAACATATGAACATAGAAAAATATAAGGTTGAATATAAATATATATATATAATCAACCTTAGATAAATTACAGACACCCATTAATCCTTCCCTAGAAAAAGCTTGCCGTCTTCATTTTAACAATTACTACTTTTTGATACCAGATTATTTAATAAATTATATGATTAGTTATATATCTCTCAATTGAATGTATGTTTCAAGATATATATTAGAATATCCTGAACACCCTGAATATCCTGAACACCCTGAACATTAGAATAGGCACAGAAAACCAAGTTTTTATATGAAAAGAAAGTGGAGATGACAGGGTGGGAGGATGTATGAGTAAGATCTGTTAGTGGATGGGCTTGTGGGAACTGTTTCATTATCAGCATATCAAGTGCGGACAATATTTTTTACTCATCTCATTTCCCAATTTACCGTTTTTTGGCATACCTAAGATGGAGCAACACATGACACATAATATGTCGCGTGTTGCTCCAACTACTGAGATTATTTTATAGCAATTTCTAACTATAGACTGACTACAGTATGCCATCTCATTGTGCATGGGCAGATGCAAGCGTTTCCAATAATTGTGGGACCCAGGCTAGGACAGCTGTAAGCCATGGCTGGGACTGGTTATCGGCAATGTTCCGGGAATTTCATCCCTGCTTGAGAATAGCTTTCTTAATTAAAAAATCAGTAACGCTATTATGTACGTGCACATATTTAGATACTCAGAAATACAATATAACAAAATTTATATGAAGATAAAATTATCAAAGAAAATAGAGAATTAAGATCTCTGATGGGAGGAAACAGATTGCTCTCTTATTATGTTACAAAAGAATTATCTACAAGGTATGTGATGAGGGCCGGCCTGGCTATGACTGAGCAGCCCAGCGGCCTCTAAATGATGTTAGCGTGGCCACCATTTGGTAACGCACAGTGCGGTCTGGGCTTCTTCAACTGGTGGCCGCACACTGGAGTGGCAGATCGGGGAAGTATGATGTGTTGTTGACCAGCGACCTACAAGGCATTTGCCTCATGTGCCAGATGGCCAGTCTGGGCCTGTATGTGATTGCTTTATTCAGACATACAAAACAACCTTTATATTGGTCAACAAAACCCCGCTTGTCCCTACAAAACAAATAACACTAAATGTTTGAAACATTAAGAGCCTCTGAACTATACACAGACAGGTGCATGAATGGGATTAATCTTTATTATTTTCATTACTATTATCATTGAATTATAATGTGGCTAACACTTTGGGCTACTTTATTACTGGGCCACTTGGCTGAAATTATCACATCCAGAATGAATGACACAAGCCCTCCACTGCGCTGTCTTCTTCTCTGCCCAAAGCAGGCTACAGGCCTCTAGGCAGCTGCCTGTCTTCTTTGTGGAGTTGTCGGCCCGACACCCAGCATAGTGTCTAAATCATTCTCTCTCCTTTTTTTTTAAATCATTGTGCTAGTGCCAAGGGATTGTGCCAATTATTGGGAAACAATTAATTTGAAATATTTTTTGTAGGTCCTAGCAGCATCCTATATATCTCTCAAAGTGATGTCCTTGTCATGTGTTGTGAGCTTTATACTATATCTACTGAAAACAACACAGTACACAGTCAATGACACCTTGTAGCCTGTTTTATCTGTGCGGCCCTTCTCAGAGTCAATTACTCAGAGGCTTTTCGGCAGCTTCTTGGAATTCAAAATATTATCTTGGAGATTCCATTTTTTCCACGCTGATGGCATTTCATAGTGCTTGATTTATGCCTTACATGTTCCTCAAGCATTTATTTATTGTTTTATTTACTATTGCCATTATAAGAGGACTGGAGATAAGTTTTGGGTTTTTCTCTGACATTGTAACTTGTCAGAACGAATGACAGGTGATTTCTAATAGATTTATTGAATGTCAACCGGAAAAAACAAAGACTGTGCAAATGAATAATTTCAAAACAAATATTCTTCAAACGCAAGCATTAACATTTATGTAGACAGAATTAAACTATGGGAACGCTCAGTAATCATACTGTTTGATATCTAAACTAATTTTCAGATGCAGTGATCTATTAGGAAGCAAAGGCCTCCAAATAGTGGACAATATTGAATTTAATGCTGTATGTAGAGAGCTATTGGCTGTGATTGGCTGCTGCTGAGGTGACAAGTGTCTTGAAAACTTATCTCCAGTCCTTCTGTAAATGGAAAAAATAAATGCCGGAAAACCATATAAGGCATAAATCTAGCACTATGGTATGAGCGACAGGCAATCACGCATATGCTAGTCTAATGGACAGTGTCCAGCTGTTGTTCAACTTGCAAGAATGTGAGTTGCATTCCCATTCAGCACCTTAGGGCTTAGAAATGTGTGTAAAAAATGTGTAGATGCAACATTGTCACATACAAAATTAAATTGCTGCAATGAAATGACCGTAATCACAATCACCTTGCATCAGTCTTCACTAGGCTGTGCATCTAAATTACCATTTATAAGTATAGCTGGGAGCTCTCCGTGTTTGACCTAGAGTCTCTGGGTGAAGATCCGGGACACTTTTCTCTCCGGGAAGTTTCTCTCCGGGCAATTGACCATGCCCATTTCAGACTATATGGGGCTAGCCATGGTCTTTATGAAGCCACTCATTTGGAAGCAGGATTTAATTTAATCCACTCCTGAAGAAGCCGACGTGCGATCGGCGAAACGCGTTGAGGGATTTAATAAACCATTTTTTACAAGATTTCGGTGGAGTCTTACTTATATGCAAATGCACTATTCTATTCGAGTGGTGCCATCGCAATTGTAAGTGTAAATTCGTCTTATTTACATCCGACTACTGAAGATACTGCACCATTTGTCCACTTCTATTCTTTGCAGCACCAAAGATCTGAAAATTGGATTTTTTGATGAGCACACCATCTGCAGTCCACTTGTGAGTGGTACTTATTTTCACATTCTATATTTTGAATATACATATTGCACTATTGTGTTGTATTTTTGTTTTTTCCCTCATGTACATGCGCTCCATTCCGTGCTATTTGAGCTCTAGCTAGCCTCTTCTGAGAAGTTTCTAGGCATGCGAATAAGCACCCAAAATATTGTGAAATACATAATTGTATATATTTACAGAAGAGTAAATCTGCGTAATGTGCATTCACAACAAGAAAGTAGAAAATTATTCTTTGGGACAAATTTTAGTTTTTACACTTTTGAAGCGTACTGATTTTAAGCATTTATGTAGTATAATAAATATAAAATATCCAAAATGTTTAATTTCAGCATAAAAGGCTTTCTTTTCATTTTTCACCTTGGAAAATATGGACGTCATAACCGCAGAGCTAATTAAAAACAACCCGATAATACACAAAACACTTGTTAGGTGGTGCTTTCTCTTGCTCTCTTACCATACTTCTGTTGTTATTTACCCTTTGTTTCAGTAAAGGTTTTGTAATTCCAGAATGGACATTCATTTATAGAAAAGCAAAGGTATAGATAGAAAAACTATCCAAATCGGTATAGTTACTGTTGAAATTGTCACTATCCGATTGGAATGATGTAGCAAAACGTCTCCCCGGAGATCCGTGTGCACATGTGGAGGAATAAAAAAAGGCATATAGTACAGCACTATATGATGTAAAGAAATATATCATTTATTGGATAAACTCACATATAAAGTAGGCACTGAGGACCAGCTCAAATACAAAAATGCATTCAGTAATTTAAGTTACCGGTACATCGCACATATAGGGAACATGCCATAAAAACCCTCAACAAATAAGACAACCGTTGGGGATGTTGCAGAGATGGTCAAGACAATAATACGCTATATCTTGTGCAACCCCAATATGTGGACTGTTCACCAGAACTACCAATCATGATAAAAACCACAAAAAACACTAATTCCCTATGCGTTTCATCAGATATACTGACATAATATATGGCATTATATGGAGTTGTACGCAATGTATTATTGTTCTGACCATCACTGCAACATCACTTCTTTGTTATAGGGAAGCTTTTACTGCATGTTCTGACTGATAAGTGGCGGTGTACCAGAATCTTTGCACTTGAGCTGCTATTAATAGTTGCCATACCAAAACAAAGATGCTATAGAGGTGAGGATGGGTTTCTGAGGCTCCATCAAGTGGCTCTTGTAAAGGTCATATTGGAGTGTACAAATTCAAAGCCTCGATCTTCCGATCGAACAGACTCTTCTGATGCAGCCTGATTTTTCTGCATGCTCCAGCACCCCTATAAAATATATCTATTATCATCAAGATGCCATCAGATACTCAATAACAATATATTCAAATATAAAATAAAAAACCCAAGACAAATGTTTAGCAGTGGTGGTTTCACTGTCAAAAACAGCACTTAAAAAAGGGTCTTATGGGAAAAGTCATTTTGGTGTCATAATTGGGGGAGAAGTATCAATTTACATGCTCGGTTCATATTTTTGAGTTTGCCATATCTGCCTCTGAAATAAAATGTAATTGTGATAATAGTAATTAAATGACAACATGGTTGTAGTCCTGGTTGGCAGCTGGTATATAATGGGGAGCTGCCTAGGTTTTGTTTGATAGATGCTTAAATATGACATGTAATGCAAGCCAGGAGCATTAGTTCATCATCACACTTTCAATGCCTTGAGTACATAAAAAACCAAATCCTAGTGTGCTGCATCTGCTTTTAGTAATAATCCTCTTAATATATTTAACTGAGAAATGATAAAACACAACAAAACATGAAGAGATTACTGACTGCATCAAACAGAGCTTTGAATACAAAATGGATAAATAATTCCTCTGGAGGTTTGTTTTTTTTTCTTTCAGAAATGTTACCTCTCGCATTTAGTATAAAGACAATTGGTGCATTTTAAAAATTCCTAAGAAATCTAAAGACCACAAATCAGTGGAGGTCAATGTCTATGCCTGGGAATTTAATAACTGAGATGTCCCATAGATTCTTCAAATAACAAGCTTCTAATAGTCCACACTAAAATATTCTACCAGAGACAGCTAGATGGTTCTACTAATGTTCCTCTGAAAACTATGACTTGTCATGGGATAAACACATTTCAGCTACCAGAAATAACCAGCTAGGCTTCTTAGATATGTTTCAATTACGAATGAGTCAGTTCCAAACACTCTGCGAAACTCCACTTTAGAGGACTGCACTGGGAGGCGGGTCCCGCAGGACCCGCCAAAAAACTTGCGGGCACGGGCGGTCTTGCTGGGGCTGCGGGCGGGAGCGGGCGGTCAGGCACTGTACCTGCGGGTCCCGGTAATCCCGTGCAGTCCCGCAAGGCTGCCTTCTTGCTGCTCCCTTACAGCGTCTCCTAGCTTGCTCCGCCCAGGAACAAAACGGAGTCACGTGATGTGACGTCCCCTCCTGTGACTCCGCCTTGTTCCTGGGCGGAGCAAGAGAAGAGACGCCGTAAGGGAACAACTCGAGGGCAGCCGCGCGGGACTGCGCGGGAAATCAGGTAAGGAGGCGGGCATGATTGGCCACAAATGTGGCGGGAGCGGGCGGGATTGGCCACAAATGTGGCGGGAGCGGGATTAAAAACTGCGGGAGCGGGCGGGATTAAAAAAGTAGTCCCGCGCAGGGCTCTACTCCACTTTTCCCATGATATTTAGGATTCAGCACTGAGATGTCTAGAGCACACCAATGTCTATCACAAGATAGAGTAGAGCCTATGTTGGGCATCATGTGGACCATTTGTACGATTTACCAGTTTCAAAGAGCAATACTAAAAGCCATTTTAAGAGATTATATTATCTGATAATGGAAAATGTTATAGGAACTGATATAGGCTACATGGAGAAATATTACGGAGAACTATATGAGGAAATGTAGGTTATTAAGAACAAGTTATATGGTGTAATAGAGGTAGCTATAGAGAAATGAGTGACAAAGCAGTACCGAGTCGAGCAAATGTCGGTTAGAAATAGCAATTAGATCAATCAACACACACAGATGGAACATATGATTACATGTGTTTGTAAGGAGATATGTAAAGAATATTCCATGTATAATTATAGTTTTTTCTATAGAATGATACTGAAATATCAAACCTTTGACTATTGTTATAAGGGCTGTGACTGTAAGTGGGTTGGAACTTTTCTGACAAGTCTTTAGAACAAGTAATTTCAATGGTTTTTAGGTAAACCTTTTCAAGCAAATAATTTTCCATTAAAATGTAAGAGAGGATCTGTCATCTTTCTGCATGAGGCCAGGAGGGGCGGACGGGAATAAATAATTAAATTGTCGCAAGCTGCAGCATGCTTTCAAAGCAATATCTTGTGTCCCGGAAATTTCTCACCTGCCGCTCTGTAGAAAATCACTGCATATCAGGCTATGCTGAAATGATTTTCACTTAAAAGGAAATTATCACAGTGCAGTTTGACTTATTTTAAGAGGAGTAATAATGCTAAAAAACGAAAACATATACCGGATTTTATTTAAAGTTCTTTTCTTCTTCTCAGATTTCTGAAAAAAACAGTCCGTGACCATGGCGGTTGGTGACTTTGATGAACCAGAACTCATACAATTATCAGTTGTCTGTGCTGAAGCTCTGGTTGGGTTTACAGGACTTGTAAACTGGACTAAACAATATTTTTCCATAGGTAATATACACATAATTGTGTCCAAAAATCATGAATATGTAAAAAAAACCCAGTTATGTGTAATATGGTATATATTTTGCAAATAAAATTTGTTTGAATCATTTTTGGTCCATGATGCAGAAGTCTACAGTCCATGTGCCTTCACAAAATGTACAATTTTTAAGCATGTAGTCGGATTTCTAACAAAGATGATTAATATTAGTTTTTTAGTACTTATTTCCTTTTTTAATAAGGGTTTTAAAATTCTTTACAATGTTTGATACATATCTTTCATGGTAAAATATTGTCTGACAAGCCCAGGGCAAAACGTTATCAAATGTCTCAAATGATTAAATAAAATATATCACGGCCTTTAAGATGAATGTTTTTCAACTCCCCTCTTCCCCTCCTGCAATCAGAAGGAAGATGAAAGGCTGGAGAAAGTTTGTGATCAGATCCTGTCGTTCTGCGTTCCTGCTCCGGGTTTGATAAGCTTGCGGTCCCAATGCTGTTAAAGCTGTTCTCCGTCATCTACCCACCACCCAAGCTTTGTAGATCAAACGCACATCTTCTTGACCACATGAAAGGCATATAAAGTGTCGCTGTTAATATCCATCTCTGTTTATCACATTATACACTTGAGGCTGAAAGCCGGGGTGAAAATTAAGTCGAAGTGGAAAAACGGCGAACTTTTGAACAATTCAGTAATCGCTTTATTTATTTTAATTATATACCACTTAAATGAAAATCATGAGATACATAATATGCAAAGATTAACTTGTCTAAGCTCTGTTGATAAATGTATATGATGATTAACAATGAAAACACGGTTACTTCTGGACAATTTAACAGAAAATGAATATAGGAATGGCCATTTCTGTAATACCAGTACTCAAGTGCCACCAACAAAGAAAGTCCTGTATCGAAACTACATACTTTTTTGTATATATGTATACTGTATATATTAAATTTTATTTAAAATCACCTAAAAATAGGATTACATCATTTTAAGAGTGGTTTTGATTAGTGATACAGTGAAGAATTATTCTTGTGTATTAAAAGGTTATTTAAGTTGATTTTATAAGCACTCAATATCGCTGTTTAGGTAAACATGAGGGAGTGAGGTATGTAAGGTGGCTTGAGTATATATAATTTCAATGCTCAGGAACCCTTTATATTGTTGAATTAAATATTATTTAAATAATTCCTAAGTAACGTGGAGTTTGTGTGCCTTCTAGACATATCAGTGTTTGCCATTCTGTAAACATATTTTGTGTCCAAGAAACACTGACAACGTGTTTGAGAAACGTGTGGGTCTGAAACGTGTGAGAGAGAAAAAAAAACCAGGCTAAGCAGCAAGTGTAATACTGATAACTTCAAACATATGCACGTGTCTCCCACAAATACCGGGCAACTTGCATCTTTAAATCCACTGTGACAGAGCACAGCATATTCAAAAATATGGTCGGAAATCAGCAAGAAGCAGAGATTTGGGAAAGGAAAAACAGCACCACAGCTCAACAGCTCAACACAGCTCAACAGAATAACTGCATAATGTTTGGCTGACCAACTTTTCTTCTCTGCATTACCTCAGCCATAATATATTTATTTCTCAGTCTGAGGTGCAAAGTTAGATCACCTATTGCTAATATCTGGTAACTGTTCATACACATCTATTGTATGTTGCTGCTTTTGTGTGTTGAATTGGTGAGATGATTCCTTAACTATGCGTTATGAAGGGGGGGACCTTTTGGTCTTCCTCATAGAGGAACTAACAGGGTTGGCCCTTTGGAATGCATAGCATTAAGATGGTGAGATGATCTCAAACTATGTGTTATGAAGGGGAAACCTGGCGCTTTTGACAGAAGAACCATTCGGGGGTTGGCCCTTTAGAATATATAGTTAAGTCTTACCAGAACTAATCCAACTAATACTTTATTTTGGCTAATTAACCCCTAAATTTTATGGTGGACAATAATTTCTAGTGTACCCTAGCACAAATCACATACTTTTATAAAGACTGGTTTAGTACATTTTGGCAACATTTGCCATTTTTTTTCATCCAAATTGTTTGAGATTGTAATTCATCGATTTTCATAGAAAAATGATCTAGATCTATTCAAAAACAATGCCCAGATTGGTACTTAGCTTTTGTCAGAATCCAAACCTCTAGAATGATACTATGTAGCTCCTGGCAGAACACGGCCCTCTGTGAAGAGGCTCTGCTATAAACTGTAACAAACATAGCGTATTTGCCCGAATATAGGCCGCACTTTTTACCCCCAGTTTAAGTCTTTAAAGTGGGGGTGCAGGCTATAATCGGGGTTTTGCGTAGGGGTGCGCAGTTCGTGTTTTTCTTTTTCATTTACCTCTGACCTGCCGGACCTGGATCTTCCTCTCCGCTGCCGGTGGACGTCTGCACAATGCTCTACTGGATGAACGGGCAAAAAGTCCCAGAGAAACACTCCAAAATCTTGTGAAAAGCCTTGCCAGAAGAGTGGAAGCTGTTATAGCTGCAACTGGGGGACCAACTACATACTGTATTAATGTCTGTGTATTTAGGATGCAATGTCATAAAACTCCCTGTTGGTGTATTTTAACCCATAAAAATGTTGTTACCTACACTATCTTTTTATTTAACTGGGAACTGCCATTATTTTTTATTTCTAGTATCAGATTAAAATTTGTTTATCAAACTATCGTGCTGTTTTATTAGTTACATAAAACAATATTTTAAGGAAGCTACATATTAGCCATTTGTATGTATTCTAGCTTGCGCAGATAAAGTCACCCAAAATATTATGAGTGACAACAATGGCAGATTCCAGCTTTGCTAATAAAGGAAGTTTACTGGAGAAGACAACTTTTCATCAATGCTAACCTACATTACTGTATACAGTACCATATTTTATGCTCAATTTGAAAAAAATATTTTATCAGTGGCACTTCCCCTTTAAGCAAAAGTTACAAGCAATGAGCAGAGAATGTTGTATTCTGGATTTTAATTATTTTTCTGATGTATGTTTGGTGACTTAAATAAAATAGAGTGACAAAAGGCACAATCTTTGCAGACGCGCTCTATCTTTTTGTTAAATAATACAATAAAGTGGAGAGAGATCTTGATGAGATTAACAGTTCAGCTTTGATCTCATGCCTCCATGTTTAATTTATTCAGGTCTGATAAATATGGAGAACGTTTCCTGTGGAGACAAGCTTTTTGTGATGTGGCGCTATGCTCCATATGATGTCTATAAAGCAAGAACCTTAAACAGTTTCTCTGTGTGTTAAGGTGTTAGGATCAAAAGCCTTCAGGAGCCTCTTCTACAGCCACCCAATACAGCTGTTGCAGATGTTACCTAAATAATCTCAAAAGCATACAATCTAATACAACTAGCTCATAAGGGTGTCATATTTACTACTGTTGTTCATTTTTGTACCACACAAACAGTAAATAGCATTTGCAAAATTGCTTTAAAGTGGAACCTCCAATAATTTCAGAATAACTAAATGCATTTATTACCCCTTCTGTGGTTCCTGGTTGGCAAAATGGACCCTGGATGCCAACTATGTACCTTGTATGTGGTGCCGCCTTAGTGTGTCCTAACGCTTTTCTGCAACGTAGTGACGGCTGAAGATTGGCTTCTGGGCCAACTGGCTGGAGCGGTGCCGACTCAAATGTTGAGCCCACCTTGGCTTATACACGATTCTGGCTTTGGTTCAGCTACTTAAAGAGAAAACCTGGTTGACCTTGTAGTTATGTCTGACAAGAGGCAAAAATAAAATAAAATGACCTGCCTCACTTTTTTTACCTTTTGGTAAAAATAACAATAAACATTTACCTGGGGGAAAAAAAGGTATGGGGTGTCTAAAATAATTAAGTTTCTGCAGAAACATTCCACAGGTATCAAAAAAAGAATCTCGATCTTCAAATCCAGCAAGTGCCGCTGAAACAACCATCATCAATGAAAGGGTTAAGAGACACAAATATCTGAATCTCCGCACTCACCCTGTCAAACCTACAGCTGCAATTTACATAAATTATTCCTAACGGTTCCTGCGCTCACTTCATACATTAATTCAGACAGTATTCAGAGCTAATTAAGTACCAGGTAGGGGAAGTACTGAGCTGATTGCATCTGCTTAAAGATGAGGGGCACGGGCTAGCTCTGTCTCTTGCCTTCTGTTGCCTATGATCCACCGTGCGAAGAAGCGACCTCTATGTTTTTCAAAACTTATACAACAGCATAATTACTAAGCCATTATAACGACTTGGTGGAAGGTAGGGATCATTACACACATATGAGGCTCGCTTTAAAAGAGATGGCGATTTATGCAAAAATCATTAGAAAACCTAATATCATAAAGAACATGTTTTTTGGCACAATAATTAAACAATATAATAGATTCACATAAGATTATATATATATCACAGTAGTGTAGTTGGTGAGTGGCCAGGAAGGACGAGTTTAATTTCTGGTACTGTGTTGGGCAAATTGATTGGTATTTATATATTTGCATATTTGTTTATCTGTTATTTATTAATCCAATGATTGTATATTGATTATTTATGATGGAGTTATGTAATTGTTTTAAGGCCAACACAGTTAATTTATGGTGTTTTAATAAAGAAAGCTGTGGCCTGTTTTAATCCAAAACTGTGTCCTGTTTTTATTGGGTGATAGGTGATGATATTGGTGGTGGGGTGTTAGAGAACAATAGACACTACCTTCATGTCCTGCATGATGCATTTTTAAAATAGCTCCACTATCTGGACATCCTATTGTAATTAGACGTCCTAGGTCTTGTGATCCATGGCTTGGAAAGGACAGTATGTCTTAATGCTAAATCCCTTTGTCCCTTTTCCTATGTTTTATTTTTTCCAGCAACGCACCATGAACTTGTTTATAAATGACATTGTCCAAAATATGCAATGGTTTTCCTTTAAATGCTTTAAGTATATATATATATATACAGATATAAATAGGGGTCTAGCCACTAAAGATGGAGTTGTCAGAAGAGTTTGCAGGGGACTTGTGGTTTCAACTTCCTGCAAATTTCTCTTCAAGAAGGACTGTCCTATATAACGCATAATTGAATCAATGAGGTGACTTGAAATCACACTTCTTTAAATATGCTTTATAAAGAGCTACCCAATTTTGGATCTGAAGCCTTGGGATTGGAATAGTCACATTAAAAGTCTCTGTAAAGTCTAACATGCCAAGTGGGAAAATTGTCCATATTCACAATAAAGATACAAGGCCCTAAAATACTTCCTGAGGAATATGGCACTTTGCTAAGGGGCAAGGTGGCAGCCAATGTAGTCTTGTAACAAATTCTTTACAATTATGGAAAGCTTATCCTTCATTTGCAAAGAATACAACATTACAGCATATGAAACCGTGCAACTCTTATGTTAATGTCCACAACAAGTTGACTTATGCTGGAAGTCTACAAAATGTATTAACTCGCCTGCTGGTGGCAGTGTAAATCACTTCTTACATACATCGATCACCAACACCTTATATTACAGCTTTGTTCTCAAAGGTTCCCAGAATTATTGGACACTGTAAGCATTTAGGCAGCCAAAAGAATTAATTTACATAGGATTAGTGGGGCCGGCACTTGACCTGCAGCCTGTACAAAGGTAAAGTAATATTATGTGTAGAGAGGAAAATAAAATGTATTACGTGGGGATCTGTATAACCTGTGCCAGTACTGAGAGGCAGGAGGCACAGGAATATGATTGTTATGTGATGGCTTACATGTGTGTCCATGCAATTTAATGTTTATAAGCTTCTCCCCACATGTTGGTTGATCTTGTGGCACAATGAATCCATAGACATTGTAACCCGGGGGTGATCTAACAGGCGTGTAATAATAGGAACAAAAATCGGGCATGCATGTCCATTTCTGATTCTAATTATTCAAGAATACTGGAACAACTTCAACGAATGCTCGGATTCACGCGCCTCAGCTGCCAGCTTTACTTTATACAATTAAACTGCTTTAAAATGAATACAAATAATGAAACTTGCATTTCACAGTTGCTTCAAAAAGTATTCAAATTCTTACATTTGTTTTTAAATCCTTAAAAATGGTGCTGTTATGTGGAACCATGAGCTGTAACATGTCTTTCCGTAATGACTTCTGCTTACCATAATATTGTATCCAAAACATAAAGCGGCCCCCCAGCATCAAATGCCTTTTTAACACATCATGGTGTTTCTTTTTCTATACGCATTTGCCCCCTTCCCTCACCCACTGCTGTTTTCTTGCCCATGACACATGATCTACTCTCCTCCTGTCGGTTCCATCACTGGCTTGGAGAAGACTGTGGGTAGGCTTTACTGCCACTGATTGGCTGCTTCAAGGAGCCAATCAATGGCAAGAATCCTTGCATCATGGAACAGGTGAGTATCTGCATCAGCAGGGCTGCAGCTTCTACATCAGGTCATTTTTTTAAAATTTTCCCTTTTTTTGAGAAATTCTTCTTTACTAGGACTGTCCCTTTAACTTGACAGGCGTTCTTTGTCCTCCTGTAAGGTACATGGTATATGATGAACAGTAGGAAGGGGAATGTCTTATGGACAGCAATGAAATGTATATTCTTGTGCAGACGTATATCCTGGGTAAGCAACAGAGGGACAGCGGAATATTCTGTGATTCATTTGCATTCAGTCAGTGTGTCTGCTGCTGAATACTGGATTAGTAAGAAACACAAGGACACTTATCGTGTTGGATGCATGCACAATGGTTGTGGACGGATTCCCTGGATACTTTACCAGAAAAGAGAAAATTTCACTCTAATTTGATCAACAGTTACTTGTCGTTAATACTAATGAGACCACTTTACCATACAAACAAAATATCCTATATCTGTAATGCTTACACCACTATATGTGGATGGAATGATAATATCCCATTCACTTCAATTGTGTTTTTTTTTTCCAAGTCAAAATGAGTAACATCTTCATTTTAACTATTCCCCAATCTGCGCTACCTCAAAGAGCATAATTTCAACATTTAAAGGGATGCCACCATGAAAAACAAAATTGTGCATTTAACCATTAAAGTAGGTTATTGCCTATATTTTGCTATGGTGATTATGCCGCGTTTCACCAAAATTCACATAATCGTTGATGCATGATGAAGGCGATACTGCTGTGAGAAACACGCTTTCTGTTATGCATAGTTAACCCCTTATGGACAATGGGCGGTCCCTAAACCCATTGAAAACAATGCATTTTGAGCCCGTACATGTACGGGCGTAGTCATTAAGGGGTTAAATAAGATCTGAATGTCTTTTGTTTACATTGTGAAAGAAAATAAAAGGTATCGGGTTATTTTAAGATCAATAAGTAACAATTTTCTCTGCTTGTCCATCGACCACCTGGTTTACACATTTTGATTAATAGAAATTATAAAATACAAGTTTCCTTAAACAACAAATGTATCCTGTGCCGTGTTATTTTGGATGCAGTTATCTTATCTTCAAAGTGCCCACCATTTGTTGGAATCAATATTTTAGGAAAATAATAAATAATTCTACTGCTCCTTAAATGGTGAGAAAGAACCACAAAAATGATGGAGTTTAATCATAAAAAAAGATGAAGACTCAAGGACTCAGCGAAGGGCAGAAAATAAAAATGCATTTTCCAAGACTTTTTATAAAGGAGGTCAGCTGATCAGGTGCTACAATCTTCCTGGATTATGAGCTCTTTAAGCAACAGGGATAAATTAACCACAATTCCGTTTAGAAATTCACATAATTGTATTTAAATGTGGCAAGTCGTGGTTTAAATAAGTGGCCTCTGCGTTGGGGCACCGTTGTCAGACGATAGCTTGCCATCAGGGGCGTAACTGGAAACCTCAGGGCCCCGGTGCGAGAATCTGTTAAGGGCCCCCCAACCCCCAACCCATCTATCCCTTTCTCACTATCTCCCCTCTCCCTCCTTACCCCCCCTTCTCACGATCTCCCCTCTCCCTCCCTACCCCCCTTCCCAAGATCTACCCTCTCCCTCCCGACCCCCCTTCTCAAGATCTACCCTCTCCCTTCCTACCCCCCCTTCTCAAGATCTGCCCTCTCCCTCCCTACCCCCCCTTCTCACGATCTACCCTCTCCCTCCCTACCCCCCCTTCTCACATTCTACCCTCTCCCTCCCTACCCCCTTCTCATGATCTACCCTCTCCCTCCCTACCCCCTTCTCACGATCTACCCTCTCTACCCCCCCTTCTCACAATCTACCCTCTCTACCCCCCCTTCTCACGATCTACCCACTCCCTCCCTACCCCCACTTACCGTCAACTCCTGTGTTGGGAGCGTGAGGCGTTTGTCTCGGCTGCCGGCGCTTCACTGCTGAGCGCCGGCATATGATGTCATATGCCGGTGTTCAGCGTGAAGCGCCGGCACCCGAGACAAACGCCTCATGCTCCCAACACTGCACTCTGGGCAGTGCAGCGGTGGCGACGGCAGCAGCAGCTACGGCGGCAGCAGCAGCGGCAGCGGCGGGGAGCAGAGGCGAGCAGAGGCATCCTGGATTTCTGTCAGCCAGGGGGCCCAAGAGGTGCCGAACGGTCTCCCCTCTCCCTCCCTACCCCCCTTCCCAAGATCTACCCTCTCCCTCCCGACCCCCCTTCTCAAGATCTACCCTCTCCCTTCCTACCCCCCCTTCTCAAGATCTGCCCTCTCCCTCCCTACCCCCCCTTCTCACGATCTACCCTCTCCCTCCCTACCCCCCCTTCTCACATTCTACCCTCTCCCTCCCTACCCCCTTCTCATGATCTACCCTCTCCCTCCCTACCCCCCTTCTCACGATCTACCCTCTCTACCCCCCCTTCTCACAATCTACCCTCTCTACCCCCCCTTCTCACGATCTACCCACTCCCTCCCTACCCCCACTTACCGTCAACTCCTGTGTTGGGAGCGTGAGGCGTTTGTCTCGGCTGCCGGCGCTTCACTGCTGAGCGCCGGCATATGATGTCATATGCCGGTGTTCAGCGTGAAGCGCCGGCACCCGAGACAAACGCCTCATGCTCCCAACACTGCACTCTGGGCAGTGCAGCGGTGGCGACGGCAGCAGCAGCTACGGCGGCAGCAGCAGCGGCAGCGGCGGGGAGCAGAGGCGAGCAGAGGCATCCTGGATTTCTGTCAGCCAGGGGGCCCAAGAGGTGCCGAACGGTCGTTTTCAGCAACCGCTCTGCACCCCTTGGGCCCCCCCTGACTGGCAGAACTCCAGGGCCCGGTCGCAGTCGCGACCCCTGCGACCCCCGTAGTTCCGCCACTGCTTGCCATGCTTAGCTCATGTCCAAGGCACTCTAAAAGACACAGTTTCATCCCCCAAATTATACCTAATCTAAAATGCTAAATGAACTCCAATGTATTTTATAGAATGCAAATATATAGTATATGTGTTCTTTAATTCTTTAAGGTGCTTTAATTATTTCAATTAGAAAATGAGACTTCTCTAGATGCATTGATGGAAACCAAGTGTAGGCAGAAGTAATACCTCCTGTGCATGCTCTGCAGCGCTCACATTAAAGACTCTAGAAAGTGGGCCCTTATTTAAATGAGTAGCAGCATGCAATCACCTATAAGAAAGCAAAACACCAATGCTTATACAGCATAGATGTGATTGACGGCTGCCACTCAAATTCATTGAAATGGAAACTCAGCTCCACTAACTAAAATTGAAGTGTTACTGAGCATGTGCAGAGGGCATACTAAAGTCTGCTTCCTGTTCCAGTAGGCACATCTGGGGGAGGAGTTAAATCTCATTTTCAAACTCAAGTCTCATTTCCAAGTCAGTGAATTCCTCATGGGCATAAAAAATAAATAAATAAAAAGTAATAGGGATGACTGAAAGAAAACCATGTACTTCCTGCATCTCAGAGGAATTTTACTTTACTTAGAGGGTGGGAGATAAATGGAACAGTAAGGGAATTTAAACATACATAAAGCTATCTTGGATCTAAGACAACGTCAAGGACTGATTAAGATCCAAGTCTTACATCAGGACAAATAGGCAGACTAAATGGTTTTTACCTGACATCAAATTCTTTGTTTCTATGAATTCCTACCTATCCATTTGCTAACTTTTAACGAAAAAAATAGTAAGATGCAGATGCAAATATTCTCACAAAACCCCCAGGAGATCTTGACCTTCCTTTTTATATTAAATTCTCATTCAATTTGCTTTCAAGCCCAACCTGTCCATTTCCTTTGCCCTTGTTAATAATTTTGTCAAGTTCCCACACAGCAACTTAATTAAAGGTTGCAAGTGCAACACCTTTTTTTATACAGTTTTTTTAAGTCATTTTTTTTTCAAAGTATACTTAATTGACATTTAATTGCTTTTCAATTGGAACTTTCATGGTGGCTCGAGAACAACAGCCACTTAAAGCTAAAATCATTGGGGTTTTTTAGTTTGTCAAAAAGCAGTTGATGTTTTTTACAGCATGGTACCTAATTTTGTAAAGCCGCCTCAAAAAAAAAAGCTTCCTCTAACAGAGCCAATAGCACTTTACTTTCTTGGCAAGATCCCATTATAATTCATAGTGTTTCTGAACTGTAACTTTAAACAACTAAATATAAAACACAAAAGGGACTATGAATTATTGACACTTGCAAAGTCATAATTTGAATATATTATTTTTAAAAAATAGTAGTTTTTTTGTATATTTAAAAAATTTAATTTTCACAATGACAGATCAAGATGATAACAGTACTGTCATGTCAAGAAAATGCAGAATGTACTACATTATTATTTTACATATCACCATCATATTCCGCAGCGCTGTACAATGAGTAAAAAGACATTCATTACAATAAAAATAAATATATATTTAATGAAACAAAGAATACCCTGTAAATCAGCAGATTAGAGAAAATTGATGCACTCCTGTTAATTAATACGTGTTTATAATTTGTGTAGATGTTTTTTATTGTTTCACAAAATTACTTTAATAAGGACCACTTGAGTAAGAATGCAGCGACACAGTAAAAACTTTTGACCAATCAGAAGCAGACCAGCAGGAGAAGACATACAAATAGGTAGAAACGTAACACAAGGAATGAACATAAACTGTGCATACAAGTAACAGTGAGTGATTACTTGGCAAGTGATATAGCAGAGGGTAGCAGAGGGAGTTGTAGGCTATAGTTAGATATTGCAGGGTTATCAAGTAGGGAAGACTGCTAATCCAATCTTTTTTTTTGCTGTTACTTCATTAAAATTGATCGTGTACTTAACTGCCTGACTTAATTAAATAACATCAGTCATGTAACCAATTAATTCCAAAAACTTTCCTAGGATCAGGACTTTTTGTAGGAAAGGTCTATAGATAAGTATGGCGCGGCAGGTTTCTATCAGGCTGTGTAGCTAAAAGTCCCTTATGTCATTATATTGATATAACTGAAAGCAATTAATTGCATGTCTCTCACAGGGCAACGGATAATAAAGGGTTCAAAACTGGGTTAAAGAGTGTGTTGCTGATTAAAGCATTTACACTCTATTATAAATGTTTGTACGTTAAATGCATTAAATGCGTATCCTCATGGTCATAGTTGGGGATTATGGGAGTTATAGTTAGACAGCATCTTGGAAGACTCCAAATTTTTCCGCCTGTACGATGTCGTATGAAGTAAATTTAATATTCAGTACCGTGGTCAGCATTAATATAAACTAATATAAAATTAGAATAGTTTTCGTATGTGCCGACAACCTCAAAATTGATGTTTTGCATTTTAGGAGCCATTTTAATGTTTTCACCTCTTTGATGCACAAAAAAAGTTTATTATTGGTGTTTCCTGCTCTGCTCCGAACCGGTCTATAGTATGTTTGCTATTAAAAATGCATCCTGCTGGGGCCAGCCTGATATTACTACATTGTTCAGCATTTCCCCCTTCTGCATTTTTTACTTAAATGATTGTCTTGAGAAAAGATAACACTTTCGCATGTGGAACAAACAACATCACCGCTGTTTAATGGCTCGACTGATGGCGGTCGCAGAGAGAGGAGGATTAAATATAGGACTTTATGCTCAATTTGCAAAAAGATCCCTCCCCTAAAGAAATAAAGTTTAACTTTTTCATCTTTCTTATCTATTCTAAAGTTTTTTCTAAGCTTGTTTTCTTTTATTCCACATACTTTTTTTTTCTTTTTTTTTAAAGTTTTAGTAATCAAGGAAAATGATACCTAAAATATTTTTGTTTTAATTACCTTTTAAAAAATGAATAGCTTATCAACATTTTATCTTTCTGTTAACGTGCACAGTTGCATTTTTTAACAATGTTTTAAAAGGCACAACAACAACAAAAAAAGGGCTCCAGGGGGCTGCCATCTACAGTTCAGTTTGGTTCCAATGTTTCTTTATGCTCATTAAACAGATTGCCCTACTGTCATCAGTCAAACATGACATCGAGTTACGCGGGAGCAGCCTTAATAAATATAACATGAGATTCGAGAAAGGAAATATACAAACTGTAGCAAGCGCACGTTCTCATGACTTCTCCTTGAAAGGACCCTTAGGAGTAGATGTTGTAGCATACAATAAAGAATTCCCATAAAGAAAATGACTTAACGTAGGCATATTAAAAACTATTGGTGCGCTTCACTTCTCCATTATCATAACACATACACAGGTTCCCAGGGGTGCTCGTGACCCAGGAACAAATTGCTAGGTACACATTATCTTTCAATCAATCAGTAAAGCACATCAAAGAGCAGATGATACAAGTAGCCGTCTCTTGATACAATCCCTTAAAAGCTATTATAGCACAAAAGAGATGAGTAATTTGCTGCCAGAGAAACCCGCTGTTTATTGCTGTGCGATACAACGCGGACTTGGCAGTAAAGGTGATTTTATTTAATTTTTTGAGATAATGTTAGTGTATAAACCACCAGAACCATGAAAGTCCAGCTGCAAGGGAAATAGCTAGCCCCTGTGGACTTATGTGGAATGGGTTTAAACAGGGAGACATTTTTATTATGTTTTCCTTTTTATATTATTGTCTGTGTAATTTTATGTACTCTTTATATTCGTATAGTACTTTTTTTATTCAGGTTTAGCAGATAAACCCTTTTATTTGCTACCATTTCCTGTATCACAACAGGCTGCAGGCCTTACTCGTTTCCTGTCTCTGATGGTAGCTACTGAGTAGGCCTTCTTATTTAAGTCAAATAAAAATATTGCCTGTTGTTAAAATGTTAACCATGATTTTAAGGACTGAAAAAGTAGGAGGATAACATATTTATGATGTTAAAAGTTAAAATTAAGAGGTTCCATGACTTTTTGGGGGAAACTTCCGGTTTCAGCTTGTAATCATAATCTTGACTGTTTTAAAATGGGATTCAAGAACCCATATATACGACAAGAATGTCCCAAATATATTCATCTAAAAAGTAAGTGTTTTAACCTGAACTGCAGACCTCCTCTTTTATAGTGTATATGGGTCTCTCAGCTCCGTTTCTATGGTGACAGGGTAAAATAATTATATTTTGGATCATGTTATTTGAGGTAGAGTATGAACTAGTGGATTAGCTCAGCAGCGACCTGAGACAAAACATAAATCTGGGTTGATGTAGTCCCTGATTAAGCAGCATGAGAAATATTCAATATTAAGCGCAGAGGTCACACTTTCTGAACATTAATTGAAAATGATATAGCTTGTAATACGCAGAACCACAGATATTTGTGAGAGGAAATTAATGCTTTGAAAAGCTCACCAACACTTGGAAAGTCATGCAAAAATGCAAATCTATACATACATCCTTCAAATTCAGATACCGATTGCAGCTCTGTACATCACGTAATATTAATGCTAAATTTAAGAGCCTTCACCAAACCGTCTCATTAATGCTCTCTCTTTCTCAGAGTTATTCATTAAAATGAGACTTGGAAGGAGTTTGCAAAAAGAGTTTCACCTCACCAACTCCACTATGACTTATGCTGGTTCAGTTCATCCCCGGGGTTTAGCCGTCATAAGGTATCACGTTGTTGAAACGGAGTTGAAATTGGGAGTCTAAATATTGTTTTTCTGGAGGAGGGCAAGTGCTCCCTCTTGCGGATGCCCTTGCCTATACATATTGCAGCACTGAAGCAGACCATCACTTTTTATCTCTCTTTATTAACATCTGTATATATATATATATGTATATATATATATGTATATATATTTGATAGATTCACAGATGTTTTATCACACTTTTCCTTCTGATATGCCTTATTTTCCCTGGAGATAGGTGTGTGCGTGCACATTGTTTTGGAGCCATGCTTAGTAAACTGGCCTTTAACTGATGGGGAGGAAGTTGATTTTCATATCTTGATTTGGGATCCTTTTCTTGAAAACAGATCAATGTCAAGGCTGAAGTTTAGGATGCACAATCATTGTGCGATGCATTTGAAAAGACCGCATGTGGTTGTAAGAAAAGGAGTATATTTTAAAATGCAAGGTAAGGGCTGTTTTTGTTCTCTCCGTTTCACGAACTATATTGTTTTTGTTTTCATGCTGGGCCAAAATATAATGTCTCTTCTTAAAGCAAAGTGTTCATCACCAGCAGCTTGTGTAGCTCTAGGCAAAATGTAGTTTAGAACGCCAAGGACTTGTACATCTGGGTTCCGCGTCTTTAGAACATTAGCTATGTTACTTATTGTACATGCATCACTTTGCAGGTATGCAGTGAACCCGCTATGCTCCCCTAGAGTTTGCATTCAATACACAGTCATCTACATGGAAAAACATGCTGTCCCATTATAGTTTACGCCATCGATATGAGCTATTTGGCTGACTGCACATTACATTTGTGGCTCACCCGGTGAAAAAGAATTATATCTTGAGACTGTCAGCATTTGATTATTCTGTTTATTAATCATCTTACCTTTATGATGCGTGTCTAAGCCTGCTGTGTTAGCATGAACCCCATATACATATAAATAAGTGCTCCATTCATGTTGTGAACAGGCTAATAGTTGTGATGCAGCCATGCACTGAAAATTGTATTAGTTTGGTTTTCTGGTAAATCTAAACAATTTATATACGCAATACTTAGGGGACCTAAAAGATATTATCTAAATGGTAAGATGGGCAGGCTAAAGGCAGTAGGAGATTTGGGGGGGGGGGGTAGAAATGATAAGTGGTTTTGTGAAAATGTAATTTAAATATAAAAGCAGGTCTGTTGTCCAAAACGAGCCATTGGTATTTAGTGGACCATAAATACTATTTTACACATGGCAACCATTGTAACAGTTCATATGGTTAATTTGGGGGATAAAACATTATGTGTATTAAACCAGATGGATAGAGTGAAAACAAATAAGCAAATGTAATGAGAATGGAATTACACCACTGAAATGAAACCTTATTAGTTTGGTGCTCCTTGGGAATAAAAAAA
Source organism: Spea bombifrons (assembly GCF_027358695.1). NCBI lineage: Eukaryota > Metazoa > Chordata > Amphibia > Anura > Pelobatidae > Spea > Spea bombifrons. Next base: position 29,654,806 of record NC_071092.1, on the reverse strand, counting down.
GATGGATAAAACCAGTTGTAAGAGCACTTTAATGAGAGACTCAAAGGACAAAATATTCTATGATTTCAATCATTACCTACTGCTTAAATATTTATGTTTTTTAAAAATATACTGGCATTATCCATTAAAGCCCATGTATAAAACTCAATTTAGAAAACTCATGCCATAGATAAGTAAATAATTAAACAGAACTCATCAAAACCATAATAAAACCAGCATTACAACCCTCCTGTGTATTCCCACAATGTCATCACAGCACCGATATGTAATTTACTGCATTTTTCCATTTGTTGTTTTTTTTTCAAAAAGGGAAATATGTCTCAATATATGTTTTATATAAAACATATATTAACTTATGGAGAACTTCACGAAAGTCAAAGCTGCTGTCTGCGGTCTACTATCATGTTTCTCCTGGATCCTTGAAAAAGTTGCCCTCAGCATGAAAACCACAGAGCAGGAGCCAGACTTACCCGGGCAACTGGTGCATCATGCAATCATGCATGTTTGTTCCAACAAGACTTTGGAACTTTTTTAACCCCTTCACGGCAAAGCCCATACATGTGCGGGCTCACAATGCATTGTCATTAATGGGTTTAAGAACAACCCGTTGTCTTTAAGGGGTTAAACAAATATTAAAGAAAATCATAATTAAACACATTCTATGTATCAAACTAATACCTAATAAGCCGGATTTGTGGAAAGTTGATTGTGGATTGAATTTTGGGGAAAATGAGCAACAATTAAAACTGTATTTTGTAAAACAGTATTGGACAAATACATTTGGGTTTCATGTAACTTTATTTAATGGAGCTGAAAACATCTATGGTGAAATATCTCATATACCTTGTTTTTCAGATAGGATGCTGTGAAGAGGCAGACCAGGTGAGCTCTAACAATTTGACTTTAATGATTATGATTTGGTATGGGAAAAATGATAAATAAGTGGATAAGCGTTTTATGCACATCTATTCCTTTCATATGATTGACGGTGAGATGAGTAGTTGTGTGCACATTCAGAATCTATACTGTATGCTGGGTTCTTTTATATTTATTGTTCAAGGACAGTTTGCTTTTCCATGTCTAATGTTTATACCTGCACGTCTGCATAATTGATGCCTTGCCTGGGTGGTTTGTTGCAGTGCCTTCCTATCAAAGTAATGTTTTTCCATTCATAGCATGTGTCTATAGCCTTGGCAGAAAGTGACATCTATAGCTGTGACACATTGAGGTGTAGTCAATAAAATAACATGATACCTTATCTCCCAAATTAACCATATGAGCGGCAACCAATGTATTTTTGGACCACTTAATACCAATGTAGATTGGACGGGTTTGAACAACAGACCTGATTTCATATTTCAATTATATTTTCACAAAACCAGTGATCGTTTCTAACGCCTTCCCAGTATTACTGCTGCTATTTCCCCTTTTTTTCTGTTCTATTCTATCCCTTTGCTCTACTGGAGCAGACCTACAATGAATAACTCATCCTAACACACAGGGTAGTTGCTTGGAGCTAAAAAAAAATACCACTGGTGTATAAATAGGTGGGGAACACTGAAATATAAATTGGCTGGTGAGAAAAGGGTTAGTAATTCTGAACCAGGATATGGCAGGCACCAATTATTAAATACATACTTGTTGGAAGAGATCTAGAGTAAATTACACATGTATCATGTGAACAGAGATGTGCTAAAATCTCTCATCCTGTATTTTGTAGCTAGGCTTTTCGTTATTGAAAATAATTTATCAAACAAACTATTGATGTCTACAAGAACGATTCATCAGTAATCTCCCATGACACAGATTTCATTTTCTTCGGAGCGTTGTGTTCCGAGCATAATTTACATATATCGAGAGCATTAACCAATGGAATGCAGTAGTCTGATGTATACAGTTTATTAAAGTATTACATTATAAATGTGCATTTTCATTTTGTGTATAATCCTGTCTGTACAATGTTTGATTGAACTACCGATGATGCATACGTTGCTTCAGATGTATTATATTGCTTGACATTTTTTAATTATACTTTATCCATCCTTATGTTTTGTGGTGGGAAATCTGCCATTTTGATCAGGATAAAAAACAGAATATTAAAAAAAATCATTATCATATTTCTCTTTAAATTTGTGAAATTGATTTTGTGTGTGAAAAGTAAGCTTAGGAGGCGTGATTAAAGCAAACGGATCCGGACCTTTTTAGATGCTAAAAAAGTCTAATGGCATCTGCAATCATGAAATGCGTTTTGGGATGTTGATATATATCTCAACTGCCAAGACGAAGCCAATGGACTTTAATGCTGTAGCTCGGTCAAGATTAAGCCTGGATACCAGGGGCAGGATTTAAATTATTGAATATTTTCAAATTATAATTGTATTCCTTTTTATATGATCTCCACCACTTTTCTTCTGTGCAAGACAAGCCATGTACTCAGAGTCTGAGGCTTTGATGTTTGGTAGTCTTATTTCGAGACTAATATGTGTAAAAACCTATGCTGCTTGTGCTTTCCTTGCTGGAGAGGAACAAATATATGGCAGCATTTCTTTGGCCACGACAAATAACAATACTTCTGCAGATGTCTGGTTAGTTTCCCAGAAGAATTCCCATACTTCCACTTTTGGCTCAGCTATAAACCATAATGGATATTGGGGTATGCCATGGTTTTATATCTGGAGTCTTGGAGGCGATATTGCCTTCTCATTTTGCAGGAAAAGTACCTTCTTTACAACCATGATCATGCAGCGCTTTTACCTATTGTGTAATACAACCCAACTGTAATCTCGTTTGAGCAGGGCCCTCCTCACCTGTTGTCTCTGTAAGTCAATTTGTTATGTTACATACTACTTGTTATGTCCTGTCTACCCATTGTACAGTGCTATGGAATTTGATGGTGCTATATAAAACAATAAATAATAATAATAATAATAATGAAAGGTAATCCTGATGTGCAATTAGAAGCAGAGTAATCAATTGCAACCACATTATCATTCAATTTAACAATCCATTTCTTTCTCTTGAATTTATAGCTCCTCATAAATAGTCTGTTTTGCTCCCAACCTATTATACGTCACAAAGCAAATAACTCTGTCTCACAACATTAAAAATGAGCTGTTTTGAATGGCACTGGCCGGCATGTAACACATGGGCAGTTATGAGAGATGGGTTTGCCAGCATCGGATGTAGGTTCTATTAATTCTGTCGCTGAGTTTATGGGATGCTAAGAAATAGTGGTGAGGTGACAAATCTGTGTATTAATATCAAATGAAAGGAAGTGCATTGAGGGTCCTACACCACAATCATATGTGTAAACATCAATTGTTATTTCCAAAACTTGCCAATGACAAGGTCTTCAAAGATGAGACTCAAACACCACAAGAGGGCTGGCACTTTTACCTGGATGTCTACTAGAAGTTAGAAGCCCAGGCAGACCAGCAACAGCAAAAAAGTGCCCCCTGGAGCCCTTTGATCACTAAACAAAACTTTTTCTTAATAAAAAAGTCTGGAGGGCACCTAAAACGCAGGACATACTATTACACCCTGCCTCCACAAAGGTAAGGTACCTCGGGATGTAATAGTACGCCCCAGCATTGCAAAAGGTTTAAAGCGCTTATATTTCTTTAAAATATATATTCATCCTTGTTTGTTATAATGTCCCATTACTGAATTGTAGATCTGGATGTAGGGATTCTGGTTTTCTACAAGCTGCATCAATTAATGGATACTTAACTCTACAGAGACCCCATATTATCTATTTACTGTAAAACCTTGACTGTTTCCCCCTATACTTGGCAGTATATTTAATTTTTTTAATAAAAATAAATCTCATTTGTTTTTTTATTTGAATTCTAGTAACGAACATTTCTGCCTAAAAATAGTTTGTAATACCATTAGAAAAGAATTATGTCCATGAGCAAAAGACTGCATCTTATTATAATGCTCTGAAATATATATTATTTTCCAGGAATCGTACAAGTGAGAACGTAAAAAAATCTATATGTTTGACATTTTTAACTACTGCACTCATTGTGTTGAGTGTCTCTTGCATCTGCGTGAAATCCTCTTATGGATGGTTTGGTATCATTCTGAAGTCACACTTCACATCTTTGGCCTTTATCATTCCTTGCTGGCTTACACAGAGCAATTAGGAGTGAGCAGTAGTTTTAATAATCTCACAGGGGTAATTTGTAATGAGCTGCTCAGAGAATCGGGAGCCTCGTTGTTTGCGTGAACGCAGCATTAATAAACAAAGCAATGAGATGAGCCACAGCTTCTATGCACAGAGCAGGGCAAATGTGTCGTCTATACTGCAAATTAACAAAACTTATGCTGAAAGGTTAGTTAAACCCTACTGCGCAAACAATCTGATCACACACCGCTGATTAGTATAATTTGTTTCTAATCAGTAATTTCACTGTAATGCAGAGGAGAGGGGGACATGGCCGCCCCTAAACAATATTGTACACTCCCAACTAAAATGCTGCAAAACTATTTTTTTAGTACTTGCTTCTCTTTATCCCCAAATCCATCTTGCTTCTCAGAGTACTTCTGAAAAAGTGTCCACCCTCTCCCCCTCTTCTTAAATCAGGGGAGAGGGTAAGTGATCTGTGGTTCTGCCTTTTTTTGGCCTGGCCAATAAAGCTGGAGAAGAGGACGAAGAGAGAAGAAGGAAGACAGAAGAAAAGAAGAAGTGGAGTTGCAGGAAAGGAGACAGAAACGCAGAAGAGGTCAGCTGAGAAGGTAGGGAGACATTGAGAGTGAGAGAAAGAGTAAGTAAGTGTGAGAGAGAGTATGAGTGTGTTCGGATCACTATATAATGATAGGAGTCATGCTGTACCCCCATATGTGTCTGGATCACTATATAATGAAGGGAGTTATGCTTTACCACTGTCTGTGTTTTGCTCACTATATAATGATAGGAGTTATACAGTACCCCTGTTAGTGTCTGGATCACAATATGAGTTATGCTGTACCACCTTCTGTATCTGGCTCCTTATATCATGAGGAGAATTGTGGTTTACCACTGTCAGACTCAGTATAGAATAATGGGTGTTATGCTGTACCACCTTCAGTATTTGGCTTACTATTTAATGTTGAGAGTTGTGCTTTACCACTGTAATTGTCGGACACCACCGGGCACATATAAGAAACTCTGCTGGCTTTATGTGTGAAAAAGTTAGTCGAGGATCGGTAGTCATCCTGAGCAGAGTAGCATTATAGGATTTGTGGAGGACTACCAGTTGAGAAAGTGAGCAGAGAGAGTTTTGTAAATGTTTGTGCATGTATATAATCTTATAATTAGTTTTTCGTTAACTGTGCACACTTCCTGTTATTTTTTTTGCAGTTTTGTATAAAAATATTTGGCTTAATTTTAGACATAGTATGCTTCCAAGTATAACATGTATGCTAAATTTAGAATTACAGTAACAGCAAATCTTTTCATATGGCCTCTTTATTTGCATAGGATATGCACCCACTGAGAAATTTCTTAGTAACTGAAAAAATGGTCTATGAATATTATAAAACTAGTTCTGTCCTTACCCATTTAAATGTAATGGAAGAAACGACTCAGGTGAATTTTAGTACCTCTTCCAAGTTAATGGCACTTCTGCGGAAACAGATATGATCGGGGTAGTTGCTTGGGGCTAAAAAAACATAACTACTGGTACTTAAGAAAAAGGTGGGGAATGCTTAAATATAAATTGGCAACTAAGAAAAAGGTTGGTACGTCTGATGCGACAGACATCAATTGTTAAACCCATACTTGTTGGGAGAGGCCGGTTATACACAGATATTATGTGAACAGAGATGTGCTGAAATGCTTCTCGGCCTATATTTTGTAGCTAGGCTTTTTGTTATTGAAAAAGAAAAACACAAATGTCTACGGGAACAATTCATCACTAATCTCCCATAGCACAGATTTTATTTTCGGCAGAACAATGTGTAAATAAAATAAAATATCCTGTTAGATTAAAAGAGGGATACAATCATGAACACAATTTACAGATCTATAGTAGAGCATTAACCAGTACTATGCCATATTATATTTATCAAAATGTTTTGATTATATTTATCAAAATACCATCTTAAAAATACCTATTTAATTTTGTGTATAATCTATGGGAGTAACAATGTATCTACAGTATATACTGTATGATTCAGCTACAGGTTTCGCATATATTCATTCCACTCTATTATATTGCTTAATGTTTTTGTTTTTTTTAATTGTATTTCATCCATTTTCCTACTTTGTGGTGGGAATCCTGCCATTTTGATCAGTTTGAAAGGCATTCATATTAAAAAACACAACATAATATTTGTCTTAAGATGACATTTGTAAAATTGATTTCATGTGAGAAAGCCCCTGGAAAGTAACCCAAGGGAGCATGATTAAATAAAACAGCACCAGACCTTTTCAGGATGTTAATGGATGTTATGGCATCTAAAATAATCACAAAATGAATTTGCCAAAGGAAATCCAATGGACTGTAATGCAATGGCTAAGCAAAGATTTGCCTGGATATCAGGGAAAATATTTAAATGATGGAATCATGGATTACTACTCTTTTCTTCTACACAAGACAAGGCACTTGAATTATCTACCCTAATGCTCATATGTTCTGGTGTTTTGTAGTCTTCCATATTTAAAGACTAATAAGTATGAAAACCTATGCCATCCTCATTTGTAAGGAACAAACATGGCAGCAAATCATGTTGTATTATTTTTTTTGTGTGACAAGACTGTGAGTAAATACTTCTAGACTATCTCCTCTTCTCCTTTTGCTGGATGGGTACCTTATTTTTATCCAGGATCATGCAAATTTGAGGCTATAGTAATAGAAGTAACTGGTTCATACCGTGGGCTTGTCAGCTAAAGGCTAGCTGTCCTCTTCACTATGCCCATAACTTGCTTCTCAATCATGATTTATTTCTTCTTGCATCTTCAGGATTTCACCTTTACTGCACTTATTCCTGGGCACATCCTGTTCTGTCTCCCCGTTTCTCTTAGTTATTGTATCTTAATATGTTCACTAAAAACCCACCTCTTCAGAGAAGCACACAACAAAGCCACCTAAAACCCACAACCTGCATTCGAAAACACATCATCTGTTCTCTTATATCTTTAAGCTCTCCAGGCAATTGACTACTCCGTAATGCACTCGCTAAAGTCAATCAAATTTAAATGTTATTGATAACTTTGTGTTCTCCCCATTTATATCAGTACTATGGAAGATTCTATGCAATTTCTTATACATGCAGTAAATTAAAAGTATGTCTGTGTGTGGCAAAATTGTCTTCTTTTAGTGTATTCATAGAATATAGTTGTAGTCCCACCCTGAATGAATTGCCCTCTTCCAAATATACTTCTTATAACTGCACTAGAATATCACAATTCCATCTATCTTGTATTTTATACTTTCTCCTAAACATCTACTCGTCTAAATAAACCATCTCTTAGAAGCTTATGGAACCTCTCTGTAAAATCCCCCATATTCACCATAGTACCTCAGTGTGCTATTCTCCATTACATTAAGGATTTTAGATGTACAGATTTATCCAGAAAGGTAATCCTGATGTGTAATTAGAAGCAGAGTAATCAATTGCAACCACATTATCATTCAATTTAACAATCCATTTCTTTCTGTTGAATTTATAGCTCCTCATAAATAGTCTGTTTTGCTCCCAACCTATTATACTTCACAAATGCAAATAACTGTCTCACAACATTAAAAATGAGCTGTTTTGAATGGCACTGGCCGGCATGTAACACATGGGCAGTTATGAGAGATGGCTTTGCCAGCATTGGATGTAGGTTCTATTAATTCTGTCGCTGAGTTTATGGGAAGCTAAGAAACAGAGCATGTTGACGAATCTATGTATTTATATCAAATGAAATGAAGTGCATTGTAGATCTTGTACCTCAATCATATGTGTAAAAATCACTGGTTATTTCCAAAACTTACCAATGGCAAGTGCTTTGAAGATGAGACTCAAACCAAGAGGGCTAGATGTTAGCGGCAAACAGTCCACTTGTCAAATTATAAAGCATACATGTACAGAACATATTGGTACATAAAATCACTGGCACCTTGTGATGTTTTGTCAATCATAATTAATTTAAGAGTTCTTTAGTGTTAATTCCCCTGGACGATGAAAATGGACCAGAAGTAATAGACTTAACACTTGATCAGGAAAGAAGAGAACACAAACAAAAGTCTGATGTAATCAACCTGAATGAGGAGGATCAGGATGAAAAAATGCAGCCTTTTGTGAGAAGCAACCTACTAACCAATGTGTGTCGTCACACCACCATCATCTCGAAGGCCCGGAGAGGGCAAGAAGACAGTGGCATGTGGAAGCTTCAGCAAGGTGCGTAGTTAGAAGCCGTTCCCCGTTATGATCCCTTGTGAATCCTGTGGCTCTGGTGGATGAGACTCATACACTGCCACCCCGTTCCCAAGTTAGCATGGCGTTTCAGGGGCAAATGGGAACAGTCTATTATCCAATGTACCTAGCAGGATAATTAAGAGGTGGGTAATAGGGGAACAGGAAACACCTGAAACCTGCAGCATTTGCCCCCTCTTGGCAACCAAAATTACCACCACATGCAGGAGAGGCAAGAACCCACAAAGTTGATGAATAAGTCTGCATTGATCTCAAGTTTATTGTCAGGACCCCAAATAAAACATCCTGGTCCTACCAAGCATTTGTCACCAAGCTCTGTTTTGTGTACTCATCATTAACAGATGTGTGTTTTCTTTAGCCAATAATTAATGCAATCAGAATCACCACCAATAAGAGAAAGAAATATACACATATGTGACAGCAAAACTGTTAATAAATATTATGTCCGCTCACTGTAATAAATGTATTTTACACTGAAATCCAAAACCACTCAGTAACAAAGTTGGCCATGATTAAAATTTCGATCTCACTTTGGGTAAAAACTCTCTGGTAATGGTGATCATGGTCTCAGTCAAGTAATTTCTGTGCTTTTTTCAAAAACAGACTGCATCATTATAGTAACTAGAGTAATGCTCCTGCTAATTGGGCCATACAATTTGATGATAAAATAAACCAGACATTTTCTTTATAGACATAATTCCAAATCTTAAAATCATTGCATACAGATATCTAAAAATGATCACCAAAACCTCCTATTAATGCTCGTACCATGCATTATATGCTATACAAAAAAGACACTTTTTTCCTGTGATAATGCTTAAATATATATGTATTTTTAAAATGCATAGCTATTTTTTCAATATTCCCATTTAATTCTTGGCTGCGGAAAGAAACAATTGTTTTTGTGATCTATCACAAACTTACACAAAATTCAGTTCATCAGATCATCGTGTTCAGGGGCTCTTTCAGATGAGTGCTAACTATCTTCTCCCAAAATAAAGACATTAATGTTTTTTCTAGACAGAATCTAATCACCAGAGCAGAAAACTGTTTATCTACAATTGAATTAAAAATATTGGAGACTGAATACTGGTTGCAGGGTTAATGATCTGTCCAGGATAATGTAAGAACGAGATCTTAAAGTCATCTGAAACTCTGTGCAACTTGGCTTGGATTTTGAACTAGCATGTGGTAAACTATTGAGTGTTAATGTTCAGACCTCTAGAGCTCTCAACCTACTGTTTAATAAGTCATAGGGCCCATACGGCCTTGCTGATTTTAATGAACCATCACCACTGTACCGTATGTAAGACGCAAACCTAAGATAATTTAAACTGCCTGTCCTCGCCTAACAGATAAATTGATCCTCATTTGTTATAACATCCTCTTACACGCCTAGATATAGCGATACTTGTTTTCTACAAACTGCATCAATCAATGGATACTTAATACATATTACATCTCTTACAGATATTAATGAGGACCTCCGTCCACTGAAATATCTACTTTCTGTAAAATCTCCACTGCAAAAGATTCACTGATTTCCCCCCATACTTGGCAGTATATTTCTTTTTTTTTTTGTAAAAGTAGATCTCATTTATTTTTTTATTTGAATTATCATAACATACATCTCTGCCCAAAAATTGGTTTGTAATACCATTAGCAACCACTTCTGTCCTTGAGTCACAGTCTGCATTTTATCAAGATCTGAAATATATATTATTTTCCTGGAATTGATAAAAGTAAGAAGGTAAAAATCCATCTGTTAGACATTTTTAACTGCTGCACGCATCGGGTTGAGTGTCACTTGCGTCTGCGTGAAATCCAGATTGATCTCATGGATGGTTTGGTATCATTCTGAAGTCACACTTCACATCTTTGGCCTTTATCGTTCCTTGCTGGCTTACACAGAGCAATTAGGAGTGAGCAGTAGTTTTAATAATCTCACAGGGGTAATTTGTAATGAGCTGCTCAGAGAATCGGGAGCCTCGTTGTTTGCGTGAACGCAGCATTAATAAACAAAGCAATGAGATGAGCCACAGCTTCTATGCACAGAGCAGGGCAAATGTGTCGTCTATACTGCAAATTAACAAAACTTATGCTGAAAGGTTAGTTAAACCCTACTGCGCAAACAATCTGATTCCATACCACTAATTATACTAATTTCATTCTTACCACAATTAATTTCACTGTAATGCAACTCTTAATTTATTTCAATCTTGCGGAATGATGCTTTGTTTTTCTCTGGAAATAATAAATCTGGATAGACTGGTTACAGCAGAGGAAATAATATTAGCTTCTTACAAAAGCTATAACGCGTTGCTAGTATTACCATCCTTTTTCGCCAAAAAAAAAAAGCTTTTAAAGTGATATAATTTGTTTGCTCATAAGTCATAGCCATACCTGGACCACTTGTCCGGGTCACCATGGAGCACATTATAGGATCAGCTATCATTAAAAATAAATCCTACATTGTAAACCTCTAGATGAAGCTAGTAGCGGGGATGACACCACTGGTATATTTGTGTATATATATATAAATGGATAATTCCTGGCACTGCCAATGACATAGCTGTGACAGTGATAAGTGAGTGGCTTATAGCAAGGATTCAGAAAAACAATACATCAGCATTAAAGAGCAACATAACGACGCTGCAGTCAATACAGAAACCAGCCCAAGAAGACAAAACTTGGCAAATGACCAAATGATTATCATACATACAGGGTGACCTATAACAGAATTGGAGTTTTTTGAGATTTGCGAAGCTGACAACCCAATGCAACAATATAATGCTTCATTATATTACAATAGGCGGGCAGTGAAAATGTAACAGTGACATTACAATTGTGATAATTGACAATATTATTGACAACACTTTAGAATTTCTGAAACTTGCAGTTGGCTAACTTCCAAATACCCCTAAAACCACCAGTATTAGCATTCTTATACCACTGAGTCTTGTTGACTGAAATCTCATTACTCGAGTTAAAGTTACTAAAGTTAAGCTCATCTACTAGTCAATTATTTATATGCTTGTGTCCTTGGTAAAACCAGAGATATGAAATGGTAGTCTCAATTTATTTTATCAATTTATTCACTTTGAGTTAGAGGACTGCACTGGGAGGCGGGTCCTGCGGGTCCCGCGGGACCCGCCAAAAAACTTGCGGGCGCGGGCGGTCTTGTGGGGCTGCGGGCGGGAGCGGGCGGTCAGGCACTGTACCTGCGGGTCCCGGTAATCCCGCGCAGTCCCACAAGGCTGCCTTCTTGCTGCTCCCTTACAGTGTCTCCTAGCTTGCTCCGCCCAGGAACAAAACTGAGTCACGTGATGTGACGTCACTTCCTGTGACTCCGCCTTGTTCCTGGGCGGAGCAAGAGAAGAGACGCCATGAGGGAACAACTCGAGGGCAGCCGCGCGGGACTGCGCGGGAAATCAGGTAAGGAGGCGGGCATGATTGGCCACAAATGTGGCGGAAACGGGCGGGATAGGCCACAAAAGTGGCGGGAGCGGGCGGGAGCGGAACACCCACATTGCGGAAGCGGGCAGGAGCGGGATTAAAAAAGTAGTCCTGCGCAGGGCTCTACTTTGAGTAATAAGATGGGACAACCGAAGCCATATGTCTGCTGGGATTCCAAAAAACTTGTTGCTTACACATCTGTCAAGCTACCACTGGGATTCTCTGGTTTAGATAGAATGCAAAATCCTTGAAATCATATTTGTTTCTTTAGCAAGTAACAATCCATTTAATGTTCCTTATCTGAAAGAAGAACCCATTTGTGTTTCGCAAACCATGATAGAACCACCGTCTGCTCCAGGAAAGTCTTGAAGGTCATTGAACAGATGCTTATTTGTCAACTGCGTAGTAATCATTATTTGTGGGCTGCTGCGTTTTATATGCTTGGCTTGATAATTTGATATTAGCTTGGGTTTGCCTAAAATCTTCTGGTTATCACAGCCTTTGGGGTGAATGGCATTGGATTCTGCCCTCTCATTGCCCTATTCTCCTTTCTTGATGCCCACTCATAAATTAAGGTGTGTAAATAAAATGTTAGTCTTTATGCCTTAAAGACTAAGGTGAAAAAATCTTGTAAAACCCTGTCTTTAGTCAAACTTCTAATCTCCCGGCTCTCACTTTCCATATAGGAGGGGAAGGGCTCCAGAAGATCAACCACAGGTCTCAACTTTACTCCAGACTGGATCCGAGTGTGTTAACATATACACAGCTCACACAAATACATCCACGCATGGCACACACACTCTTCAGACGCAGGCAAGAAAATTAGAATTCACTGAGGGGGAACTAAATTAAGGAATGTCTAGAATAGCATGTGTTGTACTGATAATACCCTGGTATAATTATGGATTGCCCATGGTCCTGAAAAGTGATAAAGGTTTACGTCAACATTCTAATATGTAATAATAAAGGGGGATATTGCATTTTGGTATACAGTTATAGACACACATTTTATGGAATCCTATTAAATCCAAGAGCACTTTTCAAACGCTGATCTTTTGATGTTCAGTAAATAATACCATTAAACTCTGAAAGGGCCTCATCAGGGAAGGCATGAAATGGCACATCACTCTGAAATGAAATCCGAGACAATCCGACTTCAGAAACACGATAAAAATAGATAGAAACAGATATAAATCTGCAGATCTAGACTGAGGCGCAGAATTTCACGGTCATTTTGTGGTTGCCTGCTAGATCTCAGTACCATTTTAAGGTTTGAAATTTTCAAGTATTGTCACAGGGCCAGCTTTATACAAGGCACAATGATAATCAGGCTCCGGGGTCTGTAATTAAAGGGAGATATCTATTTATACCACGGAAATGGAATAGCGGATCTTAAGTCTCCAAAAAGCAAGTAGCGCTACTGTGCAAAAAAAAAAAGAAAAAAAAATGTAATACGACAAATATATGAGAAGGAAACAAGATTTATTCTGTATTGTATATAGTATATGAAACATTACTAATCATTCCATACTAAACCTGAAACTAAAATACTTCACTTGTAATATACATGTATATTGTATATTTATAAAAATATACAGTATATATTACAAAGATATGGTTAGCGCCTTTCAGCAGAATCAAGTCCAGCCTTTGCTAAATAGGCTCATTCCATACTAAATAGAGTCCTGGAATGAAATGTTTTTTGTCTTATCATAGGCTTCATGATTATATAAATGTGCGCACCTTTTCCGTATTGTAGCTAATCCTCTGTAGTAAGGGAGAGTGTGTGTAAAGCCATGCAGGTATAACTGTATGTCATACCGCTCCCAAGTGTACATTTTCTATGGGACAGTCTTGCTTTTTAGGCATTTTCCTGCTGAGCAGCCCAGCTGTCCCACTTTTGGGACAGTGAGCACTTATTCGACAAATTATCCTGCTGAAGAGCCGGATAATTACACATTCACATACAGATTCATGTTCACACACTTATGCATACACATTCATGCTTACATACACTTATGCATACACATTCATGCTTACATACACTTATACATAGACATGCTCACATAAATACAAACATACATACTGTACATAGTTGCTCCATCCCTTCCGCCCGCACCCCCTTACCTCGTCTGCAGCTTTAAGTCTGCTGCTCACACATGATGTAACATGACCCCTCCTGTCTGCACGCGTTGGTTCAAAATTACTGTGTGGTCCAGGTCTGATTGCCCCTTTTTGAACAACTTTGAACCAGCACGAGGAGACAGAAAGACACTTATGTAGTTATGCCTTTGTCTTCAGGGGCAACTCATCACTGATTTAATGTGTAACAACCCAGACCCAGGGGAGTGCTGGCAAGTAGAACCAGGGAACAATTCCTGTCTGGGCTGCTCTGATTTGAGAAAAAAAAGTTTTTGCACCACCAGGGAGTGCAGAGTAGGCCTTTAAACAGCATTTACACCCCGACTGTATCCTTTATGTGCTACTATTATGCAGTACATATGTATTAGACAAGACTGGATTGCGCAATTCCCTTAAGAAAAATTACTGCAGTTTTTTCTGAAGTAATACCGCAGTTTTTTGGACATGAAAAAAACTGCAATACTGCACTTTTACTGCAATATTACTGCACATTTACTACATTTGTACTTCACTGTACTGCAGTTTTACTGCAGTTATTTTTGTAAGGAAGTACAAATGCAATAAAGCTACAGTGCATTGAAGTACAACTGTAGGTTTGCAATATAATGACGTACAAGTGCAGTAAATGTGCAGTAATACTGCAGTAAAAGTGCAGTATTGCGGTTTTTTCATGTCCAAAAAACTGCAGTATTACTTCAGAAAAAACTGCAGTAATTTTTCGTAAGGGATTATTGAGCACTGTTGCTCTGTTTTTTGTCAAATATCTTGCAACACTATTATTGGGTCTGAATGGTGCCCTCCCCTGCCCAGACCTTGCAATACATGTTTGTGTTTGTTTAAATTAAGTAAATAGCTCACATTACAAAGCTTTAAGTGGTTCCAAAAATATTTCTGTTAAAATAATTTTACGTGAAGGCCAAATAAAATCCAGCTTCTGTTACTCATTCCCCTTCATGCTGTCTCTGTACCCTCTCCTCGCCTCTATCTCTTTTCCGTAATGCCGTATGTAACCCATTTCTGCTTCTTCTCATTTATATATCTCAGTATAATGTGGATTCTGTCCACAGTGCCTGTCTCCTCTCTCTATGGATCTCTCCTCCACTACTAATGTTCTTTCCCTCCAAATTATACTCTCCCACCAGCCTCAACAAATACTATCTAAGGTCCTTTTTTTCGCTAAGAAATCAAAACTATATTCAGCTTTCCCCTGCTCGTACATTGATTTTTCAATGAACAATAGCACCGAGATTACAAAAAAGACTGAAGATTGCAGCAAACTGGTGAGATTCTGTATTTCTTCAGTTTTTCAGTTTTTTTCTCTTTGTAATATGTAGCATCCTGAAGGAGAGATGTCTATAGCGTGCTCTATAAGAGGGGCTGCAGGCTGTGATAAACGGGGCACTGCTGACAAGGATAGGAGGGGTGCAAATGCCCAAATTAAACCCTTGGAGAGCTTAAAGCCCTCTTATTATTTCTATTGTTCACAAAGCCAGCCTATGAAAAAAAAATGTACAGATGTCTGAATAGACCAGCTGAAAAGACTGAACAATCATATAATTTTAGTTTTGTGTTTAATGTTTGTTTCTTGTGGCTAGCACAATCCTATGACTAGAGCCGAGTGTAACTTTACCGGAAAAAAAAAACATAGAACAAAAATTTAAGCAAAATTATTTACATTGAAGGTGAAAAGTAGGTAAGCGCATTCATTTTATTCTTCAGTAAAGCCATTCTCTGTGAGTCTGTTGAGCTTAATTTACCTGTGCACCTAACCTTCCACTATATCACCTAAAATAGTTCTGGTTAGTGGGAGAGGGAATTAGGGAGATTTTCCAGTTTATATACAAAAGTGTCCCATAGCTGAGTATTTAACCATTTAAGAGAACAGCTAGATAAATGATATCATATTGCATGATATAAAGTAATGCATTTAGATTAGTTAGACATACACATGCTAATCATGAGCTAAATGTGGTCAAGAAGATCATCACTTGAAAAAAAGATTTGGGGTCATTTTCCTCATCAAAAGTACCAATAAGCGCTACAAAATTAATAGAGGGAATGGAGGAATTTAAACTTGGAATTTAGCTAAATTGCATTTATTTACTCGAGAAAAGAGGCACCTAAGGGATGACCACGTCACAATTTACAAATACATTTGAAGCCTGTATGAGGCCCTTGCAGGAAATATCTTCACCCAACGGGCAGAACAGATGATGAGATGTTTATTAAGATTAGAGTCATGGTCATTCAGTGCAAGGACCTTAAAGCACTAGAATGCACCACCGATGGATCTGGTGACCACAAGTACCGTGGAAGCTTTTCATATTAAACTGATTTGATTACAGTGGTACCATAATATAATACAAAAGTAAACAAAATGTTCCCTTCTGACCTAAATCAGGATGTGCTTAAGAGTTTTTTTGCCCTCATGATCAATATAAATAGAAAAGGTTGAATGCCTATGTGACTATGTATCTGTGTAACTATTGTTTCACTACGATGGGTTGGAGTTTCTCTACATTGACGTAAGAACGCTATGCTTGTCAAAGTCCTCTGCAGACTGGCTTTCAAGATAAAGAACCTCTTCAGCTCTCTAATGTACCTGAGATACTGTGGAGCAGCTGTGTTGGCACGACTCAATAAGGATAATTCCTGCAAAGAAATAATGAATGCTGCGTGTATTATGGGTCTTTGGAATGAAACTATCAAGATCTCCGATTCTGTGTGGCAGGAATAAGCTCCAGTTTGGGCACTTGTGATTCTTGCTTTCTTAATATTGTTGGGTTTTGTATAAAAAATGATTTCACTCCAAAATTTAAATAGTCATCACAACAACTAATGAAATGGTCCAGCCAGCACAAAACTTTAATTGGTTGCTGTACATTTTTGTAGTTTGTCAATATCGGTAACTTCTGTTTCATTAACAGAAGTTTTTTACATGGTAATATTAAAAGGGGCACAATTAATTTTGCCCAAAGTGCCCGGGTCACTATGAATCATCTTCTGGATACAGCAAAATATGTAGATACCTTGTAATTATTGCTCACCAAAGAGAATCTAATATTAGTAACTGCTGATTACGTTAGAAGCACTTCATCATACAAATGATATGAATTATTATTGGCCTGGTCGATTGTAATCTCATCACGTATAGACTGTAAATTCATACCTGAAACCACACAATAGATTGACAAAGTATATGTTTTTATAGACTGCCATTTAGGGCATTCCAATGTGAATAATTATGTAGTTCAGTAAGATGGCTACAGATTAATTGCCGATGAGTCTTGCCACTAGTAAGAGAACATGCCAATTAATTACTTACTTCTGGTCAGTTATTTAATGCATACATATAGTAAGTTATCCTGCGATTCCCGACACTCTATGAGCCATTATGTAGGTGATTAATTGTAGGTTGGCTATATTGGCACACTGAGATGGCATTATGAATCATTGAAGGCTTAATGACCTGAGTTGGTGTTTTTTGCCGGCACTCAGTGTCCTCCATGGGTTACTGAATATGGTCTGTAAAGCCACTGTATTTCAATGACCCAACAAATACCATGACATAAGTTATGGGGGCTAAAGGTGATGGAAAACCCTTCCACTAAAATTTAGGGGGTAGTAGAAGCATTATTACACACTCCTCTACAGACACCAGACAAGCCAGAAGGCTTTCTGTTCCCTCAGAAATCTCATGGTGCTGCCACAACCACAAGGGATTCTGGGTAGGCGCATGGATATAGAGGCAAAAGGTGATAATTGTTGACCTTATTTACATGCGCCTACCCAGAATCCCTTGTGGTTGTGGTGTAACACACTGGAATCGACTGATACTTCTGAGAAGGCCGGGTGCAGATGGATCTAGCAAGTTGTCAGGGTTGAGCTGATAGCGTTCCCAATATATAAACAACATCAGTAATCTTGGTAGCAGGCAAGATCAATAATAGGGAACCAAAAGGAATACAGGAACCACCCAATGGCAAACAGGCCACTGGTTAGATAGATATAAATAAGTAGTGCAATCAATTAGGCTTGGTAGAGGAAATGTGGTAACAGGCGCCTGCCATCATTAGCGTCATAAATTAATCATCTTCTCGTGGCAGAAAAAAAAACAGGGTTTTTTTTCTTCCATGAATGAAAAAAACAGGTGCCTAGGTGTAATTGTTTTATTACTTCTTTCACTTGGTTACGTATTATTTTTCCTCTACCTAGAATAAGATAGAGAGGTGTTAATGGGTTTTATACAAGCGGATGAAAAAGAGGCACAATGGAAGCCGGATCTCATAATAACGTGTTCCCAGAACTGCATCTATTATCTGCATGCTGTAAATGGAACAGAGAAATAAAGGAAAAAAGTGATTCCAAGCTTACCAAAAGAATGTTGCAGTTCTGAGACATGTTTTATATATTGCTAAATAACATTACGATTATTTTCATATTGCTTAATGCATCAAACCAATGCCTTTTCAGGTGAAAACAGCTTTCTACATACATATGGATGTCAATTAAGCCATAAATGTGATGATTTGTCTCTGCAACAATTTTATACAGTAAATCTCCAATTCTGTGCCTGTCAGAAGTGCGGTGGAACATTTTTTTACTGGTAAAAGCACTGCATGTTTTTATCATCAATAGAAATTTAGATAGATAGATCTTTTTAACTTTTAATAATTGAAGGGAAGAATAGTAATAGTTATATTTCATTAATGGTTTATAACAGTGTTATTAATGGTGATTCTACTTGTGCAAAGTGTGCTGTATTATATACAAATGTTGTCTGTACAATAGTAACATTAAAAAATAAATAAATGGTGGTCCTGATCCATGTCGCAATGCTTGAAGTTATTCCACTGTAGAAACATCGGACCATGTTGACCAACAAAGAATTGGACACACTGACAAACTACCTAAAGACTCCACTACTCAGTCCTCTACACCCACAACATCCCAAAAAGGTATAATATATAATAGTAGTAATCAGTTGTGAAGTTATTTTGGAATCGATCCATTCAGAAATCCCAAATTGGATTAATCTGTGCTCCAATTTTAATGTATTTTAGAACAGTATTCCATATTATACTACACTAAAAAAACACAAAAAATCTGTATAGTGAATTACATTTTACGGTGTATATATATATATATATATATATATATATATATATACATATATATATATATATATATATATATATACATATAGGGAAAAGAAAAAGTGTCGGTGCGCTAAGCTAGTCTCAGGCTCAAATAATACAAATGTGTAAAACGAGGCCTACCAAACAGGTATAAGCATGCTGTAAGAAACAGTGTATTGGCTGTACAATGTATACAAGAAACAAAAACTGTCTGCGCTTCTTACCCTAATAAAGTTGGCAACAAATATATAAACATAATAAAAATGAGAGGTTTTGGTTATATGAATTGGCCAAAGCATAATTAAGCTCACCCGCCACGTCAAGGCACACTCTGAATAGGGTGAGAACCTACTCTCACCTCCTACAAAGTGGGCACACAAAGCAGTTGTATATATATATATATATATATATATACATATACATATGCCTCTTAGAGGTGTTCTATGTGGGCCTCTTCATACAAAATCATTGTACAGTTCCTGCATAAAATAGATGAACTTTTTTTATATAGAGTTTTTTTCCAACTCATTTGCAGCAACACCTAGCGAAGATTAACTCTGGGTGAAGGACAATCTTTTGAGAGTCAATGAAGGGAAAAATAGAGCCATCATTAGTACAAGGTGCTACATAATATAGTATATTTACCACATTTATAGAGTTTAAATAAGGTATATAGATCAGTTCGAGCTGGTGGATGAGTGATGGTTCTCCTCTGACAGATAAAGTAAGGTTTCATTAAACATTTCTCCGTCACAATGAAATTAGCCAGCAGGGATTAGAAATTTGGCACTAAACTGTAGCAAGGGAAAAATGAACTTGCATTACTTTTATGCAAATGATCTGATCTAGAATTGTAAAAACGATCAGAGTCATTATGTTTTCTGACAGCGGAGAGACGGAGCTTCTCATTAGGAGGACCGAGGCCTTCGCTTCGATCAGAGCTACTCTAACAGCACGGTGTGTGCAGAGGATGAGATACGGGGAGGGGAGCGACATTCTCTGGAACTCTTCCACGTCCTATTCTTAAGGAAATTCCTTTCTACATTTCAGATGCACACTGATTATGGAACAGATTAAAGGGAATGTAATGAGAAATTTATCTTATCTCTTCATAAGAATTTTGCAAAAAAATAAAATATATATATATATATATATACACAACTGCATTGAAATGTATGGCTCAGAGCAGATTTGCCATTAGATTGGAAATAGGCATTTTATGATATTGATTAATAACTTCATGTCTCGTCAAACAGAACCAAACAGAATTCAGACTTTACTAGAACTGGATATGTGAAGTGTTGTAATTCTCAGACACTTGTCCATGTCCTCTCTGAAGTACTGCTTGTTTACAATTTTATTTGTGGATGCTGACCACTTCTTGGACATTACCACCACTAACATGTTCTACAACTCTAGAGAAGCCCTGAAGGGGTTAAAATACCCCAAGGAAGGGGAACATGACTGTGGTTGGATGGGACATAAACCAACTGGTTAAGGGGTGAAAAGTTTAAGAGGGGTGTTGCTGGGCAAGGTGGGCTGGGCTCGCTGAATGGCGGGAAGTCATACTATTTATAGGCAAGTTGCCCCACCCTCTTTATATGTTACATGTGGCATGTTTTCAGTTACAAATTTTGCCCGGCATAGAGCAGTAACAGGCCAGTTCTTGTATGGCCCTGATTTGGTGCCCAAGCCTTAGGGCGTAAGTACAGAAAACTCCCGGGCTTAGTGTCCCGGAGATAGCTGTTCGTAGCCACTGTGCCAGTGAGGATGCAGTGGCTTCAGCAAAAAGTGTGGAAGCAGTACGCCTATGCCAGGGTTGCTTTTTTTATAATGTTTATGTTTATTTTGTGCTTTTAAAAGCATCGTTATTTATGAGTAATGCATTTATTATATTTATGGTATACTACGTTAGTATTTATTTAATATTTATTAATATTTATTCAGTATTTATTGAATTTTATGAATTCAATGTTTGATGTGTCACGGTGGGTTGTAAATTGCCCTCTGTTACATTATTATAATGTGGGGCTATGTGTATTTATTTTATGAGGGGGGTCCCTAGGCAATCCATCAGTCAAGTCACATGTTAATGCGCAAAATCATATTACACAGAATGAGCCTAGCGGGCAGTAAGGATGATGATCCTGTCTGGGAGGCTCTCAGATCTCCATGACTGACCCAGGTAGCTATTAAATAAATGGAGATATTTCCTGTAGCAGCACAAAGTACGTTGCAGCTCCCAGATGGTCACCTCCGGGTGCTCTGCAAGCAAGACAGGCCCCGTGTACACTCTTCATCCCTCCTGCCGCACCCCTACAGGAGTCCCAATTTGGGCTCTTGAAATGTTGGGGGTATGATGTGTGTGGGTATATGTATATGTATATATGATCATTGCATTTTAACTCCTTACAATGAATATCTTGATTTTTTAAGATAACATTTACTGAGCTGGCACATGAAAAAAAAGAGATTTTTCAAAAGGTGAAATAAAAAGTGCTGTGTAAGTGAGATGTATCTAGTTTTTGCAAAGTTTAATTTTTTTGGCCAGCCGTGAATATATGTAACTTTATATCCTAACAATTGAGATATTGGCTACTATAATAAGGAACAACGAAACAATAAAGGGTACAGCTCTGACACAAGAGGAATTTAAAATCTGCCTCTACGCAGACGATATTTTATTAACATTAGAAAACCCAACTACTTCTATAAAAGAATTAATGAAAATTATAGATGAGTATGCAGTATTTTCGAACTATAAAATAAATATAGAAAAAACGGAAATCCTTTACTTAAATACTGCACCATATATTAAGCAAACAATCTATAGAGAATATAAATTTAAAGAGGTGGCACAAGAAATGAATTATTTAGGATTAAAACTGACTCCCAAGGTACAAAATATAATGGAAAGGAATTTTCTCGCTTGTATAAAGGAGACAAATCACCTATTAAAGAGCTGGAAAAATACAATGTACTCATGGGTGGGTAGGATAAATATAATTAATTCATATATCCTCCCTAAATGGCTATTCCTCTTTAGACACTTACCTTTAAAAATGCCAACTCCATGGCTCCATATGATTCAGACGTCATTTAATAAATTCATTAATAAAAATAAAAGACCTAGATTGGGAATGAAACTGCTTGCTCAAAAGCCCGATAAAGGGGGATTGGGCTATCCTTTGATAAAACGCGCATACGAGGCATGTATGGTAATTCACATTCATAATATGCAATTAGAAATTAATAAGACACAAACGTGGTATAAGATTGAACAATATTTATTAAGAAATGAAAAAATACATATAATGATGTGGGACTCTCAAGCTAATATAAAGAAAAAAAAAGAGTTAAGAAATAGCACTATTTGTAACGAGATTATATATGAGTGGATTAAGATAAAGAGAAATCTCGGCTTAAAAGATAAAATTTTAGATACAGTAAGTTTGGAAGTCATCGAACAGAATTTGCAAGATATATTATTAGTAAAATGGAAAGATGCAGGCATTAATAATATAAAAGATATTTTGCTTAATAATACGATTAAAAACTTTAATGAAATTAAGCAACAGTTTCAGATACCATCCACTGAGATTTTCTCATATTTAAGAATAAAAAATTTTGTAAAATCCTCGCTTTATAACACAAATTTAGAACTACATCAAAAATTAAGCCAATTATTTAATGGGAAAGAATGTAAGAAATTAATGTCAAAAATCTTTGGAGTACTAATAATGCTAGATGATGTGGATACAAGTAAGATCATTAGCAGATGGTCGAGAGATATGCAAATCACGATTTCCAAAAAAATGTGGCAAAATGCTATATCCGCCACACATAATCATATTCACTCAGTTTTAATCAGGGAGAACTTCTTTAAATTTATAAACTATTGGTATCTGACACCGGTCAGACTAAAATCAATGTTTCCTGAGGTTTTAGACACCTGTTGGCGATGCGTAAAAGAAAGAGGTAATTACATTCATATATGGTGGTCATGCCCCATAGTTTCTCAGTTTTGGGATGCGATTTTTGACTTACTCACAAAGATAACTGGAAATAGAATGATTAAAACCCCTGAATACGCTCTCTTCCACATATTTCCAATGACATTATCTAGAGAAACAAAAACTCTGTTAATCCATGCTATGGTAGCAGCTAAAGTGTTAATAGCCAGAAATTGGAAGAATGATCAAACATTTTCTATGATACAATATAAAAACCAACTATTATTTCAATTTCAAATGGAAAAAGGATTAGGCTGGCTTGGTCCTGCCCATTATAGAAGAAAACAAATATATGAGGACTGGATTACAAAAATAAACCGTACTTTCAATCTATCATAAATAACCTACCGTCGGCTCTAGGCTCTCGTTTTCTCTCTACCTTTTTTTTTTTTTTTTTTTCGGTATTGATTGCAGCTGATGAAATTATAAAATGTGGAAATTCATGTGAATTTACATTTTGATTATGCAATACCCCTACCCCTTTTTCCTTTCTGTATCCTTTTTAATTTTTCTCTCACTGAAAAAACAAATAAATAAATATTTAAATAATAAAAAAAAAAAAATATATGTAACTTTCAAAGGTTTCTTCTGTCACTTTCTTTGACTGATGGCTCATAAATCATAACATCAGATTCATGTTTTAACCCATAAGGCTTGGCACTAGGCTGTTTTTATACGCACTCCATTTTTTCATTTCACATAAAGGGATATTTATGAATGTGACTCAGATTGTGACTATAGGGAGGGCAATGTGAAGGATTACCTTGTTGTTCCCAGTGCAATATATTTTTGGCTTTACTGCTACATTACGGACTTTACATTGGCGGTAAGGGAAGGTGAAAGAAAGAGAATGACAGTTAATGTATAAAATGCAAACATCTGTTAAATCAATGCATTAAGACACATTGCCATTAGTTGACTTAACTGCATCCTTCAACTACATTGACATACAACTAGATCAGTAGATATGGGGGGAGAGGGCTGCTAATTATCTTTGTGCTAAACACAAGTTATTAGGCTAGCTATAGAGCTCTCCAGAGCTTTTTTGTGGCCCTACAGCTAGAGAAGGTACAAGCAGCATTGAGAGCTGATAAAATGCACCCATATTTTACACCATGAAGCTCTGTGACCCATGAGATCATGAGGAAAGTCAGGATTCCAGATGTTGTGGGACTACCATTCCCATAATACCAGGTTTTGCTAAGTTAAATGTCCACTGTGGATCATGGGAGTCCTGATCGCCCAGGTTTTTGACAGTCAGGTTTTACGGCAAAGTGTGCAAGTATCACTAATATAAAAAAAATAATAAATACAATGTATTTAAATAATAATAAAATCTGTCAAACATGATTTGTGAGGTTGTATAAAATTATATCCCTGTGCAATCCACTAATTGTTCCCCTTTAAAATCTCTGTATAGTCTCATAAAAGGTAGAGAAGAGTTGACACGTCAGAAGAAGAGGCATTGTTGGAGGTCAGAGGACAAGCCGTGGCGTTGGTCGCTGTGCTAATTCTTTCTGTGCTGGTATTTTGCTTTAGGGAGCAGTCACAGAAGTTACTAGTGAGTGTGAAACCTCAGACTAGCGGTTTATGGACTATGACGTCCCTCAGAAGCCCAGAAAATGTCAGATCGGCAGCAGTAACAGAGATTGACAATAACTTCACCTTTCATAGCTCTAGTGCAAGTGTAGCTCTCAATAAAAACAAACCCCATCCACATTGCAATGAGAATAAGTATCCTTACTACACTACAGTAGACATAATTGAAATCCATTATGTTGAAATATAGTGTACAATGATAGCTTAATTGAACAAATAAAACAGCATGCTTGTGTCTCATGTTCAAGTAGTATAATCTCACTTCAAACTAACATATGGGCATAGCAGAAATATGTACAATGCAACAGAAATCTAATTATCATGGCTGATCAAATGCATGCTTGTATGAAATGCACAGGACACATGTTTTGTCAAATTAGACACATGCTTAATAAAGTCTGCATTAGACCATATACACATAAGTGCTAAATGGCATTTAGACGTGCGTCTTGTTATAATAGCACGTTCGATACTTATATAAATAATGACACAAGTAATATTTATTGTTGGCAGATTACATGATAAACATTGAGAGTGGGGATTGTTATATTCAGCATGCGTTTGTAAAGATTTATTATCACGACATTAAAATCATGAACAGATGGCATAGTAGTGAACAAATCTGGATTTGGACTCTCCCTGCAGAGAATCTGGATTAGAAACTGACTGATGAATCATCATTGGAACCACAATGGAGACTGGCAGGGTTATAGACTTGTGCTTATAGAGGGAGCTGTGTATAATCTGTGTAGCACTGTTTATTTGTTTTTTACTTTCGTTACACAAATTTTTATTTTAGATTTTTACTGCAATACACTGTGTTCATATTACAATTTAATGCCAATTTGTGTTTCAATAAAGCTATCTGTTTCCCAATACATCTGTAAAAGCACTCCCCTAGATCACTGCAGTTTTTTCTGAAAGATTGTTCTTATGGTTTCTAACACCCTGGGATTATAATTTTGGGGATCTAAGCGGCTGCCGAAAGGACTTGGCCAATGGAGCATTTTGCCGACATGCACTCAGCTGTTAGCAGGTGAGTGCATGCTGGCGGAGTAAGGCACAAGAGATGCCGTTTGCTAGAGCATTTAAAGGACCATTTCAACATTGTGGATCAGGTATAAAATGCATATATCCTAAATCAGGTGTAAGCTAGGTGGAAGCATGAGACTCAGGTCCCTTTCATATACTTCTCTGGCCGATCCCCATCCATAAGTGGGGTTGAGACATTAGGATATATCTCTCCCCTTCTTCATTAAGCATACTTCCTAAGTGTCCCTCTATAGGAGAGTGATTTATTAAACTCATACAAAAAGAGTTTGAGAATACCCCATCTGAGAACAGGTAGCTGCTCAGCAGCCTGCCCTACGGTACGTCCTCACTCGGCAGTGTCTCAAGTTTTAACTTTAGTCTAGAACCAAAACGTTAACCACATTTCCTCGGCACAAGCGAACTGTCACGCCCAGACGTACGTTTTAGCCTTTATGGGCCTTGTCAGTTGAGTTAGTTCCGTAGGGCAGGCTATTAAGTGGTCTGGTTATAGTTAGCATTGGGATGCCCCTATATTATATATAATCTACATTTAACATATATATATATATATATATATATATATATATATATATATATATATATATATATGTATATGTATATATATATATATATATATATATATATATATTGTGATCTAGCAAAGGGGGCTGCTCCTTCCATGGGCAGGCATATATAGAAAAGAAAATCTTCAAACAGAGGCCTAGCTCAATTTGAGCTCTTACTATACATAACCAATTCCCTTTCTAATCCAGGGGTAGTAAACTAATAAACCCAGCGCAATAAACATAGGTTTTCACCAACCTTTCGCACTTTCACACTCTGCACTGTCCCACTCCCAGCAGTTCCACTTCCATTCTCCTGTCTGTTCTGAGGTCTTCTAGTTAAAGCCCCAGCAGCTGCTAATTAGGCCAGGTAAAGGAGTACAGGATATGGAGGATTCTGGGTCCCAAATACCTTCCTTCTTCTACCTTCCCATAGACTTTGTGTACGATACATATAAATATATGCTACAGACATAATTATATATGACTTTCCGTTGTATACATCACAATTGACCATGTACGGTAGGTGGGCTTGGAAAGTAAACATTAGGGAATATAGACTAGAGGTAGTCTAAACCCTTCCAACAAAAAAGTACACCCATTTTACACCTATTGTACTCCAAGTGAATCACCTTAAATCCAGTCTAAAGTTCTGTAGTTCTTTTATTAGCTACACCAAACCAAGACTGTGCATCTATAAAGGACAATAGAAATAATGTTTTAGATAATGGGGTAACCTTTAGCTCTGGCTACATGGAAGGAAGGAAAGGAAGAGACAATAAATCAACTGAAGGTGGAGGGACAATTAAGCAATGGAAAAAAACTGCGGTGCCCCTCAGCACCCCCCCCCATTCTAGCCTACATCCATACATTCATCTTTAGCACTATAGAAGCATATGTCTTCACTGACTCTTTCAGCACCCACATCTGTTTGACCCTCTTTCCTTCCCTGATGTCACGTTTTTCTAGAAGCTCAGAATGTTTAGTGGGTTTCAGTGCTCTGCACCCCTAAAACTCATAAACTTAATAATGTATATAGACTGTAAAAGTGTGTTTATGAATTTAATGTCAAAATAAATGTAAGTATTTTTTTTTCTTTTAGGTAATTACCTATAAATAAGTTAAAGGTCTAAGTATAGTCCTGCCAAATATGAAGAACACTGTACTTAGAGGTAAGAGATGGAAAAAGGCTGGGGCTCATGACAAGGCAAAGACAGAGACAAGAAGGTAATAGAGGTTTGGGCAGGGTTCAAATTTAGTTAGGAATACAAATCAACAGTCAACAGTCACATTAACATAGAAGTATGCCCTATGTACACAAACTCATAAATACAATTGAATCCCCATGAGCAAGAGATGACACAGGGAAGACACGGGTCGGCTACTTGCTCCCTTAGGGTGTTTTATTTAATTTTATTTAATAATAACTTAATAGTTCTCCTGGCTTTCACTGAATGTATGTGCAATATTATTAAGTGTCGGCCTGATCCCATAGTTACTATTGTCTATTGACAGGGATGTATGCACACTTGGAATACTAGAGAAATTGTTTCCCCAAGTTTAGTTGATAATAAGCATGGAATCCCTTTTTGTAATTAATCCTCCTTTAGATCACTTCTGAATGGGCTGATCTTGGTAAAGGTTTCATGAATTCAATTTTACTACACATTATGCAGGGCCAATCTAGCAAACTGTTCAGACTTGGTATCCCATTGCTACAACTTTTATTATCCCTTAGAACCCCTTTCTGTGAATGGTGGAACCATCTGTTCTCCTACCTTCTAGATCTCTAGGCCACTAACTTCTATTAACCCCTTACTTATATTACCCCTTCCCTTTGACCTCCCTTACTTTTATTACCCCTTCCATTTGACCTCCTAATAGGTTGTAAGCGTGCAACAATAGAGTGCTCTTCTCCTTTTTTCATGTTATTAGCAATATTGTATTTTGATAATTCTAATGTTGTTGTATCCCCCTTCACCCTAATAGCACTATGGAATCTGCTGGCTCTTTATTTACAAAATGTAATTATAATAAAATGGGAAGGCTCATTGAGGTTGACTCTGCATACTACATGCATAGTGAAGTTAGAGAGGTAAAATGTTCACAGACTTGTGGTTAGTGAATTCACTTCTGCATGTGACATGGGTAAAAAAAACAAATACAAAGCAGTTTTGGGAAAGTTTTTGTTCTTCTTGCTACATGAATACTTATTCCATGTAAGATAGTAATTTCTGACCAGTGTTGATGTGATATGATGTAAACGTGCCTTTGGGTAGCATGCCTTAATCCAGTAGCTGCCAGAAAGGATTACCACTGAATATCATTAAAGTCATTGTTGATTAATTCTGCTGCTGTCTTGTTCCTATGAGTTATGTAAATATTGCTATCTCTTAAAGTACAATTAGCTGAGGCTCAGGAACTGCAAATCTGTCCCCTTCAGCATCTGAGACATGAAATTCACCAGATTAAAAAGCAAAAAAGATGAACTTTATGACTTTGACCAACTAGCATGAAATAGATGCCACATCAAGGAAGATGGCGATTCAAATGCCTTAAAGAGCATCTAGTGGTAGATGCATTTAAAACACACACATCTGCTCTTGCTCTCTCTCTCTTCCCTGAAAAGCTACCTTGATGTGACCCACCATGCAATTTGGAATAATGTCAGTCCTCAGTTACTCTGTTTGCCAGTGGTGGAGCTTCATGAACAGGGCCGGCCTTTGGGGTGTGCGAGCTGTGCGGCCGTCCCATCACCAAGGCCAGGGTGGAAGGAGGAGGAGGAGAGAGGGGGGGGGCCGAGTGGTCGCACATGAAAAAGCGTGAGGCCTTGGTCGCAGTGCGGCACTTCATGATGAGTGCCGGAATATGGTGTCATATCCTGACGCTTCCACCACAGGGCTTCACCAGGGTAAGTGAACTGGAAAGGGGGGTAGATAGTGAGAAGGGGGAGGAGAGAGGGTAGATAGTGAGAAGGGAGAGGAGAGGGGGTAGATAGTGAGTAGGGGGAGGAGAGGGGTAGATAGTGAGAAGGGGAAGAGATTGTGAGAAAGAGAGGAGGGGGGGTAAATAGAGGGAGTACATAGTGAGAAGGGGAAGAGATAATAAGAAGGGGGTAGTAAGAATATTGAAATAAAGAGTGAGAATGAGTAAGATAATGAATGAAGTCATGTGTAGATGAATTGTGTGAATGGATGAGAGAAAGAATTAATTAATGTGTGAATGAGTGAGAGAATGAATTGGTGTGTGGATGAATTGTGTCAATGAGTATGATAATAAATTAATTAATTTGTGGATGAATTGCGTGAATGAGTGAGAGTGTAAATTAATGTGTGGATACATTGTGTAAATGAGTGAGAGAACTAATTAATTAATGTGTGGATGAATTGTGTGAATGAATTAGAGAATGAATGAATTAATGTGTGGGTGAATTGTGAGAATGCATTTATGAAACTGTAAATGATTTGTGTGAATGAGTGAGAGAATTAATAATTGTGTGAAGGAATTGTGTAAATGAATGAGTGAGTGACTGTATACGTTTTTTTGTGTGTATCATGGATTTGGGGAAAGGCAAAGATGGCACAAGCAGGGTGTTTGAGCTTTGGGGACCAAGATGGCACATGCAGGGTGTTTATGGGACAAAGATGGCACAGGACAGGCTGTTTGGGGACAAATATGTCTTATGCTGGGCTGTTAAGGGACAAAAATGGCTCATACTGGGCTGTTTGGGGACAAAGATGGCTCAGGTTGGGCTGCAATTTGTGTGTGTAATCTGGGTGCTGGTCAAGTTCTATGTGGCCGCCAGGGCTGGCCTTTGGGGTATGCAACCTGTGATCTATTCCTGTAATTTAGGGCTTTCCATGCGTTTTTTTTTATATCTATACCTTCAGTGCTGAGTTTACATGTGATCCCTAGTTGATCTATACCTGCAAAGCTGGGTTTATATGTTATTCTGTTGGACTATACTTGCAATGCTATATTTCCATACATTATTATTGTATACCTGCACATATAGGATTTGTATGTCTTATACAAGCAAGTGTTGTTTACATGTGTTGTTTATTTGATCTATACCTGAACTACAGGGGGGAGGAAAAGAGTGATGTGGCTTAGTGAATGAGGGGACAAAGGGACTCTGTACAGGTAGGAACTTTCAAAGTCACGGTACTGTCAGAAGGAGGGAAGTCTGCACTTTTTTCCCTTTCTTTTTTGTCGAGAGAGGCCCAGAGAAGTAGTCCGCACATGGCACCTGAACGGCCCTGCTCATGAAACAATGTTTCTCACCCCTCAGCCTTCATGTTCATTTTATAAATAGGATGTAAAATCCTTCCCCATCCATTTTTATCATATCCTTCTAAATCATCAACGTCTAGTCATTTTAATTTTTCCCACCGCCACTAAAACTGAAATTGTAGCACCATTCCACTTACCTACACATCTCATCCTACAGGAATAAGCTGATACACGGTGGAGCAGAAGGCTTGAGATTTGTGTCTCTAATGACGCAGGGCTCGGCATGTAAGATGAAGGAATAAAACGTCCTTCAACAGAACTAATTTATTATCTCCCAATATGGACCAGTCTCTCTCTCAGAGTTTAAGCCTCTTCAGGCCATCAAAGCTACTTCCGTTCCATGCCTGCTAGCAATAAAACAAAATTTAAAAAATGTGAATAAACCTAGATGGTCAATTGTTTTACTATATTTCATTTATATAATAACTAATTCTTACATTTCATGGTTTTAACTTCTGATGCCTATTGACAAGTGTTTTTTGAATACCTACAGTGATTATTAAAAGACCTTTACTCAAGAATTACTATATCTGATGAAGGGAATTAGTTTGATATTGCACCATTCATTGTAGCCGAACCTATGCCTATATCCATTTAAGAGAGCATAGAAAAATCCCTTGAAAAACCCTTAGATTGTAAGCTCTTTGGAGACAAGCCTTCTGACCCTATAGCCTAAAGTCTGCATGCATAACTTGCTGTACCTCGTATAAAGTAATATTAGCTTAAAAATCTAAACTTTAACCATAGAAATGTTAAAGGTTAATATTAAATATTAAAGGTTTTCTTTACGGTTATTTTCTTTAGTAAATTACCCATTTTATAAATATACTTAATTTAGTTTTATTTACGATGGCATTCTTAATGTGCTACATCACATTTTATTATTTGCTATCTTTTATCATAATTTCAGATTGAATGTTTGTGTACTGGTTATGAATAAGCACATATGCAGTTCATTTAAGCCTGAAACCAGATTATTTTCCCCACATTTGTTTATTATTTGGTCGGAATGTGGATTGTGAATTTACCACAGAACAAGTGACTTGATCCATGTTAAAATGTCTGGCCACTACACGACCAGAGTTAGCATAATGTTTAGTTTGGTGGCTTTTCAACATTGTTTGGACTACAGAACTAATCACCATGCTTGCAGTCTGACTAAAAGAGAACAATGAACTAATAACATACCAGCCAACACCATCTCTCTGCAGAAACGTAATAATTCAACATTTAAATAATGCCATTCCCCCTGGAGTCTATTTAAATGGCCCAAATCTGATAATGACTCTGTTCATATATTAAACCACACAGACTGATGATCACTAGATCCCAAACTTTTACCTGCAGTAATATGGAGTAAAATGGAGTAATCTCCATTTGTGAACTAAATCTAATATGGCCTCTTTACGAGTTGGCTCCTCAACTACTTATTTTAAAGATAATCCCAGTAGGGAGTTTAGAATATCCACACTCCGGGCACAACCAGCTACTTTGTTTTTCAAGTTCACATGAGGAAGGTAAATGTCACCCATGATTATAACTTCCCCTTCACTGTTATTTTAGCCATTTCCTCAATTAGTAGATTACCTAGCTCCCCTACTTGTCCAGGGGTCTATAAATCACACCTACAAGAGTTACTATACCTTTATCAAATTGTAATGTAACACAAACTGACTCTATATTCTCCTAACTTACTTGTGTTAAGTTAGATTTTATGTTATCTTTCACATAAAGGGCCACCTCTCCCCCTTTCTTGCCCCCTTTGTCTTTTCTATACAAAGAGTACCCCGGTATTGATATGTCCCAGTCATTTTTCTCATTATAGCATGTCTCAGTAACAGCCACTATATCAACGTTCTCAGTTGCCACAACTGTTACAAGTTCATGGATCTTATTCCCTAAACTGCGAGCATTTGTAGACATTGTAGACATTACCCTGTCCATCTTAATAATACAATACCCTAACACAACAACCTGCCTTGGCTTCCCTTCCTTCTGGATCCCCTCTACGCTAGATGAGCTGCTCTCCCTGATGTTAGTTGTCTGTGTAATCTAAATCGGAAGACCTCACTGGAGATTCCAATGATAACTTAATATTCTGGCGGTAAGACAATGTTATACTACCTACATAAACACTGATCCCTTGCCCAATTACCATGACTCTACAGTAAAGTTTTTCAGTCAGGTTAAGGATCCCTCCTCCACCAGGTAGGTAGTCTTCTCCTGGCATCCGGGAAACCCAGATTTGTCCATCAAACTTCCAGATTTATCACTCCAGAGAACATGTTTCCACTCCTCCAGCGTTCATGGACGGTCTGCTTTACACCAGCTCTTGCTTGTCAATGCACATAGCGATCTTTCGCTTGAAAACCCATTTCAGAACAGTGTAGTGAGTGATGCTACAGAGGACAGGTGATTTTTACAAGCAATGAGCTTCAGCAATCAGCAGCCGGGCTCTGTGAGTGTAAGTGGTCTACCATGTAGTGGCTGAGTGCTTCCTCTTCACAATAAGAGCACTCACAGCAGACCGGGGCAAATCTAGCAGGGCAGAAATTTCAAAAAAACAAATGTTTGCCTAGGAAGACGGCATTTCTACCTATGTACTTGATTTTATAGATTTGTCAGCAATTGGTATGGCTGAAACACCGACATTTTATAATAGTATATCATATTACACACATAAACATGGAATTTTGTGGCATTTAGTGCTCTCTGGAATTATTGTGGCCATCTAAACAGGCCGCATTGCGTAGCAGATGGCTAACTTGGTTTTGACCATAGAATAGAGTTTGCTAATGACAAACCTAGTAATAGGAATACAAGTTGAGTTAATATTTTATGTGATCATTTAGAAATAAACAAAAAAGACGTTTAATGTAAACAGGATGTGAATTTATTGATAAAATCCTCATATCTTCTTCGCGCTGACAAACTTTGAGGAAAGGCGAGAAAATAAGACAAGACGGACCTTCGACAGCAAAAGAAAGACAACTTTTAATCCTCTTCTCTGTTAATGAAATGTCACTGGGAAAATGAACTAGTGGGATCTGAGACCAATTAATTTAACAGTTTATTTATGAAAGAGTAACACACAATTTTCAAGTCTTACATATATTATGAAAATAATTACAAAAGAGATTTATTTTTATTTTATTTTATTAAAGTATCTTTATTTCCAGCTTTATTTCCAGAAAGGGGAGGAAAACCAGATGAAATTTTAAATCCGAATTAAAAAAGTTTGGTAGACAAATCATCTTACCTGTTTAATTACCAGTCCCTTTTAACCAGGTAGAATCACATGACCTAAACATGTTGGTTTATTTGTGTGCATGGATCCATGTAAAACATTTTATTATGTATAAATATTGATGCCATAAAATGGTTTACACACAAATGCACAGACGTACAAAACATGTAGAAGTATATCTTGATAAAACTAGAAGGGCCTAGCGCTTCTC
The DNA here is from genome assembly GCF_027358695.1 of Spea bombifrons. Lineage (NCBI taxonomy): Eukaryota > Metazoa > Chordata > Amphibia > Anura > Pelobatidae > Spea > Spea bombifrons. The sequence continues at coordinate 29,620,706 of NC_071092.1, read as the reverse complement.
AATTATATCTGCGTTCTTAAAAACACGGATATAATACAACCACTCTTAAAAGTATCAGTAAACACCGAACAAATACATAAAGATCTGTTTTGAGTCCAATTTAATATTATGTGATTTGAAGATGCACAAACCTCAATGATACAGAAATTAAAATAAATTCACGTTTTTACCATCGATTTTACACAGAATTGACAAACATCTAATACAGAAATATTCTTTTTAATACATATTTCCCCGACCACAAATAATAATTAAAAAAAAGAAGTTATTTTAGGTATATACATGCATGTCATGACATCCTGGAATGAGGTATTAGCACCATCAAATATTGCACCAAAATGGCATCATTTTTCAAAAACCTAGCACAGAAAAATTGGTAATTTAGACAATTTACCTACTTTGCTTTCCAGTTTGGCAACCTGAGGCTTAATTATATATAGATACTGTAAATATATATATATATTTTCATTTGTTTAGCAACAGCAAATAAGAGAGGTCTTCCACATCAATATATACAAAGGGACTTTATTTGGAGTGAGAAAAATGGGGGTCGGTCCATGGGAATTACATTATTTTGCACAATACAGACACTGTATCCATTTCACACAGTGGGGAACCTTCCATGTTTCAATGATGTTATGAATAAGGCTCAAACCTTAGTCACATGCAAGTTTTGGAAAAAGGACATGCAAGCATTAAGTTAGGTACAAAGAAATGTAATATATGGAATATATCTGGTAGATCCATTCACAAGAATTTAATAGCACCTATGATGGACGAAGCTTGCTTTGCATATTTTTCCAGCACCAAAAAGTTTCACAAGGAAAGAAGGCACATCAGGCCCTACAGTATTGCATCTAAGTCCTTCATATTTTTTTGACAAATGCTTTCTCTGTTTAAGTCATGTGATTCTGCCTAGGTAACTCTATGTCTGTTTTCTTCCCCTATGCACCATCCATATTCAAAACTTGCATGTGGCCTACACGTCTTTCGAGGTATTCCCAAGCCTGACGTTTTTCTTTTAGAAAAAAAAATATTTTTTTTTACACTTTTTTTTATTATTTTTAAGCTGCTCGTCCGTGTGGGGGTCTCAACCTAAGAAACAGGTTGGCCCAACCTCAAATCCAAACTTTTGATTCTGGTCCCCAAAGTCACTGATCATCACATCTGCAATAGGCAGTTGGTCTATCTTCAGGGTGTTGATTTCAAGGACAGTCCGTGCATAGCCTTTCCTCAGCTGGAAGAGAGGGAATATGAATTTTAGTCTGCAGTATTACACAATAACAACAAAAAAAGTATTACAGCTGGATATGGGAAATATCGACAACTTATAAGTGTCTAGCATCATTACTATTTCTGGTTTCTGGGTCCATCTTCAAGTGACAGCAAAGTCAGACTCGACCTACTGAATGTAAAATATCTAAAGAGCTTTATTGGAAACACTTACTTAGTGATAGGTTTTTTTCTTTCTCACTAAACATCAATATCAGAAGTTTGAGCTGTGAGGGTTCTCCTAGAATTATTACCCTGCCTGAAATATAGACTTTTGACTACCTGTCGGTGCTCTCCTAACCTCTAGTGCACAGATAAATTAATACAAGATATAAGAAACCTTAAAGGGAGGTGTGTAGCCTCACCAATGAAGAATGTATGTTAAAGTACTTTGTAAGAACTTTGATATGCATTTTTCAACCTGTAAAAAAAATTACAGAGAAGCTGCCGTTCCAGAGCAGCAGTGCACAGTTCCCCTCTAAAAGCCTGTTTTTCGCACTGCTGCTGACTGCTTGAAGCAGCCAATCGGAATCAGAGAAGCAGGTCTATTGAAGTCAATGGGGCTTCTTTCTATGCATGTGTGCGGGGGTGGGGGGTCTAAACAGCAATTCTGTTAAACTGTTAAAGTGACCACTCAGCTATCACATGCATCCAAGTACATAGCATGGCTATGGTGTCTCTTATTTGAGCATTGACAGAATGCTTTTCATTCTTGTCTTCAAGTTTTAGAAAAGTGGTGAGTCCCACAGAGAGATACACAGTGTTTATCTTATTTTTATTATAATTATATTTCTTACTTAATTTTAATTTATTAAAGACCACATATCAACAGGGGTGCCTTTAAATTTAAGGTATGTTTGTGAAGAATGTTTCTTTAAAAAAGGACATTCTCAATGGACTGGTCAATCTTTATGCTGCTGTCAGTGGAAAGCGGTAGAAAAGCACAGCTCCGCACTGCTAAACGCTTATTATACGATTATAAAGCAGATGCAGCGCCTCGACACATAAAGCAGTAATGCCATTATTAGTCTCATATTAGCTACTACAGGCACATTTGGGCATAAATTGCCATACCATTGTTTAATAATAGACCCTGTAAAATAGTTTATGGCCCTTTATTTTTGCATTTGTGATTGCCAAATGATGTTTTTGCAGTCTATTAGTAAAGAATTTCAAGCCAAAGCAAAAACAGATAAAACGCAACAACTCCTGCAAAATACTTTTCTTCCACTTTTATGATATGTCTTTTAATTTTTTTATGGCGAGGCATCTGGTCTCATGAAAAAAGAATGCAGGCTATTGATGTTCAGTTATTTAAAGATTACATATTTAACAGTCTATATTATAATGAATTAAGAAGTAAAGAACTGGAAGGAAAGAAGGAAAACAAAAATCCATTTTATCTAATACATGCTAAGCAAAGCATGCCAAAGTATTGCATATATTTGACTTTTCCCGAAAAATGTCCTCGTCTTTCTTTCAGTGGTTTTAACATTTGAAATAATCCCTGGTAATCCTTTACCCCGCATGATATGCAAATTCCCTATGACTACATATTAGATTACAGAATACTTATGTCTCTGTTGGTTTGTGGATTATTGTATTGTGCATTATCTCCATCTTATTTCCACTAAAATATTGGGGTATATTCAATTACCAGAGAAAATTGTACTCTAGTAATAGAATAACAATTCTTCCACAAACTAGAATAGAAAAAACTTCAGGAAATCCATTGGTCCGGCATTTCATGATACATACAGACAAAATCAGTTTAAAGGCGCTGTTCTACCTACCCGCTGAGACTAACATTTTGAAACTAAGTGCAGAATTAGAAGCTTCATTCCTCGTACTGCTGAATGAACAAACCCTCCCCAGGTGTTATTAGTCTAATGAAACTTTGCCTTATTCAGAATATTTCCTGGGAACACTAATAGGCCGTTGTCTTACTTGGCGACCTGAAGATAAAACACTGAACTACAATGACCATACTTACAGTACAGTACTTTGCATGTACTATTTCTCCAACACATAGGTCTGCTCATTCTTGATCCTTGCTCTGTCACTCTATGATGCCAACATATCTTGGCTCCTTGAGAAAGGTCCTCTCTATGAATGCTATCAGCTTTGTTGTTGATTGTGAAAATGTATCGGTAAACACATTCGAAGTAGTCATGAATATGGCTATATCGGTACAGATCTCTAATTGCTTCATGCTTGCCATAATATTTTTTTACTGATTTTGGAACTAATTAAACCAGAAAAGTCAAACAGAAGTAATTAGCTTGCCTAACTCACAGCTGGGATATGTGTGTGTATCAGTCTGGAAAACATTCTCCAGTTGAGGAATGAGAATAGATTAATCCAGCGCCTCAAGACGAAATATATAGTGTTTTTTTCTTTATGATCTATGAATTTCAGGATTAAAATCATATATAATCTTAATATTCTCAGTAACAGTAGGGAAACATGTTGGTGTGCCATTTTTTGTCATTGCATGGAATATACATTCTTGTTGTGTTGTTGACTTATTTATCATATTATTATACACTTACTGCACAGCCATCGTGAATTGCTCTGATGTACGGGCTGTTGTCGTAGGAAATTTCTTCATCATTAGATCCAAGGAACCTCAAGGCCTTGTCATAACTGTCGGTCACAGCATCGTGCCAAGCCACTGACTGGTGACAGCTGTAAGTGAAGTTTTGCCGAGCGGATGCACTGAGCAGTTTCAAGAAGGTCATCTGTACCTGATTGATTGAGTTACCCTCCACGTCCACATAAGAAAGCTGGTGAAAATACAAGATTGTTCCAAATGACTGTGTTGATACTTTGTATTATTATACGGCATGGTGAATACATTGTAAGAAATGATTATTCATACTTACAGCTTGGAAATGTATAAACATGTTAAGTTGGAATTTGTTGGAAGAGATATTAATAAATTGCGTGAATATGTTATTGCCCTCCCCACAACATTTATTTCTTTCCTACAATCATATCTTACATTTTCTATAAAGTACTAAGAATAGGACAGCCATCAACACCCTTTTCCCCTCGAGTCCCTTAATATTACCACCCAACGGTGCAAGTCAGGCTAGGGTTCATCAGCTGTCACTATTCATGGAAGCAGCATCTTGCGGCAGGACAAGAGTGAACTACAAGGATGGCTAAAATAACTAGAGTCATACAGCTCACCTACTGGTTTGAATGGGTGCCAATTAATATCTAACTGGTGGACAAGTAAGAAAATGTGTCCTGTTTGAGAAAATGTGTGCTGTTCTTTTGACGTACCAGCTTGCCTCTCTTGAATTCACTGAACCAGGAGCCTGGTGTTTCTTTGGGCCAGGAAGAAATCCGGACCTGTTTTGAATAAGAGCACAAGAGACAAGGAGTTAATGAACGCCTGTTCCAGAATAAAGCACATATATGATATTCCGATATAGTGATGCTGCTGTGGATGTCTTTTCCATATACGCATGTGTCTGGCTATTTCAACAGATCTTAGGTCTGATAAATATACACGGTCATACTCTGTAATGCATTTTCCCATAAACTGGAGAAACATTAGGTGCTGTTTCATTATCTATCCCAAACAGTGCTGCACATAATGTTAAAAGTGCATTCAGTTGTGAGCAGGTTATGATCAGTAAATAAATAACAAGGGTTGTCAGCTGTGATACTTATTCCAACCACATCCAAACATTAACAAATGATTTGCTGATAAAAACGACATATACATCTAACACATAACACAATGATGTTATTGCTATCCCGCTTTTCTAAATCACGGTGCCTAATTCTTTACAGAAATAATAACTGCCCCCAAACAGAAGGTCTTCCTTACAACCCTATGTCAGATCAGACACCACATGCGAGGCACATTGATTCCATTAGCCCGCTGAAAACCATTCAGGTAACATAAGGTCTGTCTCACTCACTCCTTCAGATTTTTTGTCTGCATAAATACAGGTTTCCCCTCCAGCGGTGAAGTTACAGAAGACTTTGAATGAGTCTCCAGAGCATCCCTGGTTTGGATCGATCCAATATTCACCTGGAGGAAAAAGAAAAAGAGGCAGGTTATCAGACCTTTTCACTAAAGTTAAAGCCATAGAGAGAAAGAAATCCACAATCGTTTAACTTGCTTCGATCCTGTATATATCCTAGGTATGGAACTAGTTATGATCCTAAAGCCTTCATTTCCAGAGGTCAGATAACATATAGAATAATATCACTTGCATAGGTGGCACTGTAGCTAAGTGCAAATTCTTGTTTTTGTCTAGTTTTTGGGCCTCAGGATGGGGATTATTTTATAAATTGGCATAATGAGTACTCTATGCACTGACCCCCAAGTGATAATTTTCAAAACATAAACTGGATGTGTAATGTTAGCGGAGATAAGAAAATTGAGAGTTTGGTCATTTTGTGATTGCAAAGCATTTCAGTGCTAGACAAGGTGTTTGTTGAACTAAAATAGAAGGGTCCACAATTTTTCAGTTCAGATTATAACTTCTGCGTTCCTTAGTACAAAAAGATATGTTGTCCTTACCATCAGGGAACTCTGGGTGGCAGAGCTGTAGGTCCTTGCATGTCCTAGCTGGGTTGTTTTGAGTTCCCATGGGATACTTCATGCGCTCAATGTCCTGCTTCAGAGAATTGAGAGATCCAAAGATCTCCTCCATTCCGTCAGTGTATTCTAAAATGTTGTCTCCAGCATCTGCCATCATGTCATCTGAGGATCTGCGGGTCTTCTTTGGTGTCTGGATGGGCAGTGGCTGAATGATTTCTCCAGGGGGACCCTGATAAAACAAGCAAGTTAGGATGGTACATGACTACTGAGAGGTTAAGTCATTATCTCCAAAACTATTTGCCTATATCTTATTTTAACATCTTACTAAAAGGGTGTATAAATCAGATTTACAATATAATTGTATTTTACTCCAGATTAAGTTTGTGTGTTTCCATAAACCATTTATAATTATTGAGTACTTACTGGTGGACCAGGGGGTCCAGGCACTCCGCTGTCTCCCTTCTGACCAGCTAGACCCTACAAAAAGGAAACGGAATTCACAAATTAATATAACATTAGTAAAAACCCAGAACAACTTTAATAACAGAAATGTTAAACAATATAGAAGTTAAGGGATCATTGAGACATAATGGTTTTGAGGAAGAAATATTGAGAAATCTGATGTGTGTAACATAGAACCAAAGATACAGTAGTAAAGAATGTAGCTGGAAGGGTGATGAAACAGCATGAACAACATACAAAGATGGAAGGGTCATAGTTTTGGGATGCTGGATGGAGTGGAAAGATTTAGGACACAGGGAAGCAATACATTAAAAAAGGACATAGACGCAGAATACTTACTGATGATCCCTTTGAACCTTTAGGACCTTGAGGACCCTACAAATGAACAATGGGTAAATCTCACTGTTATTGTTGAAAACGACAAGGCAGGAGATGGCATTCTTTTGGCAAGACCACCTCCCTTATACAGTTATACATAATAGTTACTAGTGGCTAGTAATTGTCACTCTATGGACAGACATACTGATTTCCCATGCTAATGCCAATTAGTGGAATGTACAATTTATATCTTTCTGTGCCACAAAAAGTAGCTTCCTTATTGTAGTTATACTTATACTACTCAGCTATATGTCTCCTAATACAAACATGTTTTTGAAAACTTTACAAACTGAACTTCAACTCACTGATGCATGCATAGTGTATAGAACAATGTTAATATACTTACAGGTAGACCAGGAGGTCCAGGGGGGCCGGAAGGACCAGCAGGGCCATTAACACCCTAGAGAAAAGACAATGATAACCATCAGAACATAGAAAAGACCTAGATACTAACAGCTGTTAAAAACAAAGGTGATCGCCATTCCAAGTATCAGACATCCACATGGACACCTGAACAGAATGTGCCACGTCTGTGTTTTTGGGATATTGCCTGTAACACATTATCATGTGCCAGAAACATGTGAAGCATTCCGCTATCACAAAAGGAAGAGGGATCTTCTGTTCTCCACATGAACTCACAAAAAGAAAAAAAACATATATGTGTTATAAGAACTTAATCCTTACGCCGTCTCCCTTGGGTCCAGCAGAACCTTGTGGGCCTGGAAGTCCTCTGTCTCCCTTTTCACCCTGCTCTCCAGGGGGACCAATTAGACCGATCAGACCTGGATGTCCCTATAAACCAGAAAGACACAGAAGTTAACACCAAGGACGCTGACATCCCCATAATAATATATTCACTGCAGCATGTTTCCTGTAAGACTGTTCTAGTTAAATGATCATTTACTTATAACTTCTTTTATTACTGTACTTCTTGTAACTCTTCCATTAGACCATGACGTCAGTATTCCTTGAATTTAAAAACTCCCTATAGCTCAGTATAAATCCTGGATAAAAATCCATAATGCCTTTTCAATAACTATTCCTATCTTTCAAAGAGTGTTCATAACAATGCTCCTACTACCGAACCTATTGTTTTTCATATTGCTATCACAATAAAAAATAACCTCACAAAATCACAATTCATATTTGGGCTTGCATTTGTTAGACTATGATTAATATGGCGACCCAGATCACTAACAAATGTGCCATAAATCCATCTACTGCTGTATATAACATCTCCAATGACTCCAGGCTCCCTCTCCCTATAAACACTCACACCGCTCCTACAAACCCAATTTCAGTTGCATTTTACCAAATATTACCCTAATAAAACATTACATTTTCTTCCTACATGCAGATCAGTAGTGGACAAGGCAGCTGTTGTTTCAAATCCCACAAGTACATTACCTTTTCACCCTTAGTACCAGGATCTCCTTTCAGACCTGGCAAGCCAGGAGGTCCCTGAATGAAAGAGACATTTAGAATTAAGATATACGCCTTTAATATCCCAGAAATCAACAGAATGTTCTCTTACTATAAATTCACGTAAAATCTGCAGTGCTTTGAATTTCTAGAGGGTAACCAACACCAGCCTCTAATGTAATGCAGTCAATTGTTCCAGGATCCTGCGATAAATCTAAAGCTGTGTATGGAATTTTCCTTTGCGGACACGTACGTTAATGACATAATGTATGTTAAGCAGTGCTGTTCACAGGGAAAGTGCCTATATTTTATTGCTCTGTCCTTCTAAGTGTTCTCCTAATAAATGTGAGTTGGACAAAGGGTGAAGGACACAATGACAAGTGGTGCTCTTTTTATGTTCATAATAGAAATAATTATGTTCATTATCTCAAAATTAAAGGAAAATTATCATAGAAACATAATCAATTTCCCAACATCAGGTAAACGCTAACTCCGTGGTAACAATGCGTGGTTGGTATGGGTACTGAAGTCTTGACGATCTGGTCAGATGCTGGCTTGCGTGTAAATAAGCATTTTAATACATCATGGTAGCAAGATTGTGTTATCATTCCCACGGTAATATAAGTAAGTATATATAAAAGTAATATGGGACCTGTTACAGACAAGGTGTTCATATGAGGTATACAGTGAAAGTAGGCTTTACATCACAATTGCATTTTGAACACCTATAAGGTACAGGCTCTGAATCTACAAATCTCTGTGTTTATTTTTTATTCAAGTTCTTCATTTTTCAGAAAGGATGGTTGTTTTAAAAAATATCTGAGGTGTCTTAGAATGTGAAAATATGTGGGATTAAACGGGCATGTGGATTTAGCATTGCAGGAGTTATAGTATAGTCTTTCTCCTGCACCCACTTTATGACACTTAATTCTGTAGGGTGGATAATGACTAATTTTGATATTATTACACAAAGAAAAGACACTTTCTGTATTGCCACTACAGTGATGCTGCAGAGGTGGGCATCTGCGTGATGCAAACTTACCATTGGACCTGGAGGTCCATCTTGGCCAGGAGCACCTGGAAGGCCTTGTTCTCCCTACAAACATTAAAACAATAATTAGAGGAAAAATAAACTCTGCAGTCAATACGAGAACATTATTATACAACAGCATAATGTAGAAAGGTGGTAAAGGCAAAACGTGATCATACAGTGTCATTCATGTTTACTTACCACGGGTCCGGGAATTCCTCTCAGACCTTCAGGACCTGGTTTTCCTGGAGGTCCCTGAGCTCCAACAGGACCTGTCTTCCCAGGTGGACCTTCTGCTCCAGGTTCACCCTGTAAGCAACCATAAAAACGTGAGTGAAGTCATGGATGTGGGGTCTCAGGTTTATCATAATAATATCATCCAGGGGGGGGGGGGTTTGAGGCTTCCAAGAGGTCAAGCGTACTCACCTTAGCGCCTTTCTCTCCTTGCCTTCCTTCTGCACCTTGTGCTCCAGGAGGACCCTGGGAAAATATAGACTTGTTTAAAATCACAGGAACAGATGACAGAAAATGATGTAAACACATGACAGTTTGATTTGATTCACTAAGATGTTAAGACAAAATAATTAAACAGACTGCGTACTAACACACCCATGTGATTTCAATTAACGCTTGGAAGCTAACCACTGTGTGAACACAGACACACCTATATAAACGTACACTTACACAAATATATACAGATCCATTCACGGTTACACGGTGGTCCCTATCTGTGATTTGCAGGTAATTGCCTGCATTTGTGGCCAGTTACTTGCACTAGGTAAAGCTGAATCAATATCCCATTATACCATGCTATAATTATTCATCTGTGCACACTCTCATAGCAACAGCTGTTTAAATCTTGATCGAGCTGGGAATCAAGTTTTATTTTCATTGACATTAAAATCTATTTGCATTCCGGTTTATTTATGTAGATAAACAGCTTTTTTTTTTTTATTTAAACCTGTATTTTTAGCTCAGATAAATTTGGCTATAAGCTTTTACTCAGCGATAAAACACAGTACAAGACAAAATAACTCACCCTCTTTCCAGGTGGGCCAGGGGGTCCAGCTTCTCCAGAGGGACCGGGTGGACCCTGTCATCAGAGAGGAACAATATTAAACTCAAACGAACAACAATCAACAATAAGTAATGTTCACGGAATTGGAGACTTGTCCATATAAAGATGAGCCTACAACTCATAATCTTTTCCAGAAACAATTTGCTTGGGTTTTATAATGCATTTTATGTTTTATCATTGAACATTATTGATATGACGTCATTTTCACAAATCGTTTATACAGAAAATAGCTTATTGTGAAAGATTTTACAGGATAAATGAAAGGGCCAAGTTTACTAAAACTAGAGGCAATATTCTGAACCAGCTATTGGCGAGGGGCGAAAGGTAATTGTTGAATGTTCTTATTTTGGCCTAAAATGAAAGGTGCACTTCACTAATCAACATATTATAGCCATAAAAGCTCATTTCTACATTCAAAGTACATAAATTGCAATAAAATGTAATAAAAGAATAAGCTGTGAGACACTTTTGTCTTTAGAAGCTTTATCATACATGTTGTATGCATCTAAATATTCAAATGCACACTTACGGGCTGTCCTGATTCACCATCTTCACCTTTGTCACCAGGACCGCCATCTTGACCCTATAAGGAAAACACAATGTATTTTTAGAATATCAGATCTTCACATGTATCAATGGATGCATACAGAAACATTATGAAAATGTAAATTATAGAAAAATGGACAGCCTTTAATATGTTCACGATATAATTTAGAACTTACACTTGGACCAGGTTCACCAGGAGGACCAGGGTCTCCGGGGAATCCAACAGGACCCTATAAAGTAGAAAAGAGATTTTTTAAAATATGTCATTTACCAAAAGAAAAGAATACCTGACAACAAAGTATAACGATAAAAAAAACTTACAGGATTTCCTTTGGGACCATCCTCTCCTGGTGGACCTTTAGGCCCGGCAGGTCCTGCAGCTCCTGGGGGTCCAGCCTCTCCTTTCTCACCCCTCTCACCTTTAGGACCCTGTGAAACAATAAATATACATTACAAGATGAGCTGGCCATAACATGTTAGATCCTAAATTTGTGTTCATTTTTCATGGACAATGAAAACACTACACCGTGTTCTATTCTAAAGCTTGAAAATGGATTCCCAAGCTTTCAAACAGCTACAGAGACATTGTTTATGTGTGGAAGAAATGGCTGCATTACTATAATCTACCATTACAGTACAGCCATTTCACATCAATATTGTACTGCATTTGTCCAAATCAAAACAGGGAAATAAAAAATGGGGAAAAAGCTTATAATTAGATATCTTAAGCTTACAGAGATGTGGCTTATCATGACTGGGCAACAATCCAGATTTACAACCTGTCCCTGGAAATATGGAAGAAGCAGAACTTACGCCAACACCGACTTCCCCAGGGGGACCTGGGTTTCCAGCCTCTCCGGGTTCACCCTGCAAGAGAGAATGTGACACATTAGATTTAGTTTTTTTTTAATAAATATGTATTTTTTAATTAAAATATTGCTTTCAACTCTTATGAGCAGAATACACGAAACCATGACTTGAACATCTTATTTTATGGCTTGGCTCATGCAGAGCTTTTATACAGAGATCAATACACATATGCACAATCCGCCAAGAGGCAGATACTCATAACAACTTACAATCTAAATGAAAAACAAAACTAAACAATGATCCACTTATGACTTAACATATTTAGTGCTTGAAGGTTGTTCAGTATAAAATTTATTTGGCAATGTTAATGCAGGTTCCACAGCTGCAATTACGATTTGCAAAGCTTCTTAAAAAGGTTTAGAGAATATTAAAAAAAATATATACAATTCACAATGTTCATTTTGGGAGTAAACATATCAAGGCTTCTATGCTGGGAGATTTAAATTTAAAATCCAAAGCACACACGAAATATTTTGTCATTATTTTTCTAGCTCAATGGACTGATCAATTCAGTGACATAATACTTGTATTGAAATTGTTTTTTTATCGCTGTGTGATATTAAGGCAAAGCATAATATACTATACTATCCATAGCCTATTTTAAAGGTGCAGTACCCCCTTTTTCACTTGGAAAACTAACACCAATCACAATTTTCTTTACCTGCTACAATACTTCCACCGCCATTCTAACATCATCGGTTGAATGTAAGACCCGGAAAGATCAGGAATTCATGCATACATCAAACCACTATTGTGTACATACACGAGCCCCTAATACATTTCTCCTGGGGGGTATTTTCAGAATTAGATGCCTGTATCTATAAAGAGGTGAAATTATGAGCTATATAGTGCTCCTCAATATATAATTACTACAAGCCTTAACAAAGCAGGTGCTTTTTTACGACACACTACATATTATAGTGGTTAAGTCTCTGATATTCACTTATCCTCTGATATTTCTACAATTGTAGATGTTACCACGTAGACCTCACTTATTTCTGCTCCCAAGACAACCTGCGAATTGCATTTATTTTGTTCTGTGTCTCTGGACTCCATAACTTTTCTAGTAAAGTGTAGATGTCATTTTCATAGTGTGTTTCTCTGCTTCAAAGTTTGCAATCGTTTACATAAAGAGTACAGAGTTTAGTGGCATCCAGGGCAAATCTTCCGTTATTAATTACTCCCCTCCTCCTGTGACCTCTAATGAAGAGTGGGACATTTGAAGAAGAGTAATGGTGGAAATCCAGAGAAGTGTAGCTAAGGAAGATGCTCTTGATGGCATAAGACAGATTTATAGCATTTATACTACTAATGTATATGTGTAAAATGGACATGCCACTAAATTAACCAGTAAAATGCTGAAATTAGGAAAAGGACAGATGCACTTTAACTTCAAAGGATGTCCAGATGGTTATATTCTAACGGGAGAAAATGAGACTCAGGTTTCATTACCCCTATAATAAATTGATATCAAAGCACTGGCCTATTACAATATGGAGTGATATTTCATAGTCAGCACTGGCGGAAGTAAAAGAATATTGTTATTATAGTTTGTCTAGCTTTAGGTGCCCATCTCATAAAAAAACATCAAAGAGGACATGAAGTCCTCATCAATACAGATAGATCTTCAAACTGAACCACTCAGGCTATCACAAACAAATCTATCTACACACAAAGGTGCTAATCTGACATTTATCAACCTTACAAGTCTTCTGAAGAGAAAGGAGGGAATACTCAACTAGAAAAATGCTATGGATCAGTTATGACATCTCATTTGTTCGGTTAAGTGCAAACCTACTGGCTGTCCCTGAGCAAAGGCTCGCTTATCCTTCTGATAAAGTAGCCCTGACCTACACCTGCGTCAGCTGGAAAACCCTGTGAATCCAGAGCAGCACATTATCCATCAATGTATTCTAATCTCGTTAGGTAAATACCAACTGCTGTCTGGATGATAACCTTTAAAACAAAGAGGGATGGAAGAGGGAGAAGAAAAAGATGCGGTGGCGTAACAAATACAAGATGTGCGACCTGGATCTATAACTAATTAGTCTTATGCCGGGATGTTACAAATTGAGGCATAGACCAGGCAGCCAAATAAAGAAAAATGGAGTGCTCGGGACCTGATGGCACCCATTAGGTATCTGGAATAGTGGAGGGATCAAGTGGTTGGCATTGCTGGAACGTTTGCTTAACCTGTGCTCCACGTATCTAGACCATAAAACCATTCATGGAAATGTCATTGTTTTCGCAAATGCTAAGTTAATAGAAAAAATGACCAGGTATATTTTTTTCAGTAAATATATTTGAGGCAGACTGAAAGGCAATGGATTATGTCTGATTTTATAGTTAAAATATGCCAATTAGTGGATGTGATTTATGAAGAAGTTCTATTCTTTCACTTGCACTAAGGAATTGGATAAATACCATTTAGTAAAAGTGATGACCGCATTGACATTTTTGGTCTTAATACTGATTTTTTTCCCCATTGTTATTTTGTATAATCAAAAATTGGATCTTTTTATTGTGTAAAAAAAACTCCATTAACATTTCATATATTAAATCTGTTCATTTATAAAAGCGTATTGAAGGGACATTTCCAATGCAGTTGCCTTGGTATCTCCACAAAAAGGTTGACTAACATCAAAATTATAGAGGAACAACGAAAATTGTCAGATAGAATCGGTATCAATTGCTTTATTATATGCCATGATTATATTTTTTATGTGATGAGTAAAGGGGATTTAAAATCCATTACAATCTCTGGTAACCTTAGACACTAGTCCTCAAATGGTAACCTTCAAGTATATTGTTGAGATCAGGAATCTAGAATCTCATTGATGGAGAGATACAATGGTAATGTATACAACACCAGGGATGACACACTAGACAACAAGTCATCACCTGCGTCCCATTTCAAGTTCTGAATATGTTTATAAGAACTGCCTGCACCAAAACCAAGAGGTACTACATCTAATCATAGTCCAACCACACAGTCATTGATTCTGACCGGAGTGTACCCCTTCCAAAAATGAATCCCCATCCTACAAGTATGATTAAAAGAACAGATAGATGGTGCAAAAACAATAGCGTGTACCATTTATAAAAAAGCACATATCAAAACTATCAGAGCAACACTCACAAACCATTAAAGAGACACAAGTACTCAATAGCAGAATGATGGGGAGAATAGTAACGCCAGTCATCTATTGCCTCCGAAGACCAAAATATAGTAAACAACATATGTAAAGCTGATATATATATAGCTTTTCTGCTCGATACTCATGTCAAGATACATATAAGTGCCACCTTTTGGTTTTGTTATTTAACATCTTGGTGCCATGTTTAGTGACACACAATCATTATTGTGTTTTATTTAGAGAAGTTATTTGACCTATATGCAAAACATGTCAGTCTTCCAAGAGCATTAATTCAAGTAATACAATTTGGAAGACAGAAAAGTACTTAGGATAAAACGTAATAACAGACTGCTTCCAGTCTTTGTTAATTCTTCAAGTCATAGCATGCTCTTTGGGTAATTGACTTGAGGTGTTTTGTTGTGTTCGATAGATTTGAAAATCCTTGTATACAAAATACAGAGATGTCTCATTGTGCATGCAGTTTTTGTGAATACAAAAGAAGAAGAGGAACAATCCATAAAAAATATTTCTATCTTGAGATTAAAAAAATAAAACCGCAGAGCTCCTGAGAGATAGGACGGCGCACTTCTTAAGAAAAGAAAATTCTGCATTTGCCTGATTTAAGAAGACAGCTGTTATTATATAATAATTCTGTATGCAAACACGGCAGACAGAATCTTTTAATGTACAGAGACTCTAGAGAGATGGATAAAAGCACCGGCGACAGAACGTTCTCACAATGCAAGCAACTCCGAAGCAAGAAATGGATTTCTCTTATAATTCAGCTTGCTAATATTCCTAATAAACTCTGCTCTCTGTGTTAAGCCTTGCATTACTATTTTTCACATAGAGTTCGGTCTTTGAATTTCCCCTAATGTTCCAACTCATAAAAACTAGTTTGATCTATAGCTCTTTGTAGCGTCAGTAGTTGTGACTATATCTCTACAGAGAATAACTGTAGTAATATGAGTGACATGAGTGTCTTAACTAATTTTTTTGTTGTTGCAGGAAGTGTGTCAATTTGCAGTATTGTTGTGCAATACAATCCTGACCCTCATACTCGGCCTAAATGGCTTTTGAAAGTCCGAAATTTGGAGATGGGTACAACTGAATGACCTATTTGGTTGTTAACTAATTCTAAAGCCTACAGTTAGATGGTGAGGAGCGCTATCATGAAGAACATTTTATGGACAATTGTGTTAAATTGGCACTGCCAACTTACTTTGTCGCCAACACCACCAGGAGATCCAATAGACCCAGGAGGACCTTGGGGACCCTGGAAAGAGAAATATAGTCAGAAAACTGGAGACAAAATGCAAGTGAGCCTCCCATGTAAATGCAAGATACATAATACTTACATCAGCACCATTAGGACCTTGAGGTCCTCTTGGACCAGGAGGACCAGGTGGACCCTGTTAAAACAAAGATGACTTTTGTTACAAGAGGAAGATAAAACTACCAGGTGCAGTACAGGGACCTACTGTACAAATAAATAATAATGCGTTTTGACAAAAAATACATATCATACACATTGAGAGAAGCAGGTTGAATGTGGGACATTAAACCGCATGTCTACCGTAAAACATCATTTTATGAAATGGCTTTCATGTTTAGTGTAGTGTCTATGTTTACCAAGTGACAAGATGTTCATGTTTGCTGAAGTTTTGTTTTACCTCAACCAGATCAGTAATGGGAAAGAGAGGGGGTCGTAAAGAAACTTCAGGACTCATTAAATACTTTCAGTATAAAATATATCTTATATCCTACTGCCATCGGTGAGATACATACAATATACCATACATATAACTACATATTCAGAAGAGCGAGCATTAAAGAAAAGTTTTTGATCAGTCGGGTCCTACATCAAAATGTTTCTTAGTACACCAGAGGCCACATGTTCTTCACAAAAATAAAGAACGGCACAGTTGTGTAAAATACATGGGTTTCTGTAGTAAAAGTGTAGTAGAAGTGAAGTAAATAGAGATGTGGTTTTGGGTAAAATTATTTATTATTTAAGTAATGATAGCTCTTCATAAAAAAGATTCATTACAATGGAAAAGCCTCTTGAGAAAAAGCACCAAGGACAGGTATGGGAATCAAGCACAATTTCATGATTTTTTAATCCTTCTTTGTATCCAAGCTTTTATGTAATTTACTTACCATTGGACCAACATCACCATTTTCTCCTTTTTCACCTGGTGGTCCTGGAAGCCCCTGAAATCACATAAAATTAATATGATTAAATAGTGATATGTAACTATGTAAGATATTATTCATTAATGGGTAGACTCGTGGTTTCCCATTATGCTATGAGAAAGTTTATAAAGATTGTAACATTTAGCTCATTTAGGATGCCAGATTGTATTAATATATGGTGATGTGAGGTTTATGTCCAAATATGCATAACATATCAAGTCCATGTCCTTTCCAGTCCTATAGCACACAAATGGTTAATGCTATAAATAAGGAAAGGTTCCTGTTTTTCAGCAGGCTAGTGAGATAAATCATCTTTAGACTTTCTGCTTCCATCATTGGAAGCCTAAGACTAGGCTATAGCACCACGTTTCAGAGATGTTATGGAGGTGAGTGGGCATGGTTTGATGATGACTCCACTCCATCCATCTATACTTTATCAACCCATGGGTCTATGATCAGTCTACTTTCAGCCTCATACATTAGTTACTATTCTTATATGTTGTGAGGGCTACTTGTAGGTGTAAATCTTGCCTGTCATGTCTAACAACAGCTACCTACTATAAAAGAAAGTGTATGAGATAGAGAAAGATAATTTTATTTAAAATATTTAATAAACTGGGTGAATCTAATTATATAAAGTGAGTCTAGATCAGCCCTTCCGGTGTATATTTGCATCATCTAGTTACTAATGCATGCATTTTAGTTCAGATTAACTATAAGAATATCATTTTTCTGGGAGAATGTTGTCTGCTATACACAGCCCTTGTAGTGTGAGGACTGTTAATAATTTATACCCTGTTGGGCCAGCCTGATGAAATGTGAAGCTGCTACTGGCAATATGGAAAGGCCCATCATCATTCATCCTCTCTTACTGAAGACAGGGGACATTAATATGTATAGAAAAATTCAAATGCCAATGTGTGCATCTGTGCTGTATGCAAAACAGCAGCGTGTGTAAAGTATCATAACCAGAGGACTCAAAGCCAGGTTTATAGTATGAAGCTGTGAACCCATAGCTGTCAACCTTCTGCAACCCCATGTCCTCATTGTCTAATGGGAGAGCCAGAGGTCCCTTCTTCACCCAATCTCTTTCCATGAGAGAAGATGAACACACTTTTCCCTATTACCCTATGTAACTCTACATTGAGTCATCACGGCATCTGAATTAAGTGAAATAAGTATTTACACTATATCCGGTTATAGGTTTTCTATGTAGTGCCTGTTAGTGAATGCAAGTTGGACTGAGCATATCGTGAGTGGGTTTAAATATAAATAATGAACATTGTGTGCATATGTTTTGAGAGGTATCCACTGTATCCCCTTCCCCAGATCAGTAACATCAGTAGCGTTCCAGGATAAGCACAGTGCCATAAGAATAATCCGTGCCAGCTGGCATCACACTGATCACTGAGCTGATAGCCTAGTCATTCAGCCTGCCAGAGTCACTGACTGACACTCTGCCAGACTCATACCCTCAGATCTGAGCTCTGCCATCTCTTATGCATATGTTTCATCTGCTAAGGGCATGGGGCACCTCCTGTTTTCCTGCAGCATCTTCATCTGGTGTCGAGATGCTCGCATTAAAATGAATGGTGATGTATATCAACATATACGCATAACTAAACACGCAGCAAACACCGCATATATAAACTGTAGTATGTGTTTGAGTATGTAAAATCTCAAAAGGGTTACTCAATGCAAAATGCACAAACGTTATAAAGATTATAATAAAACAGTCACACCACGTTCTGGATGCTGTGGTACTTGCACAGAATGT
Organism: Spea bombifrons; assembly: GCF_027358695.1. Taxonomy (NCBI): domain Eukaryota; kingdom Metazoa; phylum Chordata; class Amphibia; order Anura; family Pelobatidae; genus Spea; species Spea bombifrons. Next base: position 29,601,971 of record NC_071092.1, on the reverse strand, counting down.
ATGGGACATATATATATATATATATATATATATATATATATATATATGAGCTTTGTTTTGATATTAGCCAACAATTTCCCATCCTCAAATGGAATAATGGAATGATTCTAGACATCACTTACTTGGAGACCAATTGGGCCAGGGGGGCCTGGAAATCCACGAGGACCTTCATCTCCCTTCTGACCAAACATTCCCTGCTGACCTCTGGGACCAGGCTCTCCATCTGAACCCTGTAAGAAAACACATAGGAAATTAAGATCTGAAACACATTAGCAGGTTAAATAATCCAGTAAGTATCTAATACAGCACCCATCACAAATACACCTTCAAGCTGCTGTAGTCATATGTAGGCAATGATTTACTAAGCTTGCTGCAGTGATCAGAATAAGGACGGGATGGGATATGAATGAAACTGATCCCAGTGAGCACAGCACAGTGCATTTACTCACACCAGCTTCTCATGTTATTGGAATGATGCAGCCCAAACTAAACCATATTCAGCTGGATCTAGCTGTTAAATGCCTAGTATGAGTGAGACTGAGTTCAGTGAGTGGAATGAGGAGTTAGATAGCAGAGCCCATGGAAGATTAACCTACCTGGACACTTGTGACTTCTGGTTGATATGTTAAAACATGTTTTATTAATATAATGATAATTTCATGATGAATCTGTAACACACTCCTCCTAGCTTTTCCTCTCTATCCTTTTTTGAGCAATGAGGGCCTAAGCAGCTGCTTAATCTGCGTATATGGTGGCATCACCCAAAGATGTACCTTGCCCGGGAGCTTCATTAGGCCTGACCCAGGGCAGCAACCCCAACCAATCACGTGGAGTAAGTTTACTATGGAGGCTGTACCGGGTAATGCACGGCGCTCCATAGTGTAAATGGGCCTGTTACAATTGATATCTCTGATTTCCCCAACAAGCCCATGGAACAGTGCTCTGCTGCTAGATCAATGCCAGGACTATCTGCGATGGATAGATTACCACCTCATGTCTTAACACACATTCTACATATACATGTGTCTAACGCAGTAAACCTTTGTCTGTATTTTGTAACTTCTCATAATGGATATTTAATCACTTACCGCTGGACCTGGTGCTCCAACTGGACCCTGTAGACCAGCTGGTCCTGGAGGACCCTAAAACAGAAGAGAAGAATATGTTTCATTTTCACTGGGAACTCATTTATAATACTGTATAATCTGAAGAGCAGAAGAAACCTTTGGAACCCAAAATAAAACATTACCCAGAAACATATCTTGCCTTTAGTTCTATGCAGGGATTTAAAGGTTAAGTGTTTCACTTTAAAGAGGCTCAAAGTGATGAAAGTGGACCTCTCGGGTTCTTTAGGACAGCATAATATGCTGAAACCTTTTAAACATTTTTACACACTTACCTGTTCTCCCTTATCTCCCTTTCCTCCTTTCTGACCAGGCTCTCCAATTTCACCCTAAAACAAGAGAATAAGAACAATGATAAAATATATAAAAATAAAATCACAAGGTGATGATTTCTGGGAATTTCCCATAATCATAGTTATGATGCAGCTAGAATTATGAGCATCGATCGTCCTTCATATGCTGACAGCTTAATCCTCACATTGAATAACGTGGTACTCCTTGGGATTTGCAGAGAAACCCTTCAAGGTTTAAATAAATGAGACGGACTGAGAAGAATATGTGTGAGGTTGGCAAGAGCAGAGAAACAGAGACCACTAATGAAAGTGGATTTACCGTTGTCACAGATGCAGAGATGAATAAAGTAACCAAAGAATTAGCAATATAACCATTCATGGGAAAGAACATGTGATGCCGGTCAGTAATTTTAAATGTATAAATAATACATTCAACTATATTTCAAATATAACATTCATGTAGGACATTCATGTGCCACCGGTTGCACTCAAAAGTTCAACATCTTCCTGTACCCTATAGTGTCATTCCTATACACGCCATAAAGGCTTCCATACACTCTCACATATACCCCAAAACTTCTGCCCCCCACAAATGCTTCTACATCCAAAGCTTCCATGCAGAAGCACTGCTCCTCGGTGTACCGTATACATTCATACCCATACAGCCTCATCACATACTATATTATTCACTATTATGTACAACAGTATGCTCTGTGCTTACACTACCTGATTCATCTCCAATACGATCAATACCACTGTTTGCTGAAACAATTAGCACTCTTTAACAAATTAGATATTTAACCTGACATTTGCATTCTTCACTTTCACAGGTAAACCTTATTTCACCCATTAATACTCTTGGACTAATACTAATGCACTCAGCATCTTATCCACTCGGCGGTTAAAAATCTTGTATCCACACAACTCACATTTTTTGGGTATTTGTACAAATCACATGCTTCCACTACTCTCAATAATATAATAATATGCACTGTACTTCTCTCTAATGCAGCTGTCCTTCATAATATAACTGAGCAAATTCATTCGGTTCCTTGGAAGATCAGTACTGAGAGTTTAGATGAATGTGTTTATGGATCACAACGGGATCAGTGGTCCTATAGGCCTACAAATACAAATATAGCCTTACCTTGTCACCATCTTCACCAGGTGGCCCTTGAGGACCAGCAGGTCCAGGAAGTCCAACAGGTCCTTGTACACCATCACGTCCAGCTGGCCCCTGAGGTCCTTTCTCACCCTGTGTTGGAGTAATAAGTGATCATCAGTGATTTTAAATACACTTAGTGATTACATTCCTTTTTTACATTGAATGATGAAGCTGCCTCACACCTGCCTGATGTGTGTATCATAAACTGAACCATTATGAATCCTATTGACAACCTGGCAATTGTATAGGGCTGTTTATTGTACATGTTGACTAGGAACTTGGGAGAGTTTGGTTTGAAATTGATTTAATGTCTACAGGCGTATAAATGTATCTTCTTATGCTTTGCAGTCTAAAATCAAAGCGTGATCTGTATTCCTTTATAAAGGGTTAAGTACATCTATATATTGAAAGGAGTTAGACATTTTAGAAGCTGCCCTTGCTACAAATGTGTTTCATGGAAATCAATAAGTATTAACAAAACATATGACTTTTGAGAAAAGGGGGGGTGTTAATGAGCCATTTTGTACTTGTTTCCTATAATGTGTCGGGGGGGATAATGTGTATTTTTTACATCATTACAATGATGATCCTATTACTTTACCAATTTAGAGGCTACTAGTAAAACGTTCAATGTTGGAAACAATTCCAGCGTAACGAGGTCAATATACTTTTAAAGATAGACTGAAAAATCCGTACACATCTTTTTGTTACACTGACAAACTCATAAAAGATATCCGCCATTACACTGATGTATTCAGCGATCACCATATGATCTAGGAGTTCATTTAGTGTAATTACACTCTCTATTCTTTGTAATACGAGATTGCATCATTCTGTCATTACAAGGAAAGGGCCAATAAAAAAACAACATTTAACATAATTAGTTATTTCAAGCCATACTATTAAAATAATCATGCTTTCCATAGAATGTATTGTCTATCACATTACCCATTTTAAGCAAAACTGACTGCAAGATATGGGATTAGGACGAGACTGAAATTCTTTTGACCTTTTTACGCCACGAAGAGCCACCCTTTTTGAACAGGGTCCACAAAGGCCTACGACTGGTTCCTGCTACATATGTCAAGCCTGTGACTCCAAATAGCTCATGATGAACGCAGGGTGACAGTTTAACTTACCGGAGCACCCTTCTCTCCCGCTGGCCCTGGTGGGCCCTGAGGACCAGGTCTTCCTGGCAAACCAATAGGCCCAGCAGCACCTGCTGCACCTCGTTCTCCAGCAGATCCCTGTTGTACACAAAAAACATGTCTGTCACTCATCACATATGGTAAAAAAGAGATATTATCACGCCAGTAGAGAGCCGCTTTATCTTTACTATGAGGGCCACTAGAATAATAATCAAAAAGTAAATACAACGCTAACCATGTAATGAAATATACCAATGTCTATGGGATAGCACCATGCCATTACAAGATTAGCCTCAAAATTTACTTATTGGACAAATTACATGTTGTATAATCTCTAGTTATACAATAGATATTGCTGGATACACCTTTAGATTATTAAAGTAGATCAATCATTTAACTCTTTGAGGGCATGCTACCAGACTACACACTTATCATAGCAATATGAATTTAGTTTATTTAAATACATTGTAACCTCATTTGTGGCGGTCTTGGAGCAAGATATAGTGTTACTTCACTAAACTTGTAAGCTCATTGAACTAAAAGTCTCCTTTGGGTCCTTAGTTTGTGGAAGTCCACATTTTCTACTGCACTTCAGCCTAATTGTTTTACAAAAGGGCTGTTTAGTTATTGCACAGTCTGGAGTGATTTTAACAGATTCATTGGATTATGGTAGGTTATGGCATAAAAAATGACATCAGAGTGGAGGACAATGTCCGCTGAGGATATATCTACTTACAAGAGGACCAGGTGGACCTTGTGGACCTTCTCCACCCTTCAAGCCAGCTGCACCCTGAAAAATAACAAGGTGATATTATAAAACAATACACATATACAATATACATAACATATACAAAGCAGATGAGCCAAGAACACTGGCAAAGACAACACGTTTGGTGTCAATAGTGCAGTCAATCCTTATATCATGTGTTTTTCTGGCATCTCAGGGATACAACCGTGAACACTTCCCAATATTTGCATTGATTGCATTCTGATTTTTTTTATTGGTTGTAATAAGGCCTAAATGATTAAATGAAAGTGAAATAGAGAGGATTTTTATGGTTGATGTCTATGTATTTGGTTCATCTCAGCAAGTCATCAAGAATATAACAGTGACTTAAATATTAAAAAATATAATGCATAGCTCTAATGCATTATAAAAGACATAATATAGAAATAGAAAGTCATATTGGTATAAAGGGATAATAATCATTTTCTGATGATATCATCTGTAGATGGGGACTTTCATCTCTTTTTATATTTAATTCACCAGTTAAATTACAACTTTTACAAAGGCACACTGCTTTAATGTAAAGATGAAGGGTTGTTTAATTAAATACATGTGATAGAGTCCCCAAGCACCACATGGAGAACAATGCAACAAATCCTAAAATGTGACCCCACAACAAGCACGTTGATCATTTGGCCACAAATTGGATTGTCAGGCCAATTTTATGAATTACAATCTAACAACAGAAAAAGGTTCTGCTATAATTCTGCCCCTGTGTAAACCGCTGCTAGTCTATCTAAAGTAAAAGCCAGATAAATGAACAAGGTCCATAATCAGGGGTACATTTTCCTTAGAGAATCCACACTCTTGTTCAATGCTAAAAATAAGTCACTGCTGGCTGACAATACAGAAACATATTGCCGGCCTCTTGGAGACAATGCGATGGAGATAAAGGGAGCAAACAAACGATACTGTCATTTTCTTTATACATAGATGTGTAATACTGACAATATCAACAAACATTGATGTTGTGGTTTCCACAGTGCCAGAAAGTTAAAATAACATGACATAACGTGACATCTCTCTTATTTTTAGAGAAAGACAAAATTGGAAAAGTAATATGGAAAGTAATTAACTTAAAAGACACTGGACTGACTTTAAAGAAGCTGCTTCACTTGAAAACCTTTTCAACACTTCTACTCTTGACACTAGACAGCGTTTCAGATGATTTTGACTCTTACCGTAGCTCCAGGGAGGCCTCTCTCACCGGGGAATCCACGCAGACCTGGTGGGCCATCTTTCCCAGCAACACCTTGGGGACCTGGATCTCCCTGTAGAAGAATAGTGTGGTCTCATTATTCATTACTACCTCAGACTGAAACATTTACCATTGATGATAGATGAGAAATATGGGTTGTATAATAAGTGCAGAAGAAAAAGCTGCTAGCGTTATAAGCTATTATATACATTCCACCAGACAACCAGTGGTAGCAAAAGCTAGTGTCAGGAGGAGCCTCACGATATAAATAGTTATATTGATTAAGGTCTGAGTTCTTCTGACCTGGTTCACATACCACAGATCCATAATTTGCTTAAAGGGTATGCTTACCTTTGCACCCTCTTTCCCAGCTGCCCCTGGCAATCCTTGCTCTCCAGGAGGACCTGGTGGCCCAGGGTGGCCTCTTTCTCCAATAGGACCAGTCTCTCCAGTTGGACCCTGAATGAGAAGAAGTCAAATTAGTATAATAAGACTGATAAACAATGAGATGTCACAGCATAGAAAACCTTCTGAAAATAAGAAAGGACAGTGAAGTGATGAGGAGGAAAAGGATATTAAGATGGCGAGATAAAAAATACAGAGGATGGGGCAGCAAAAAGGTATATGGCAAGATAAATTATAGCTGTAAGCAGATGCGACTGACGATGACTAAAGTGGTGACATGAAGGATTTGAAGACAGATGTAGGACTGTGAAATTAAAAAGACTGACGGGAAAGTAGAATGGAAGTTAACGAGAAGAAGCGTAGGGACATGAGATGGACGAGACAAGCTGGTGATTAGTACGAAAGCTGAGTAAACACTTACCTGAGGACCAACTACACCTCCGGGACCTGGGGGCCCAGTTTTTCCTTGGAAACCCTACAAATTTAACAATATAGTTAATCACTGTAAAATGCAAGACATAACAGTTCTAGACTTGTAATAACGAAGGATTTGGAGCAGGGAACCCTTCAGTTGCTAAAACAACCCACTTCACATGAGCCAAATACAACAATTGACCCTCAACGTCTCGTCTATTTCGTTACGCCAGTAATGCTTGTCCCGGCATTAGTCTAACGTCTGCTTATACACAATTATTCCTTTGGGTTTATTTACGTATGTGACTTGATATAATGTTCCCTGTGTGCCAGAGTAGATAGCAGTAAATCTCTATACAATCCTTGGCCGGCTCTGAAGGCTTACGGAGTGACATGTATGCATGGTCTTCTACTTACCGACTCTCCAACATAGTTAAAGTGCACACTAGCAAGCTGAAGCGGTTCTAGCTCGTGCCAAGCTGCATTAACACTTTCAGTGTGATGAACAGTGCAGCTCATGGTGTGAAAGGGTTAAACATAATTTTAAAAAGCATTAAATCCGCCTGGAAATAAGAGGTGAGGTTATAATGGCATGGAGGGGGGGGGGGGGGGGGCCACAATTCCGGAGGATGATGGATGATGTCTGCGTGAGGAGGGCAAAGCTATTCGTTAGTGTTAGAAAGCAATCAAACTAAGACAATTAACTGGGTGCAGCATAATGAAGAAGCATAAAACCATTTCTCATTATATCGGTGAAGATTGGGCTACAAACACGACGCAACAACTTCCATTATTCTCCAGGAGACTAAATATTGACATTATTCTTGATACCCACAGAAAGTTGTCTAAATATATTGCTACCTCTTAAAAAAAGATCTACAATTTGTTTGGTATAATTAGTCGAGGTGGAATGCCACATTAAAAACGACACAGAAATGTCCTTAATTTTGACCATTCCACCTAATACTGTCCAGTATTAAAATAAGGGGACAAGTCTTGCATGGCTCAGCTCTCTCCAACTTCATGAAATATATGTGTCTAATAAACCTGGGCTCACTTGTATATACATATAAAGCGGTGATTATTAAACCCTGCTCTGATAATGGACATTTTATAACCACAAGGATGGTGTTACTACATAAATTGATTTAAACGGGCCTGTAATCGACTTGTTAGGAAGGTTTATTTTATGGGAAGGACAACCTCTACTAAAAGCAAGTCGTAAAATAAGTAACATATATCTACAACGCTGCAACATGAAAAACAAAAACGCTTCTTAAAAAAAGGAAATATATCACACTTTACATCTAGGAAGTACAACTGTGTGCTTCCAGCAAATACGCTAGCTCCAATCACCTCTGCAAACCAACTGCTGGCTGTGAGTGATAGGAGGTGTATTGTAATGACAGGTCTCCCCTATGAAAGTTCCCTGGCGGAAAGGAGTGCATGTGCTGGTCTTAAATCATATATGCTGCGGGGTAATCTCATCAGGTTGAGCCCCCCCCATCTGTTATTATAGTAGATGACCTTTCTGCAATTGCAAATGAGCGAACCAAATTATGCTTGAGAGCCACACTGGTTTTACTAGGAATTCGTTGTACCATTTCAAACAAGTGGAAAGCAGTACAAGTGATTACATGATGTATAAAATACCTCTCCCTAATCAGACGATTCAAGCAGAGCAATTTATTTAGTGTTCCAAAATTGGAATTTCGGATGGTCCATTTAAACCTCAACACCTATGAACTCATCGCATCCGCACACCGTTCATTGACAAGTGCAGACAGGTAGCATATAAGAGTCATAGACGGCAAGGTGACTGAATTCACTATATACATTTCACATAATGCCTTAAAAGATTTGCTTGCATCAAGCCAGATTCGTAGAAGTCTTTTTTTTTAAATGGCCAAGCTGGCATCCCTAGGTCAAATTCGATTTCTGGAAATCATCATTGAAGAATTTGGCAAAATGTTAAGTAATGGCTAATTTGTAAAAAAAAAATCATTTTATGGGCCAAACTACAGGTTCGCTCATCTCCACCTGCAATCACATTACAGCACCAAAGGTCTTTTATTGTCGGAAAATGCAGTGATCAAGCAACACAATTTGCATTAAAATAAGGTGATTATACTGCAGTTACACCTGAAAAGGAAGTGTAAGTTTAAAGCAGTAAATGCACATTATTGGAAAGCCTATGGTTAGTGGCATTTAAATGAACACGGAAATCAGTTTGCATAAGTGAGATGCATTAAGAAACACGGACAAAGCAGACTGTGGTACATTTTAGCTGCGGGTTTAATAGCCAAAGGCAATTAGGCATATGCTTTGGGGAGCAGGTAAAACATGTCTCTTTTTAAGAGTGGTAATCCATGTGCCGAGCCAAGATGGAGATACAGAAATATCCTGCCCTGTGGGGTTTTGCTTTATGAAATGAATCTCACCCTGTGATGCTGAGATATACAGAGGGTGAAGACATCTGACTGCTACATGGCACTTGCTGTTTTTTAAACTACTCATATGTTCTTAGAACTATACCGCTAGAATGTTTAAGCCAGCTGGTACCGTTGAATAAGAAAGGAGTGCCCACCCTCCTACTTTCCTCTTAGTACAACTATCCCATATCTGTAATATTGGATGTGATGGATATGTGGGGTGCTAGAATCTATAATGCTGAGGCGTTCCAGCACAAGCCAGCCATAGACCCCATACATATATGCACAGTATGGACATGGGCACATCTGAATGGAGGTATATGATTGGCTGAGTGCAAGAGGCCTCTTGCGGTACATAGGGTAAAATATGCAGCCATCTGACACTCATTCCTCTGAATGTAAATAGGCGTTACTTTCCATAAACAGGTCCGATCAGATATTAGAACACAGCTCTGCCACAAGTTCTGGAGGGTCTTCTCATACCTGATCAGAAGTGTTTGGAGAAACTAACTGTCAGAGGAGAGATGGGTGTGGGGTGGCTGCCCAGAATTTGAGGAATCTGTCTACTTACTGTTTCTCCACGTTGTCCAGGGTGGCCGGGCAACCCATCCTTTCCAGGAGGTCCCTAAAACAAAGCAGACCTACTTTAAGCAAATCATGTCATATACCAATCGGTCCTAACACATTGGTATGGCGTGACCAATACGATTATTTTGTGTCTCTGTTCGAAGATACTTACAGGGGGGCCTTTTGGTCCTGGGAACCCTACAGGGCCCTGTGGTCCTTGAGGTCCCTGGGACACAAAGGAAGCAAAGAGTTTTGATTAGTGAGACAATCCTATGAAATAGCTGCAGTGGTTCAGTAGCCCAGCACCAGTTTGAGATCAACTACAGCCTCCTACTCTTGAGGCAAGAATAATACAATATATTCCATTAATATGTGCGGGGAACTTAATAATACATGTCTGTAAATAACAAAATAACTGAATTCAAAATACATTTACTTTGGATACACCATTCTTTTTGCGAGAATCACATTGTGGAAAAGGTCAAACGTGTAAAAATGCATGGTTACTTATGAAAAACAAAACATTCAAACTATTTAGAGTTTATGTGTGGATTCTATAAGAAAGATGCAAGAATAAGATTACTTAGGAATGATAAATACATTGAATAATTACCAATAGATCTAGTATTGACTAACATATTAATAATCCAGAAATGTGTCTAATATCGAAACGACTATTTTGAAAAAGCTGATTATAAAGCTGAAAGAATGAGTAGACTAGATGGTAATTATCTGCCATTATAAACTATATTTTGATTCCTTTTGTAATGTGCTTTTAAATAAGAGAAGATTAATTTGGACGGCACAGGGTACTAGCCACGTGTTTTCAGTTTCAAACAAGTTCGGGGCTAACAATTAGTGATGTTTGCTTCATCCAGTTCTATTTAATGATATTAAAATGTGATTTTTGTATTGTGAACATGCTATATCTGCCATCTGGAATATAACAGTAGGGTTGAATGGGAATAGCCAATCCATATCTACACTTACTCTTTCACCAGGTGGGCCAGGGGGGCCATCGTTTCCAGCTGTGCCCTAAAAAAGATGAAAAGTGGAAAATTCAATATAGAGAAAAAACACTCAAGTAAAGAGTTAGAGGCAAACCTAACCACTCTTTTGTTTTATAGTTCCACAATGGCTATGTTCTTAATACAGTATGAATATCTCTTAACGAATTGTAATTTCGTTACTCACATCTCTCTATGCAAAAATCAAGACAATGGCTCAATAATTACCTTAGGACCTGGTTTTCCAGTAGGACCTCTTGGACCTCTAGCGCCACGTGGACCCTATGAGAGTAAACGAAAATATAATTGATGACAATTGTCCTGGCGCGACAAGGCTTTTTACACACCCAAAAGAATTGATGACAGGATGTGTAGACACTTACCGTTGGACCTCGTTGTCCCCTTGGACCTGGTTTGCCAGCTACACCCTAGTGATACAGAAAAACATTTATTAAAAAAAGTTTAAGAAAGGATACTGCATGCTCATACAGTGAACATGAAATTCTCAGGGTTGTTCCATATTCTACCTATATCTGTTATCATTCATTAGAAACAATATTCATCAAAACTAGCATGTTTTTGTAGGTGACACGGATGTCTTCAGCCATAGCATGCATGAGACGTGAGACTACATTTTTCCTTGTATGTCATTCAAAAACTGGCATCTTTGGAACTTTGTCTTAACCCAACAGATGGGTAACCAGACTGTTACGAGCTTTGCATGTTTACCAACATACATCAATGCGATATTTCTCTTGTGTTTGTTTTTTTATTTTATTAATTTAATTCAATTTCGATTTTTTGATTATGTTAATTTAATGGATACAATTATAATTGCAAATATTCTAGACCTGCAGGAGAAAATATAGGTTATGTCCATAAGACTGGAATATGATAATGATTCTAGCAAATGGTCTAAGATCTCATTTTGACTGTATATCATACCCGTGCTCCTTTCTCGCCGTTGGCTCCATTAAATCCTGGGAAGCCTGTGGAACCCTAGTGGAAAACAAGAATTAGCAAGTATTAATAATCGGTAATGCTACTATGAAGAAAAAGGTTTATATAGATGCAATGTATCACTAGGTCTTCTCAATATATCATAGACGGTATAATGAAGTTCTTACCAGAAGTATTCAGATCCAGAAAGCATAGAAAAGATCAAAATATTTTATCAGACTAACCGAAATGCAACAAATGCTGCAGGTATCCGTATAAAGAATAAGGTTCCACAGAACATTTGTGGTTTGGTTTATTTCTTTAAATTCGGCTCTGTGTTTCTTCAGTTCCTCCGGGCAGACCATGATTTACATTTCAAGTCCCACTAGATATAAAAGACTTACCTTGGGGATAAATGTGTTGGAAATCTGTGAAAGCTGATGATTGGCGGGGGAGAAATTCTACTGCAAATTCACCATTCATTGTGCATAGCCAATGATTTTAATGGGAACTGAACTCGCAAGAGCAACTTTCTGGAACTCGGAGAACCAGACTTGGTACTTGTGAGTTGCTCATCTTATTAAACATATAAAGAATTTTCATGATGGACAGGGTCTGGACTTAGATATTTGTGGGTTTCCTGAGATCAGAATTTGATTTTATATACATAGAATACACCACAAAGCTACTCATTAATCCTCCAACGCATAACTATGCTTTCTGGTTCCTTCTGAAGAAGGCCATAGCACACCCTCATCTCTATTCAATAGCAGTGCTACCCTATGCTATTTTACATGTAGTGTGGAATTAACCCCCAAATTAGTATGATCTCCCTACTCCCACAGACAGCACGTATCTGCTCAGTAAAATATGAAAGTAAAACTGTTTTGCTTTTAGTATTAACCCTGTGCCTGTATTCTTAATTCATTCTATTTTAAAAAAGACATTGGACACCCTTAATTTCCATGTTTGTAAAAAAAAAGCACTTCCTAAAAGCTTTAGGAAAAAGGATTAACGTCAGCAGAATAATTTTTTTTTTTTTTTAAATAGAAACATGACTGCAGTTGTGCAGAAAGTCCTCATAATAAGGTCTTATATATGAAAGAAGTATCTGGAGCAGCCTCCTTAAACAAGGTTTGTTTGCCCTATAACAATACGGCAGACTTTTGATCTCAGGATGCGACAGGAAATCTCTCCAGATGACTAAAGAACAAACAAAATGTGGAAACCAATCAATCCGACAATCTAAACATGAGATGGATTTGCGGTGGGTCGGAAAACACCAAATTGGTAAGTTTATAGCAAGGATTCAAACAGTCGAGCTAAAACACTTGACCTTTCTTTCTGTATTCTTTACCCTATCGATGCCGCAAAAGGGTGCAATTCAATGCTTGGTAATTGCTTGCATATGTATCCTGAATGTATCTATGGAGAAATTTAGCTCTGGCTGGGTGATTCCATGGAAACAAGGTAAGGCTGTCAATAGGGAACCTAGCATACTTTGATTAAAAAAAATAAATTGTTTTTTAAATATAAGTGTGTGAAGAGATGTTAGAGTAACTCCGGTACTCTTATGGGTTTATACCTTGGGACCTTGTCGTCCGGGATATCCTGGTAATCCTGGTACTCCGAGTTTACCCTAAAAAAACAAATAAAATAAGAAGATAATTAAACACATCTAACCCTACAAGAAGGCAATGTTTGTATTGTATTCCACATTGCTCATAGATGTACAGTATAGAAGTACTTTCACAAAGAATCCAGTTGGCACACAAGGGCCTCTATAGTAGATAATATTACTCTGAACTGTACACATGGCCAGTTAAACTGAATCGCATAAATCAGACCCTCTGCGCTGGTGGCCCTTGTTCAGCTACGCAAATCAGGATTTCATATGCATTTAAACTATAACTGGAACTGTTATGGTTATATTTGGCCTATGTAATGATGATTGTACTATATAGTCCCATATTACTACAGAGTGTTTAGAACAAAGGTGTGTTAGCATGAACGTATTGACCTAATGGAAACTCTTCAACCTTCCATTAGAACAAAGTTCTAGAGAAACCCGAACTGTGTCGGATATTACATTTTATACCCGACCTAAGTTGTTGTAATGTATAATTTCAAAGTAATGTTACATATGCTTATTGTGTTTGAACCAAGTAATACAATGTTTTGGCTGATGGAAAATATAGGATATAATTTATACAATAAAATCAGAATCTGCACTTGTACTAACCTTTTCACCAGCTAGACCAGGGGGACCGCCATCACCTGTTGGACCAGATCTTCCCTTTGGACCTTCTGGGCCATCCTCTCCTCTTGGACCAAGAGGTCCAACCTCACCCTAAGACAGAACCCAGCATCACACAGAGAAAGTAATAACTGCACCTTTCCTTCCTATCATGGGCAACACTAGAGTAATTCAGAGCAGAGTGCTAATTTTGGAGCAATCATTATGTTCAACTCTCTTCTATAGTAATTGATCAAAATTTTGCTCTGCTCCAGTTGTGTCTAGATAAATATGAACTTCTGTAATTTGGTCTATGGTAAATCCGCCATTATATGCATAGAAAATCACAAATTTGATTGAATATCATTTTTAGTGCAAATGTGCTTAAATTTCACTATGTAGTTTGTTATGTTTAAAGGTATTAAGTTACCGCAGGCTCCCAGCAGTGTAATGGTTAAGCCATTACCATATATATAACTTGGGAAAATTCTAAAACATTCATTTGAACTGCAACACACACATGCATATAGTGAATTTAGATTTATTCAAATAATTCAATAGAAATATATAGACGTATTCTATTTATGCTGAATTAGGTTTGTTGAAAAAAATTGTGGATACAGTCCACAAATTTATCTCTGTACTTACCCGGTCTCCTTTAAGTCCCATATCACCCTTAAATCCTGGAAAACCGTCCTCCCCCTGTAATAGAATAAGAAATCACTATGAGTTGTACCCACAGAGAAAAACTATGTTGGAATCGTAAATTCTCCTTCACAGTATATTGATTTTATAGTGTCATCACTTATAACAATGCCACGGGGCCCGTATTTCAGTTGGTGTTACCTGCTCTTAGCATGGGGTATCAGAGAACGTAAATATGTGGGCTAATTTCACCTCTAATACTAGAAATAGCCATATATGATGGCATCTCCGGTGCCAGGGCATGCCTCCTGGATGGCACATATATGAGCTCATACTAAAAATGATCATGGCTGGGATGTCCCTTTAAGAATGAATGACAATGTAGATGTAGCCCCAAATAGATTTTTCGTATCCCCATACTGTGCCTTGGATCAGTTAAAAAAACGTCAGTCTACAAAGCGTTTAAAGAACTGAAACCGCTCATGCTAAGATTCCTGTGCACTGCTATACAAGCAGTAATAATGCATTTAAAAATAACTAAATGAACAAAAGCTGCTGAATTGCTGCAATCAGTTTTCAATTGAACTTGATTTAATTATTCTTAACTCTGACAGATCTGAAAAGCATGCATTAATATGGCCTTTGGAAAACACATACAGTAATCAGATGTAGGCACACACTTGCCAAGCTGGTCATTTAAACCCTAACACCAATTAATTGTTCATGACACCATGTACAATTTTATCAAAACTAGGGGTGGGGGGGCAGATCACGCTCTTGGCCGATGACGCCACCCGGTGTGTTGCTGGTTGATGGGCCAGTAACAAGAGATATCTCTGGCCTCGCCAATCCGCCTGTTGACACTATGAAAGGCGCTGTGTTCACGGAGCAAAAGAATATGACGTCATATTCCGGCTCTCCACAATGGCGGGGGCAGCTTTGGTCAGGCCTAGGGCAGCACCCCAAGGTCAGGAGGTCAGGGTCAAAAATAAGACCTCATCCAAAAGGAGAGGATAAAAGTGGGAGCAATCACATTCGTTTAGATGTTATCTAGGAATTATACACCCCTTCGTCTGCAGACACCCCTGACTTTATATGAGAATCACATCTGCAGCCATGCTTAACACACCAATAGATGGAGCATATTGCATTATTTATCTCTAGTGTCAAACGCTCATGCCGCAGGGTTTGTGATTATAATAAATTATTAGCACCTTTTATAGAAAGCAAATACATTCTGCGGAGCTGAGGTCCGATGGAGTGTATTTAACGGGGTGGGATTATGACAAGATGCGTAGACTTAAGAAAACGGAGAGGAGGACAGAGACGACACTTATACAGAGAATGAGCTACGGCAGGATTACGTTCTGTTTGCTCGTGTCTAATGGCCGATTGTAGATGGATCAGGGCAGCGGATCATGGAAGTGCTGCCAGCCTCGCAGAGCCCATCTCTGGATTAATTGTTATTTGTTCTGCTAACAAATGGGAGATCCGACATTGTCTTGAATGCTAAAAGTGAATCGTGAAGGGATAGAAATCTCCCAATTCCTCTATATACTCGATGCTCACAAAAACTTGTTAAAGTGAGTGTGCTTTGCCTAAGCCAGACATGCCTCGTGAGACCGGCCTAACAATTTAGATTCGATTTATTTCACTAACTTGCTTAAAATTATATTTAGTTGATTTAATAATAGATGTTTTACAACGACTGGCCGCCAAATTCTGAAAAGCTATATGAAATAAAATGGAGTTTTATGACTCAGAGAATGTTTAACCATTAAAGGTGCTGTTCCACTGTTTTATAAAAACATGAACAAAAGTTGATAATAACGAATGACCTGTTTCCTCTGAAGGTTTAACCACAAAGAAAATTTGTTAAATACCACCAGTTAAGGTATGGTAAGTGGTTCAAGAGAATAAAGCCATTTTTAGTATGGTCCATCTGAAGCGTTTACGTCAGACTTCATTTAAATGTTTATAGAAGGAAAACATGCACGCATATACATAAAGGTATGACATACCTTTTCTCCTTTGCCTCCCTTCAAACCACGCACGCCATCTGCTCCCTGTGGCAATAAAGGACACAATTAGTTAGACAGATATACCGGCAGATCCATTAACGGGAAAAATGAAGAAACTTAAACCAAAGAAAAAAAAATGCTCAAGCAATTTGCTTTAATCATAAATGATTGGCTCTCGGGACCAGACGTAGAGCACCAAGCTCTGGGGGACATACTTTCAAGTTCTGCCATTCCAAGGATGAGGGAATTTAGTGGTGAGTTGGCTTTTCTGATTTTTAAGGTATTTGATGAAGATTCTAGCTCATACGGTTACTGTTCTCTAAAAATGCACGAAATTCTGTTCTGCTTATTGCAAACCTAAATTTTGCTAATTGTTAATTCATCCCCCACTCTGATAGGAGTTGCCTGTTGTGGGTTCCATTCACTATGGGCCAGGTTTTCTTGCACTCACTACCAAAGTGCAATTATCAGTTATCACTGAGATGACCCAATTCTAGCTCTGGAGTATTTCATCAAGTTTGCGCTTTATAACCTGGTAATTCAAACAATTCAAGTCTACGCTGACGATAATAGAGACTCGGTTTGATTTGGTTTGACTCGGTGTCAAGATTCTACGTGCCTGGGTTCCACTTGAGGTTTAGTTAATAAACCCCACATAACAGGACTTTTAACAGAAGAACCTTTCAAGCGCCCAGCAATTAAGTTTACCCCAGAATAAAAAGATTGTCATACAATTTAAAGAACATACCTTAACTCCTCGAGGTCCTGGGTAACCAATTGGTCCTTGAGGGCCAGTGGGACCCTACAATAACAGAAACAATTGATTTCATTATTAAGCCAAATAATCAATACAACAAAAGTGTGTTGTATTGATTTCAAGCAAAAGAAAAACTATTTTACTTAGGTGAAGGCTACAAACATTCAGCCCAATGTACCAAATCCAGCAAAATTGGCCCAGTAATACAATCCATGAAAAAACACATTTTACACACCAAGTACACACTCAGATATTACTATCCTTGAATGTACCATATCTCACCAACAAGGACCCATTTGAAGCCCAATGAGGCCCAATAAACACTTTTCCAGATATTATTCCAAGTACCCTGCGGTTACATTTTTCATATCAAAGCACATCATGGAGCAATAACTCCTTATTCTCAAATTGAATTCCTTGTAAGCTCTAATTAAAAACTCTAATTCTTTCATAATCAGGTTGCTTGTCAATGGGGGTCTATGAAACTAAATTTTGTAAAATTTCAATTAAAGGTTTAAATCAAAATACAGTATGTTGGTTGATCTCTATCACATATATACTGTATATACTGTATATATTTATGGTGTCAATTGTAAGAGCCAGGGGCTATTCATTGTGGAGCTAGATACTTATCTCATTATGCATCTATGAATAAAACGTTGGTTGTGCTTCTGTCCTAGGATTTGTACAATGCTGGTATATACAGGTATCATTTTTTGCTCCACAAAGCACTTTCTGTGGAGAAGACTTTAAGGACTATGCCTTATTAAACTACAGATCTGAATTACAAACTTACCGCTGCTCCCTTTTCTCCTGGAGGTCCTTCCTTACCAGGATGGCCCTAAAATAGAGCAATAATGTTATTTCAGGTGGAATTTGTGGAATTTTGATTTTTTTTATACACAGGAACCTCCGTAACTTGAAATAATTTCAACTCATAATGCAACATATGCAGTTTTTCTTAGGGGCTCCTTAAGGGGCTTGCCTTAAATCTCAGAATTCAGGATGAATTGACAGATGACAGATGATATATGGTCGTGCGATTCCAAATGGTCAGAAGGTAACATTTAAAACAGAAATTGTGGTGGATAAAAAAAGCAATGTGTTTAATGTACTAAACTATTATAATATTATATATTATAGTTATATATCTATAGTTTTATATATATAGTGCATTGAAAACTGTCTCAATATGTCATAAATTGCATACACTAATCCCTATCGCACACCACAATTACTATAGTTTGCTGTCTAAATGTATTCAATATTATTAGCAATAATAAGGATAAATCATCTGAGAATTACTTTGCCATTAGTCACAAGTTTAAAAGCTGAGTTTTCTATGGTATCCATGTGAATTTAACAGGCTATTATAAATAGAATAGTATGATACAAAAAGAGAATTCTCCTAATTCTTTTTTTGTGTCATACTATTCTATTTTTAATAGAATTGAATTCTGTTACAGGAATAAAATAGACCACATTGTCAAGTCACAGAACCCCGATGACTACGCATTTAGTCCTATTACCGCTGATATACCACCATTTGTTGACTTGCCAGATTAATCCAACTACTTACTGGGGGTCCATCAGATCCAGGTAGTCCAGGAAGACCGGGCTTTCCGTGTGGGCCCTAAACCGAGACAAAACATACATTAAGCTGACATACACCAAACCTACACACAGTGCAGAATACAAAAAAAAGTAGGCAGCGAACGCCACAAAATGATAATAGAATGGATACCGCAGTCGAAGAAATGCTTATTTTTGTGAAACTCCTACTTTCCATTCAGTAAACATAAAAACAGCAGTGGTTGACTTTAACTTCCCAAAATACTGCTTTTAAGGATAAATAAAATGCTTCCTGTTACCGGGCTCCTGTAGCTTATGACTGCACACTGTGTAACCTCTCTTTCCCCCTAGTATGTTTATTTGAAATGCTACACATGAAAGGCAGACGAGACGGGGCGGCTATATGGTTAACACAGCAAACTAGCGCACAGAGGAGTCTTTACCTTCTCACCAGGGGGACCAATGGGGCCTTGTGGACCAGGGAGACCCTGCAGAGAAAGAAAACATTATATCTCAGGATTTCATTCATCACTGTGAGTTGAGAACAGACGAGTATTTTATGCTACGGCCGCCGTGCCGCATTCCTGAACTCACACGTGGCAGCCTGGAGACTGGCTCACAATTGCTCATTAGTTCTTACTCTAGCCTCTAAAAGCACGGTACAGACGAAGGTTCTTTTCTGTACTTCTCATTGATAATCATTAACATTATTAATAACAACATCAGGTACAATTATTGTAAGATACTCCATAACTTCAATTATTAAATAATTATTATGGCATGCTTTCCTAGCTGTATTTACAAAGTAGAACCTATGTCTGTATATGCTCAGGAACTGGGAAGACCCTTCCCAATATTTCTCATTGGGTTTTTTAATTATTATTATTTAATACTGTGTCCCACAAGACCAATGTCCAGAAGCCCTCAGAAAGTTTGTCCTTTTTTAAAACAAGATATATTGCTGTAGACAACCGAGGTTTAGCTGTGGTGGTCTTCCTATAAGCTCACCTTTTTACTACTGAAAGGAGGCCTTGAAAATGTTGACTACCATAGATTTTAAACTACATAAACTATATAAACCATGTGAGCACCAAAAAGAAGACATATCATCATCTGTTATATCTCAGGATGCCTAAGCCTGTGTCATATATTTCTCCCTAAAAAATACTTGAACAGCTTGTCTATTCCCCAAAAGATCTATGCATGACTTACTTGAGGACCAGTGATTCCTTGTTGGCCAGCAGGGCCTGGCTCTCCTTGTGGGCCCTGAAATGCAAACAATTTAGGTTAGAAGATACAAAATTACAGAAAACAAGACTTAAGATCTTAAAATGTGTCACTACATATCAATCAATCCATAGGCAAAAATGAGACTCTGGTATTTGGTATTCTTTCTTATAGTTGTGTGGGAAAATAACGTTCATATCCAACTTCACAACAATAACACGGCCTTCAAAGTGCTGATCCGAGTATATTGTTCCATAACCTATTTCTTTTCTATGATCCAGCAAAGAAGTCTCATCCCGAGGCCGTTTTAACTTAAAAAGTATCTCAGCCCGGAGAAGGATTGTTTAGAGAAGGTGTTAGGTATGTAATTCACTGTCAAATACATTTTGATCCATTAAGTAAAAACCTTCAAAAGACATAGGAAACAATTGTAGATAAATTGAAGGGTATAGCAGTTAGATTTATATAGGTTGTGGGTGTATTATCCTTTAACACCTTCTCATTCTGTGGAGGCTATCTTGTCCTATGGTAAGAGTATCATCCCTGAACAACCATCATCTACAATACCACGTGAAGTTCCAAGAATAAAACCATCTTTTTTCGCTAATACTGATTCATTAATATGAAAAATGCAGAAACCATCTCACAATAACTGGCTTTCCCACTAACCACTGCTTATGTGCCACTTTATCATGTGATTGTCCAAAGTTTTTTAAAAAAAGTAACAGCAGGTTTTTATTTTATTTTTTTTTACTTTTTTGAAGCATTTGTTCAAAAGACTGAAAAGTACAAAAGAAGCTAAACTAATATATGCAAAAGGAAAGGAGCTGGAAAATTACCATTACAGAGCTTAATAATCAATACAATGGAAGACGAACTGCTATATTAACCAGAACTTCTTAAGCAATGCCATTTTCAACTAGGTCTTTGGGAGCGAGATAATAATAACCCGGTAAGCTTTGAAACAGCAAGGACTCGCAGCTGTGTAGCGCAAGATAACCAGAAGGTCATAGAGCAGTAAAGATGATGCACACCGAAACAACAGCTATTTATATAAAACAGAGTCGAAGAGGGCCGAGAAATAGAACATGCGGAGTAAAACGGCAGGTTTGGGTTATACGACAATGATGTGAAACAAATGGCACGGAATGAAATGCCAGCATAACAAAAGGGTGTATGAGTGTTATAACAGGCATGAGATGTAAAAAAGTATTAAAAAGGCTTGAGAGAAAAGACATGAAAAAGACATAATAACACACAATGCAGAACTTAATTCATACAACCCCAGAATGTGCTTAGCTCCAGAATGTGCTAGGGCAGGATGGGGATTTTTTAACCTGGGGTACACGCAGACACATGGGTCATGAAGATGGGAACTACCGTCAAACACTTGTCTTCAGACTTTTTAACAATACAATGTGATCAGCCCTGTTCAATATTCAGCGGCATTCACTAAAATGTGATGCACAAAAATCATTCAAGGAGGGAATGCCAATGAACCCAGTGTGATGCCAAAGACCTGCGGATATACAGAATTGGTGGACAACTACCTCTATCAAATGTGTTTGGCGCTAGTACCTGCTCTACCAGCTTTCCAATGAATATTTTATATGGTACTTCTTGTACTTTTGCATCTTAAAAGAGTTTATTAGCAAAAGAAGGAAAATACTGTGTAAACGTATTTGAGTTTTCACTAGTGTAGAGCTGTAGACTCACCAGATGCTCATTTTCAGTTTTGGGAAATGAACTTAAAATTAAATGAAAATTGAACGTTTGGTTATGTTCTTGGTATCCAGATGCTCAATTACTATAAGACTGACAACATAGTTAGAAATAAAGTCCTTGTGGTTCTGCTACTGCAGGTTGTGCAACAGGTTCCTAGTTATAAACTTTAAATAACTTTACTATGGAAAAATGAAAAATGTGATTCTTCTAGATAGACCGCTAAGAAAGCGATGGTGGCCTATTTTAGTGGCCCTTCAATCTATTGCTATACCACAGACAAGCTAGCATTTTGCTAACACAAGAGGGGCTTGGCACGAAGGATGGCATGGTACTATATCGATAATCAAGTCTGAGTACTGAGCACGGCACTCAATGCCCATCATCAGGAGAATGTTTGTAATATTGTCCTACAGACAGCTCCATTTTTTATTTGTGTTCTAAAGCCCATAGTAAGGCCATTCTGTGATATTTATGGAGTGCCCTGATATTCCTTAGCATCGTACCTTTAATGCATACTAGGAAATATAGTCTAAGATTTTATAAAGGTTCTAAGCTTGCGAGCAGGGCTCTCTCCACCTAATGTATCGGTTTGTCTTAGTCTGTCAATTCCAGTCTTGTCATGGCCCTTGAATATATGGATTGTATTAAGTGCTGCGTAAATTGTTTTTGGCGCTATATAAATAAAAGATGATAATAATTATAATAATAATAAACGTATGGCGGTGTTTTAACATAGGATAAACAGAAAGACTTACTTGATTTCCTTTAGGGCCTGGGGGTCCATCAACACCAGCAATACCCTAATTGAAGAACGATAACATAGTCATTTAAATCAATTGCTATATTAACAATTTCCATTAAAATACAGTACAGTAAAATACTCTCAAAAAGAGACGTTTCTGAATGATTACTGTGTTGGTGGATCTAATGTATTAAACTAAAAGTTTAGAAAATAATATGGAAGTATCATGATATTATGTTAACATTTAAATGATGCGATAAAATAAGAAGATTTGGAAATAATTCCATTCTTATGGGTGTACTTCTAAGCTAGTAAGATTGTAAAATCAATACTACAAATAATACATTAAAGCTTTGGTCCTTCATACATTATTTTAGTATTTTGAAAAATGTTCATAATCTACTGTAATTTCAATGTTGGCAAGGATACTTAGACAGTATCTATGTTAATAATTTTACATACATGTTGTCCTGGAGGTCCAGGGGGTCCTCTTGGTCCCAGCAATCCTCGTTCACCCTAAAATAAGTCAAAGAAAATATAGGTAGTAGTTATTCAGTGCCGAGACAAGATTTAATGTTCTCTGAATGTTCCCAATAGGACAGATAATAATTCCAAACTAATATTAATATTTATTAAACATTTTGTCCCTTAGATTTAACCCTCCAAGAGCATAGTGAGAAAACGGAGGCTGAGACTCGGTGACCCGGTACCGTACAATGTGAAACAGCTCCGACATAGAGAAGAGAGTTTTGTACACAGTAGATTAATGTGCCACTTACGGGTTCACCGGGCAATCCCCGGGGTCCAACCTCTCCATCTTCTCCCTGTTACAAAAAACAAAAAGCGTGTTTCATAACAAATAAAAAGGATGAAGGCATCAGCAGTACGCCTGCATATGTCTGTATGTATCTATTCAACCTGTTACTTTGGCATAAATATTTAAACATAAAGCAAGGAAACTAAATAATTGTAGTCATTACTGTTATATGATATTAGACACAAGTCTAGTTCAGACAAAGTAGCATTAATGTGCCCCATACTACAATAGATAATACTTAAAAAAACACTATGTGTTCAAATTATATATTTTAGATATATTTGTGATCAATTATGCCCTGGTTTTGCTTGATCTCTCCAGCAGATTCAAGTAGAGAGCATCATAGAGATTTTTTGCTCACTTCATACCTTTATAGAGAAAAAAATATTATTTCTCTTCAGGAAACAACAAATGGTCCCAAAGTGTTTGGCCTTTATGCACAGTGAGCATACATACATACTCATCTTTAATAAACTGCTACTACCACAACCAGAAAGTATTCTAATTCTCAGAAGTTCTTACCCTCTCACCATCTTCTCCTGGTGGCCCTGGTGGACCTTGTGGACCTTTGTCACCCTAAAATAATGCAAGAACAAAGATATGTTAAAATGAACAATTACATAACCAATATATTCCTACCATGCTTTGGACTGATCCTGTTCAAATAATTTGACAGTCTATATACATAATGTCATGAGCTGCATTGCTTATATCTCCCAGTAACAGTATCCAACAAAGTTAATATATATATAAAAACCTTTCTTTGGTCATACATTGAGGGGATGTATATGGATACCTATATGTAAAGGGCAGACCTGTGTCTATATCTTACCGAAACATGCCAGAAAGAACCATGCCTATATGTTGCTTAGTGTAACAGCAGGGGGTAAATAGATACTGAGCAGCTAACTAGACCTATGCATATGCTCTAAATGCAGAGTATATGTTATATTTTCAGATACGTAAATCTGTGGATTACTGGTATATGCTGATTGCACTTAATTGGCTTTGTGTGCAATCAATTTCTTTCTAACACACAAAATAAGCCAAGAAGTTTTATTACATTTAGAATCTGCAAGAAGAAAGAGGCATAGCGCTCTCTGCTGGCCACATACTAAAACTGTAGCCTTAAAACGGGGCACGGATGCTGATTTTTCTTGCAAGGTCAACCTTTCCTCACCAAGCAATGGACTCACCCTGTGTCCCTTCTCTCCGGGCAGACCTGGAAGGCCATCAAATCCTCTGTCACCCTACAAAACAAATGAAGCAATGTTACAACTAGTAAAAAGGTAAAAGCACTCACGTATGTTACAGTAGTGACTAAAAATACAGTCCACATTCTACGATTCTTTCTTAATAAAATACAATTATTATTATTCTGTAAGGCATGTTCATCAATTAAAGAAGGGGATTGGTCAACTATGTTTTGAAATATGCAAGTTTTAATATATCTTTAGCATATTTTAGTGAAAATGTAAAGTTCAGGGAGCATTATATTTGTATATGAGGGGTTGATGAAATCAAGACGTGGACAAAGTCACAAAGTCTAAATCTATTTTTATGTATTTTGTAGTAAAACTATTTGGATTTGTTTCCTTGCGTCCAACATGGAGTGGCGGGCGCTAGGATTCCCCACTGATCATTATAATTTGTGTTAATGGCCATACTGTAAATACAATATCTGTGACAGTATGGATCGTTAATTAGTGAAAGTGTTTAATTTTTTGTGAAATTACTTAATTCAGTTCAACACCCAGGCATTCAGCGGCTGCTGGAGGATGAGTAATATGTTAGCTCGTTTCATTATTGAACACTATTTGTAGCTGACTTCCCATTTACTTTACTAATTACTCACCCAGAATATTGTTGATTTTTTTGTTCCTGCCCAACTAAGGCAAACAGCTGCTAACGCTCTACAAGGCCCACAATGTGTCGCCAGTCAGACTAGCCATTTAACTAAGCATTATAAGGTTTTGATTTTACCAACAGTTTGAAGCTCACACCTTATCCCCTAACTTCTTTGGATCATCATAGTCCATCATAATCAGATGTAACTTCACTATATGTAGTATGTTAGAAAATATTATGTCAACAAAACCCCACCTTGGCTCCAGGTTCTCCAGGCATACCACGGGCTCCATCAGCTCCTGAGCGTCCCTGAAAATAGAAGACATGGTTGATTAAGAGATAACAGAAGGGCATCCAAACCAAAGGTGTCTAATAACATCCCCTACGAGAATAGACAATGATACAGTAATAGAACAGAATCATAACATGTTCTTTATTTCACTTACATCAGAGTTTACATTGTACAACGTTCAGTTCTGCCTGTTTGTTCAGTATATTTACTATTTACGCCATATACCTAAATATTTGTTGATCAGGGAAATCCAAAAATTGTGGCCTAATATTGGCCATGGACAAAGTTGCAATCTCTTAATATGTAGTTTATGTTCTACTACCTAAAGTTGAATTAGTCCACACATTGTAATACAACCCAAGTGTATAAGCTATCATCCAACCACCCTGCCTCTTCCAACATAATGGCGTGTTAAAGTGGCAAGCACTCCTACTTTCTAGTCTATTGACATAATGCTTCTGTCTCTTCATTTTGTGTATATTAAGCAAGGTCATTGGCCTCAAAACTTACCCTTTTACCAGCTTTTCCCATGGGCCCTGGTGAACCCTGAATTCCTCTGGGACCCTACAGAGTAACACAAAACTCATGTCAAGAAAGTTAACACAACAAGAACATAACTACCCAGAGATACTTGCTACATGTAACTGTTTTCTTTTCAAGACTACATTATAAATGAAAGGTCTTACCTGAGGGCCTGGATCTCCGGGGTCTCCTTTGTTTCCTGGTGAACCAGGTTGTCCCTGTTACAGAAGACATTGTGAGATTACCAATAATGAGATGTTATCTGTGTAACTATACAGACAAACCAACAAAGGCAAAAATTGAGAACTGGTGTAATCTTAGTGGGTCAGTGGTAGTATTATCTGACACTAATATTTGGATTCTGAACTGGATTTCAGGAAACTAGTTCATGGAGCTCCTGGAGGTCCCGTAGAACCTGTCATGATGCACAGCTATGCAGAACTAACTAAAAACTAATTCTGATATTAGACTAGAAATATTTTCTAAATAACACTGCATTTTTAGCAAATGATCAAGGTGGGCATTACATAAAAAAATAATATTGTAGTTATTCATTAGCAGGCTCGATGAGAGATGCGTGTAGGATTTTCGACCGATCCTGTGATGCTCACTGATTAGGAAGTACGAATCTTCCATAAAAATCTCCTTCATCCAACTCCAGAGTCTGTCACTAACCAGAGAATTTCTAAAGGCCAGGAAGTTCCACTGAGGTAATTATATTAATTGTTAATTGTATGGTTCCAAAAAAAACTATTTTTAAAAAAGGTGTGAGGGTACATATTGCTTCAAAAAAATGAGCAGCTTTATTAATTTACATTGGTGAATTTCGTGATTATTCTGCCCTGCCTCGGTAGCAAAGGGGTTAAAGTGGTTTTTACGTACAATTTATAATGTATGAAATATAGCAAGTTGAGAATTCTCCAGTAAATGATGGCATTGAGCTTTATTTGCAGTGATACCGAATATAATTGCTTGAGATCTACAGCCTCCTTGTGGTGCGAAAGACAAACAGCTAGCACGGGGACTCTCACAAGTTTAGAAATGTCTGTTAACCCCTTAATGACAAACGCATTGTTTTCAATGGGTTTAGGGACCCCCCATTGTCCTTAAGGGGTTAATGCTCAGGGTCCTGAGAGTAAAGGTCAGCAGCTATGAAACGTTACAAAGGGGGATTTCTAACACCACAAACCCTCTTTAAATTATATAGATAGACCTCAATATGGATGGCAGATCTCAACGATATCTCAATGAGTTTCTTTTTTTTTTTTGTATAAAATAAAGAGACAGCTGTTCATGTACTACCGAAAAATAAAATGTATTTATGACCAGCTACACAGAAATAATTCAAACAGCTGATTTTATGCCTAGATCCACTGCTGAAAAAATATCCCGGTAATGTGTCTCATACAAAAAAACTCTACCTGCTCCTTGTGTAATATTGATAGCGAGTTCACGACATTTAAGTATATATTAGAGATAAGGTTAGGGCTGTGTGTCGAGATTTAGAATGGGATGTTGATGTTGTGAATTCTAAAATTTGCCATAAATGACACACTAGAGCTGTCTGTCGCAGATAAAATCAAGATTATCTGTTTTAAATCCGTAGTACATATCAAATAAGAAGATAAGAACTGTGCTATGGTCTAGACCTCATCGCCACAAACCATTCTACTACAATATTCTCAGATGACTAAAGGTGAATCTGCCAAAAAACAACTGTGATAAAATCTTTAGAAGTGAGAAGAGATATTGTATTATACACACACTCTGACTCCGTCTGCGGCAGGGGGTTTAACGTGCACAGAAAGGTGAGACCTTCATTTACTCCTCGTAAAACACTCATACCCTTTAATCCTATCTTCTTGATCAATGGACTGTGACTGTGTTTATATGGCACACTGTGTTTCCGGAGCTCACTGGTGGATTCTTAATACTAAACTTGGAGGCTTCTAAGGTTATCTATAAAAAAGCCAATCTGGTGCAAAGTTTGGAAAGTGGTCTTTTCACCATATTAACCAATGGGATGTCCATGTAGATTGTAGACCCGTTTCAAATGTTGCACAAAGTCAACAGTTGACAACATGAGTTACACAGACTCTTAGCTCCACCAGTCCTAACAGCTGATCTTCTTTTAGAAATCCCTATATATAAGGTTGGTCAAAACTAGGGCAGACTCTCCTGACCTATTCCGCATCAGTCACTCACATTCTAATTACCATCATGCTTTCCTGGTCAAACCTGCACCAGTCTTATTTATGTTTGTATGTAAAGCCGTTTCCAGCTACAATAGTCATTTTTAACATTAGTATAATCTACACTATATTTATGATCCATTTCACGTTATTTTAATGGACAAAAATCGTTTTTCTTTCAAAAGCAAGGAAACCCCAAATGTTTGAACAACAGTATATATACTAATACGCATGAGAGACTCTTGATATGCACCAGACGGCCCCACTATATATATATATACTGTAATTCAATATTTTCCACACCAGACATCAGACATTCCCATCTCACATATAGCAGACGTCACACTAAAATCTCCAATTCAATTTTAATTTGCCCCAGAAAGTTTCAATATATTTCTTGGCAGAAAATCCCAAGTACAGAAGTCACTTTGTTCCTCTGTCATGAAGCTAAGTTAAGCAGTGGTTTAGTCTATGTTACAAAGTTCACAATGTGAGCGGAAATGGTGGTAGATAAGTGGAAGAGCTTCCCAGCAAAAGTGGTAGAGGCTAATCCAGTGAGGGAATTTAATGGATGGGATAGGCATATGGCTTTCCTGAATCTAAGATCAGACCAAGGAGTACTACCAAGCATACTAGATGGGCCCGAATGGTTCTTATCTAATGTCAAAGTTTTTATGTGTCCTATTTATGAATCTTTAGTACGTTTGGGAACCTCAACTGCAGAATACAGAAACCCGAAATATAACCTATTATTTGATTACATTTTTATTATTTCAATTTTCAAAATCTAATTACTTTGTTTTATTACTATTGAATTCCTCGTCTTACTTATTTTAAGCGCTCATACTTAATTAGGCAAGCTGGTTAATTATAACACTGTAAACACAATCAATACGATCCACAAACCTCTTTAACGACTCATGAATTAATTTTCCATAAAATAGATTTCAGCTGATTAAAGGGTTTTTAACAATAGCATAAAAAATGGCATTCTATCCGGTATTAAACCACTGCAATCAATACAAGTCTTCTGAAAACAGGCGATAAGGATAGGTGTAAATATATAAGGTTTTATTTTTTACATTCAGTGAAATGTAGATAATGGTGTTATCCGACCATGTTTGAAACCATTCCCGAAGAACTACACTTTCGATGGCGGTCAACCAGAATTAGAAAGAAAATCACGACTTCCATTATCAAGTGGAGTGTGAACCTGAGTGCAACTTGGCATTTAAATCCAGATGACCCCGGTTGTGTTTTGAGGTTCACAGTCAGCTGTTGAATGTAGGCAAACTTCACTATGACATTGTCAATGAATTCAGCCGCTAAATTTGTTTCGTGAATACTAGTGTAAATTTGTTCATAAGATATTAAAAGTTAAAACTAAGATTAGCTATTATTTGTTCTTTTTGACAACCCTCTCAATTCAGTTTAAGACATTGCCTGGGATCCTCAGTGTAAGAGAATGTCGGGAAAGGTTTCATTCAGTTTAAGACATTGCCTGGGATCCTCAGTGTAAGAGAATGTCGGGAAAGGTTTCATTCAGTTTAAGACATTGCCTGGGATCCTCAGTGTAAGAGAATGTCTGGAAAGGTTTCATTCTTTTTCCTCTGACATTGATGTATCATGCCGCAGGTACTTTCAGTATTAAATAAATTCTTTACTTACCACAGGGCCAGATCTTCCAGTTAGACCCATTGGGCCAGGAGGTCCCCGCATTGCAATCTGAAAGAAAACAGAATCATTGTTCTTAGTATTGTAAAATGTGTAATAATACACAATGGGATTTATTCATAAAAGGTCATTCATGGTAAACGTTTCGGCAAGAAGACCTGCGCTGATTGACGTAATATGTTTTATGCAAGGTCAGAATGGGTTGTACGGATTCCTTCCGTGCAATCAGCATTAAAATGTGTCTTAATCAAAGATGCAATTAAATGTTATGGTTAAATGAAAATTACTTTGCCTTAACTTCACTAGCAGCTTGGAGTATCAGTTCTGGACTTATGAGAAGCATATATAAGTAGACTTGGGTTACAAATTCAAAATCCTACTGGCATATGTGATACCAAGGTAGGTTATGTACTCCATGTGTAATAATATATAATGATTACCCTAGCTTGTTGCAGAATGGCTTGAGCCTGTGCTTCCTGAGCTGAGACTTGTGGTCCTTTTTGTCCATCTCCTCCATAACGGAACTGTAATATAAGATAAGGATAAAGCATGAACACGTCCTGGGATGCAATACTCATATACTGGTATTTACAGGTTTAGCACACTATAATTAGATATAAATATCTAAAAGTTACTGTATAACCATCTTTTTCAATCAACCAATTTTTCCCTATGCCCAAAATATGAAAGTATTTTTACAATGTGGAGAAAGGTGCCCACCACACTTTGTTTAATTTATGTTCTCTGAAAGAACAAGTAATAGGTAGAGGCCAAGTTCTATGTTCTAGGGGACACATCAAAATTGAAATCTTGTTCTATACAGTGGGTGTATCTATGCCTTTGCTTTCTTCATCCATCATATCTTCAGTCTTTTAACATTAACTCATATTCCTGTGTCATCAATGTATATATACTAGTTAAGATGAATTCCCTTAGTGTGCTCAGTTCAGTAACACATGCTATACTTAAGCAAATGACATTAATTCTATGAATGCATATGCAAACATGGCCGCTATACATTAAGGGACGTTAACGCAGCTTTAATTTGAATTACAAAAAAAATAATTGTGATATTTGCTTACTGGTAGCATGAGCATGGTGCCAGGGGGTCCAGGTAACCCATCAGCTCCAGGCAATCCAGAGCGACCAGGAGGACCCTAAAAAGTTGAGAAGAGATGAATTAAGGTAAAACTTGTGAGCAAAAAGAGGTCCAGAAACTCGATAGGATGGACTGATGAGTGTTGAGGCACTGGGCAACAAAAGAAGAAACAAGGAAGAAGATATTTTGTAAAAATAAAAAGTAAAAAGATGCGGTAAGACAGGTACAAGATCTGCCGTTATGAAAAACATAGGCGTTTATTCAATATCAGCAGTATTTAATACGGTGGTATAAACTGAAAGACTGGATGAACAGAGTGTGCATTGATGAGAAGAGGGTACAAGAGGTCAAATATGAAGTACGTGCAAGAGGAGCACTTTATAGATGCAAACAATGTTAGCAATATAATAATAAAAAGAGGATGATTCAAATGTAAGGGAAACGGAAGTAAATGTGCTCTTTACCATCATTCCAAGGTGTGTCTGGGTGGAAGGTTGTTTCAAGGCACACATTAGCATTCATTTTAAGAATGTCATATTGTGGAGATCATCATACAAAGGCCATAATCATAAAAATCTTTTTACATTTAAAACTGAAAATTATAAAATGTACTTTGTAGTGAACAATAAATGTGGAATGTTTGTCAATTAACCTAAATGACAGGCTTATACTATACTCACTCTCTCACCAGGGTCTCCAGAAGGTCCAGGAGGTCCTTGTAGACCAGGAGGACCAGTAAGACCCTACAAGGAAACAAATAAATTTACAATAATTAACATTATATCTTTATATCTAGATATAAACAACCACATGGACCCTTTTGCCAGATCTATATGTTATCCATTTTGGGTATTGCAACGGCTTTGATACATACCGCAGGCCCTTCTAGTCCAGGAGGTCCTTCTATCAACATACCCTTAAAAAAACAAAACAATATCCCATTACTATAAAACATCAAATGAATGAGTCAGCAGTCTTCATAAAGATGAATAACTGTCTTGTGCTATTTTAATTCAAAAACATCTGCAGATGTCAGGAACTAGAGGTGAGAGAAAAATCTATAAAAATAAGGAAAAGGGTTGCACTTCATGTGGCTGACATCATCAGGCCGAACAGATGGATTCTGCCCACATTCATGCTTATCATTGTGGGATTTACTCTGGAAGTAGGCAAGAAATCCTGCTTTTTGCAACATATCTCATGGAAATCACTTTAAAGTCCCCTTGTTGTAGCTCTATTAGAAAACCTTTCAAACAATGTGACCAGGAACCAATTAAAAACTATGCGGTCAGAGATTGTCTCTTGGATAGGAGACACTTGGCACTTGAGAATGCTATCTTGGAGGCAGTGGTATTTGCTCTTTCGTTTGATAACACCATAATAATTTACCGTGACTTTAACTTCTTTGCATCATGTGTACCCACTAAACAAAGTTGTATTGTAACCTTGTAATCCTACTTCACAACAACTGGAATATTTGTTAGTATGTGGAACCCGGTCTCCAAAACTGATCTTCTATTGACTCACCGGCTCAATCACAGCAGGTTCTCCTTTTTGGCCCTTTTCACCATATCCACCATAATTATTCACCTGCAAGATCATCATGCACCAATTATAATTCACACTAGAATCCAAAAGCATTGCAAAGCTTGCAATAAGGAATTTAGTCAAAATAAACTAAACATTTTTAGCATTGGAAAGAGCTCTTAATGTACATGAAAACGAAAACAACCTCTTATTTTAAATACGTGGTAAGTAAACCATATGTGCATGCCATCCCCTAGAAGCCCTTTCTGCAAAATAACCGATGGCATAAAATGTTGGTCATGCAATGATCAAAATTGGAACAATTAACGATTTTATACAAATTGAGTGAATATAAACAAAATCTGTGATCTCTGTGTCTGACTATTAAAAAATGTTTGTACTATCAAGTTGAGTAGTACTCAATCAATAAC
Source organism: Spea bombifrons (assembly GCF_027358695.1). NCBI lineage: Eukaryota > Metazoa > Chordata > Amphibia > Anura > Pelobatidae > Spea > Spea bombifrons. The sequence goes on along the minus strand of NC_071092.1, from coordinate 29,569,165 downwards.
TTCTTTGGCAGAAGAATAACCTGACGTAAAACCTTAAGTAAAAAAAGTAGTATATATTTTCCAATGGCCAAAAGTATACCAAATAAAAAAAAAAGATCTGTGACTTACATCACATAAAATAAATCACCATTTATAAAGTTGTACCTATACTTGGAAGTTCCTTTGTTCCTAAAAACCCCCTAGGTGTGCATGCCCAACAATACCCCAACCATCACAGTGTTCTGGTTGTGCTTGAGTACCTGATGCAGATGCTACCACCCCAACTTACGCTGGTCTCTGTGACATCAGTCTCGGCCGGTACCCCTGGTCCGAACTCATCTCCTTTGGCGTTGGTTGGTTTATCTTCGTATTCTTTATACTCTTTATAGTCATACATATCATATTCGCCTAAATCTCCTCCTACAACCGTCTCAGTCTCAGTGGGTGTTGGGGCTACAGTGTTTACCCCATATTCTGATTCCTCAACCAGCTTTTTCTCTGAATCATAATCCTCTCCTGTTATGTACTCTTCCACAAAGGGTTCCTCCAAAATGGATTCCTCCTCAAAGGTCTCCACAGGTGCTGGCTATCATTGTCAGCGTAAGAAGGAATACACGGGTTATGGTTAGTGAAAGCCGTTAGGTGCATTTAAGCCATGAAGCATTTTGAGACATCATCTATATATTGCAGTCACTTAGTTGATACTATCTTTTAATTACATTTAGCAAGCATGGATTGCGCAGATCTCTAAATTAATTAAAAGATAGCAAAAGTGAAAATGAATTCTTCAGTAGCAGTATGAGTAAAAGTTTACATAAATAGACATTTTTTTTTGAGACAAATTACAGATTATATATTTATAGCTGAGTTTATATATGTAACATTTTTCTTTGATTCATATGATTATTAAAATAGCTCCTCTCAAATATAAGGAGTAGCTTTTCTTTTTTCACTATATTTTAGGGTTGAAAACGTTAACTTTTACCCAATACTGCTGCTTTCAAAAGCAAAACTCAAAACCTTTTTCTTAGCTTGCTAGGCTTGTAAAGTATAACATCACAGGTCTATCCTGTATGATGGAGGTTTAGAGCATAATTTTTTTTAAAAAAATAAGCAATTAAAGCGCTGGCAAGTAACTGTGAACTTTCTAATTGTTTCAATGTGCATTCCATTTTGAGACATTAAAAAGACAAAAAAATTTAAATGTGGTGTTTTCGTCAACAATAAATTGACTTAAATTCCAAATGAAATGACCTGGACAAAATGTATAAAAAACAAATAATAGGAATTGCACTTGAAACAATGATATTTAATATGCTGTGCAAAATCAAAAAGTAAAATCAACGTTGGTACAATTTTTAGGATCATTTATTTGATCAATGTGATTTTAGTGTTATTCTTTTAAAACGCCATCATTCCTACAAATATGACATAATAATACCAATACCATACTGTCAATTTAAGGGTATTGGTCAATGTAATAGTGTTAAATCAATTTCAATAAACCTATTAAAGGGATCATACATTAAAAAGTAAATATACGCATTTTAGTGCTCGGCAGTAGGAATTATATAATATGCAGCATATACACCACCTTCTATTACAGGCAGGGTCTGCAAAGCATCGTTGGTGTTTGGCTGACCTGGTGGGGGCCGTTTAGTGGCAAACACTTACATAGAGGTGATGGGGACCGTATACCTAGGGTGCCAGAAACACTAGGACTGGCCTTGGCTGGTGGCTACTGAAATCCAGAATAATGTCACATTTATAGCGTTGTCTAGGAATGCTTTAAATTATCTCATTCTACAGTACAGTAGTATTTCGTTCTGCTAAACATTTTCAAATACATTTACTAGTTTGTATTTTTTTTTTTTATTAAATAAGAGGCAACCACGTGCTTACATATTATCAGTATATGTTAGTTTGTATGCTGATAATTAAGCTGGTTGTTGCTGTAGCTATTTCAGCTTTTTCACAATTTCCAATATGCAGGTGTATCTATATTTAAAGGAATCATCACCATCTAACAGTCATGATAATAATAAATGTTTACCTTCAAAAATGAACTGCTCTTCACAGTTTGGAATAGCTATATATATAAATATATATATATATATATATATATATATATATATATATATATATATATAAATATATATATATATATATATAAATATATATATTCACTGATATGACTTGCAATTGCTGTCAAGCTGATGATGGTGGCTTTAAAAACAAGTACTATGCTTATATTGGATTAAAATTGTAATGCTGATTTTTTTTCTACCCAGCTTTGCATTAGGTAGAAAAAGGTAGAAATCTAGAAGCAACCATGTGTATAAAAATGCTTCCTCCACACGAGCTTTGGTCTCTTTTGTCTTTGTTGCGATGCTACTAGCAGTAATATACCGTAATACGATTTTCATGGCGCAGCATGTTAAGCAAATTTCAAAACGGTAAGCGAAAGCTAGCGGCGGATACTATTCTACATTAGCTAGTATCAGTTTGCAGCTTGGTGAGAACACCGGTTCTAGCACGCCTTTACTCAACCTATATTTAAACTCAACCTATATTTCTTTTTGAATGGCCCCTATGCCTAAGGCTAAAATTTTCAGCGAATATCTTAATTTCCTAATGACTAAAGGCTGATGACACAGAATTCTTTAAAAGAGATTTGTTCAGTAGATCAGCCTTCATTTGTCACAGTCATATACTTCTCATTTTACTTACTTCCCTTTCCCTGTCATAACATTGTTTTTTTACCTCATTGGGTCCAGTAGTAAGAGCAGGGGTATCCGTCTGATAGCCATAGTCGCCGTACTGTTCTGGATTGTATTCCACTACATTGGCCTGGGAGAAAAAGGTTGTTTTGTTAAATTAACAATTTTTTTTGAGAAGCAAACGGGATCGAAGCAGAAGTCTGGAAATAGTCAGGTTATTGTATTAGCCAGAGATATTGTAGACGTCAGGGTTAGGGCAGGGGTAGTCAATCTACAACTACCCAGCTGCTATGTGACTAAAGCCCTCATCATTCTCAGAGAGCAACTAGCTGGCTGAGGGTGATGGCAGCTCAAGTCCAACAGCAGCTGGGTAGTCAAAAATTGGCTACCCCTGGGTTAAGGCGTTTCATATCTCATGATCAGAGATCTTCAGGGCTGACCCTACTGAAGATCTTGATATCTGCTACCTTTACCCCTATTCTTTTTCTTGCTGACGCCTGGTAATCAGTCCTGCCCTTCTTCTTCTTAGGTGCAATTGATTTTTTGGGCGTGACCTTTATGGGTTTGTTCTTTGATTTAGGGGGCACTGGCTTCTTCTTCGTTTTGGTATTGGCTTTCTTCTTCTGCAAAAATGTGGTGAAAGACCGAATGGAAACCATAAATGAAAGAAGGTAGAAGAGGAAGCAAGGAGGAGGTTTAAGGGCAGGCTGTACCCATTTTGAAGTCGTATTTACTATTCAGTGCTATACTATGAAAAGTTATCTTTAACCTCAGAAACATGTGAAATGAGGCTGATCTACTGCATAGCACAACAGTAAATAGACAAAATGGCAACAAAAACAGAAATCCAGACAACCACTGGACACACTGAATAAAATGTAAAATAAAATTATTGGGATAACTCTGTTTCCATAGCAAGAGCTTCACCTACAATACATTGCAGGATTATGGCACAGAGGCTTCATAACTAAGGAATCTAAGAATATCCCAATGACTTTATGATAGATTTCATTTTGCAAGGATGCACTGAAACACAGATACTGTACATTAACTCTGTTCATTGCCAAACACAGAAGAAGGGTTGCCTGCCTTTAAGATCATCCGACTTCCAGAATTGGGAGATCACAGGTAAGCTGGAAGGAAGGGGCTGAAGTTAGAGGTGCATTGATGAACGACAGAGTGATGAGACACACACAGCACACAGAGTTACTGTACCTCTGTCTGAGCTACATATTCTTCAGTAAGTGAGGGTGCCTCTGTTACAAGCTCAGTCTCCTTGTAATCTGGTTCCCCATACTCATAGTCATACTCGATTAGCTCTTCAGGTGCATACTACATTGCAAAAGGGAAATGTGTTAGGCCAGGCTAGGTTAGTTAGCGGCTCCTGTCAACAAAAAGAGGGGAGGTCAACCAGCTATTGTCTCTCTGCAGTTGGACTAATACTAAAACGTCATCCACAATATATCAAACGTTAGTTAATAATGAGAATTGTTGTTTAACACCATACTGAGAGAGACAGGTTGAACGCCCCTACACAGGAGAACAGTTAATAAGCACATTTTTATGTTAGAACGACATCCACATACAATGTGCCGACACAGTATTGTTGGCATCATTGCTGAGATGGCGGACAATGTTCATTGTGACATTGTAGGGGCAAAAAGCTAACAAAAGCATAATGAGAGCGATAAAGAACATCAAAAGTCTAGCCTTCAATCTCCTGTGGTTCAAATCTTTCAATGAAAGAAAGGTCTATTAAGCACTGATCATCAACAATCACTAGCCGTGTAGATCTTCAGCATGCTTTCTTCATGGGTCTTTGTCTCAAAAATAAATTATTATTAAAAATCTTAAAACCCTGAATTTTAACTAGCGTGCTTAGCAACCTTCCTGACAATGAAATATTTAAACAGCTTGGTTGAAGACAATTGATGCTCGTTCCTGTAGACCAGAGATAGGTAACCCATATGCATCTGAACTACCATGATCTTCTAATACCCCCTTGATCATGGTAGTTGTAGTTTGCCAATAACTGTCACAGGTCACCTACCCCTGGTATACAGACTCTCCTTTCCCATTGAAAGTCATTAATGATTACTTATGGCAGATATCTAGGGGTCAGGTGATTAAAAATCTTCATATCTGAATACCAGCAGAGGGAGAAAATACATTTCCATATAAATATACAAGATAGGTCATGGCTTTTATAGTTTTTTTTATTATTATTATTTTGGTGAACTTCTTTTTTAAATGGTGAACTTAAAAGTTGCAAGTTTTGAACTCTGTTTCCATTCTTGTCCTCCAAGAAAAAATAGAATAAATAACTATACACTGTAATGCCTAGGTAATAATGTGTTAATTGTATGTGTTATGGAGGAATCCCAGACCCAGGTTTCCTTCATTCCAAACAGTAATTGTGTTTAGTGTGAGATTATATTTCAATGCTAGTGGATTCTCTGACAGTAAAATGGTTAAGTAAACAAAACATAGTATATCAAAATTAGGTCTATAGATCAGTTTGTATAAAATATAATAACGGAGGAAAATCTTAAAATACTTCCTGATGTATAAGGGTAGAACCTGGTAAAATTCATCTATTTAAGTTTTTGAACACGTTTTTTTAATTTTTTGAACAGTTTTTTTAAGTTGTGCCCTGCACATACTGTGGGTTGGTTTTTAAGAATTTCTGTTTTGCATGTTTAGTTTGAAGCATAATGGTTTTTATACAGGCTTTACATGCTTTATATAACATTATAAATTATATATAATGTTCATCTACAGCTACCAGAAAAGCCAGAAGACTTGCTTTTCCCACAGAAATCTTGTAATACTACCACAATTGCAAGGGATTCTGGGTAGGCAGATGCAAACAAGCTTAACAATGATCACCTTTTTTGCCTCTATATGCACTTTATACATGGATCCCTTTAGAGTATATAAATATATATATATACTAAACTTTACATATCCAAAGTAGGTCAATAGTTACAATAAGTTTTAAGTTTTTAAAGTTTCAAAAAGCAATATTACATACATGTTATATTTATTTATTCAAATATAACTATACAAAATATCCATATCTTCCAAAACCAGAAATTAAGATAATCAGAAGTTACACAGTAAAACCTAGATATGCAAAAGTTGATTTTATTGGGCAAACACAGAAAAATACGTTATTAGGTCCCTTCCCTTTACTGACACACTTTTGCGGCAGATTCCATTCTTTAATGCTCGGTTGCTGGCTGCATAGACATAGCCGCACGTGGCAAAAGTTTAAAAGTGTGGTGTACAGCCGCATGTAGCCACTGGACGGCCACACATCATGGTATTAGTCAGGGTATTAGTCGGCTCTTGTCTCTTCTTCAACTGAAGAATTCCCTGAGGTCCTGAAAGTTTATGTATTTTGTATATATTTTCTAGATTGGCCCAAGAAAGGATTCAAATAGCCAAAGTCACAGATTATCGAACAAGGGTAACAGTGACATCATAGTTACAAACCTGTAGTGCTCAGACCAATGCGTCAGTGCATCTTCCAGTACTGTAACCTAAGACCCGTCTCCCTGTGTATAATGTAACTGTTGTCCAAAGAATGTCTGTCAATGGCTATTTTACTGAATAAAATTGACATTTCCAAATCCCACATTTCTAAGTACAAAGTTACTTATGTGGCAACTAATTCTGAGATTGAGCTGGACAGATAAACCTTCTACTTGGGGAGGCATATTGTGAGGCAAACTCCAAAAGTTAACCACAGAAAGCAAAAGGTAAATCGAAAAAACTGTGATACATTTTATCTCGGACAATAAAATACAGACCAATCACAAAAAAATCACTATACCCTTAAAAACGTAAAAAAATTGGTGCAGAATGTAATCTTATATTGTATTTAATATATAACATGTATTTAATTTAGAAACAAAGCTTAAGTCTGTGGTCTTGGTTTTCATGGTGTATAATTATTAATGCCTACCTAGGAAACATTGGTAAAAAGGGTTAAAATATCTGAAGCCACAAATTACACCAGTGTAGAGAAATTCTCTGGAAAATGCATTAGAGGTGAAGGGCTTTTTTTTTTTTTTAAACATATATTTTCTCAGTATGCCTCAGAATATTTCCATAATGATCTCAACACTCAGGTTTCCACACAAAGCAGCATTATCGTGTTACACAGTAGCTCTGAGGGATGTTTGTATCAATGGATTGTATATTTTAGAAGTAGGGGCCTCCAGAGAGCTCTCCCAGGGCAAAGACACATGGTTTTCATTTAGCGTACAGAGCAGCAGGACGGCATTGAGCAGACACAAAGGCAGCATGGGGTCTTGTGGTTAAAGTACCGCTTTCCCCCCCACCTCTAGTATATTTTTCCATTTGGAGCTACGACAGGAAGTTCTCCTGAAACATAAAGTTGATTTAGCACTATGTACAAGAACTAGTGATCTCTGATCTACCAATTCACACTCATACATGTGATAAGTGACCATAATTAATATCGGCTCTCAACTTGATAAGGTTCTAGAGTACTGGCAATTGTGAATATTTCAGAAAAGGACCTCATGGTCATGCTTGTGGCCTATAGTGGCTTCAAATCCAGCAATCTGGAACAGGGTTCCTCCTGCACTCAGTTAACCCTGCAGTCGAATGCAGTACATAGGTGATTCATTTAAAGTGTGATACAAATTAAGTATATCGACAGGTTAATGATATATCATCACACCAGAACAATATAGCGGCTGTATGAAATGGAACAGCCATTGTGCAGACACATTTTTACTAAAACCTGCAAAATATATGAAATAACACTGTTTTGCTTTTGTGTGGAAGATGTTGTCTCTATAAAATAAGGGAAAGGCTAAATAATAATTTGATAACATAAATCCCTAAAAGCCAGTTAAAATAAAAATGTGCCTTTCGACACACTAGCACTAAAGCAGATCTATCATCATTTATAAATGGTCAGCACATATATTTCAGATGGATGATTTGGGTCAATTGGTGCCCCTGTGTGCACAGTATTTCATTCATAGACTTAAGTGCCAACATTTTTTGTTTTGTTTGTTTAGTTTGGGATTTATAATTTTAGGATACCTAAACACATCAAATAGATGTACATAAGAAAAAATACTGTTTTCACTGCAGTTTAGTTCTTGCTAAGGAAAAACCTTTGATTTTACTTTTTCCTAACAATGGGTCTCTATCCAGATCTCAAGGACTGCAGTTGTAAAGCTCTGCGCAATGTAACCAGGATCGTAAAACTTGCTGTTCCGTGTGTTCTGCTGAATTCAAGGATTTGTAATTAAATGCTGTTCTAGACCGCATTGGAAACATCATTCCTGGTAGTGTTGAATGCCCAGTCCTTTCCCTTAAATAACGCTTTATCCGCATAAGATTTTGCTGCATTCATAACTTTTGTTGGGAACAATTGTTATGTGACACAAAAAGCAGGCACTGATACGTTGTAAATGTTGGTAAAAGGTTTCTGTGTTGCTTCCATTTGATGAAACCCCTCACAATAAAACAAAAATACCTGAGGTCTTCCGAGGTTTGTATTGAACGTCACTCTGTTAAATGTAGCAAAGAGCTTACAAAAAAACTAAGAGGTTGCCCCTCATTAGTGCCAAAGATCAATCTGTACTAGATGAAGATAAGGTAAACAGCAGCAGTAACTACTATAGCTGCTAAAATGGCATGTGTCCAAGTTAAATATGAATTTGTTCCATGTGTTGACACCCTGGTGGCCCAAGAAGACCAATGATGGTAGACCTGGTTTACTTAGTTGTTAAAATAAACATCAGTAAATAATTGGGGCCCATTTGCAAGATTATAAACAGTGTAGCCTTTAGTGTCTTAATTTGTATTGTATGTAAGTGTTCAAGACTGCAAGATCGGACAGGAACTGAAAGTTCTAACCAGGGGCCTTCGGTGCTTTTCGGTAATATTGCACATTGGTATGTCAACATGTTTTGGCTTGAGGACCTGCTAGCAACTGACATGTCAATTATGTCACAGATAGTGTCTCCTACTACAAATACATTTTCATAATAAGTATCTGTTGAAGGTGGAGGTGCTAATGAAGATCTTCCAACTTTTCTTCCATGTGCATCCGGTGTCACATCACTACTAAACTCAACATTTAACTTAAACCACTACATACTGTACATGTTACTTAATTAGTATGCTAATAGGGCAACAAGTTCAAGTTTATTTACCTAGCAGATGGATTCTAAACGCCCATATAACATCCTTACCTCATCCACTTGTGGTTCTTGGGCCTGGGGTTTGTTGGGAGCTGGGGTGTCACAGTCCGGCATGAAATGTTCACAGTAGTCATACGCAGCTTTGGGGTCATCGCTGATCAGTAGCTGCTGGATGTCACCCTGTTTAAAAAATATACATATATATACATAATTAGTACAGTTAGGATAAAAATGTTGGTTTATACTGTAATGAATGAACACATATAACCTTGGATGCATTATCAATGCTATAGTCAATACCTATAACAGACCCAGGTTTGGACCCTTATCACAGAGCACCAGAAGACGGTTAGTGACCATATTACACGGCACAGAGAATGCTTACCAGGTGCGCAGGACAGAGCACCAAAACCAGGTAAGTACAATTTCAAAGATGAACACCCGTGTCACACAGGATAAAGCACTAGAACCAGGTCCATACTCAACACAGACTACAAATACAACGTTAGTACCCATATCACACAGTGACTGTTACAGATGTCATTGTTTAGTTGTAGTGAAACTACAATTTCCATGATGCTCTACCTACAGCTACAAACTGGAGAGCATGATGGGACTTCTAGTTCCACAACAGCTGAACAGCTACATGTTTTTTTACTTCTGCGCTCCTGTATTACGGTAATAGAGCTAAGGATGAAAGGTAGTTGAAGCTGGGAGAACATGATTTACGCTTGTGATCAATTAGAGAAAAAAGAAGAGCTTTAGATTAAAAAAATGTCCTAGATCTCGTTGTAGGGTTTCTGTAGATGTGTTACCTGACATGCAGTATATTGAAATATACTCATAAGCATCTCATAAATCATTTGTGGCATTTAAAGCGTACAAATCCTTCAGGAATTTCATCTATGACACATGGAAGGCTCTTATTAGATAAGATCTTTCGAAAAATACATTGGTCATTGCACCGCACTTAGATCCTCTGCTACCTAAGCAGTAAAAAAATTAGATTTTATATTCTCAGAAACCTTTGTCTGACAATTTGTCTAGCTGCGAGGAAAGCTCCCTTGTTGCCTGATACAAGTGTTACTAATCAACAAAACATTGCTGTGACAGCCGGTAAATTGAATCCAGAAATCTGCATACAATGCAAAAGTATGGCTTCACACTCCTTCTGGCCCGAGATTCTCAGAGCCAAACCCATAGTGATTTACACATAATGTGTTCTGTTTATTTGTTACTGTCAAAGGAATTACTATACTCGTTAGTTTATGTTTGAACAGCTTCTACATGGCCATGTTCAGAGGCAACAAAGTTCAGGTCCGGTGAGGAACCAGTGGTTGTCAGGACGCAACTGGTCATGTATCCCAACTTCCATCATGCCAAGTACCATCCAACACACATAAAATGAACGCAGCATGCATCTAGTACAGCTGTTGAAGTTGCCTAAGGCCCTTGTTAACCCTGGTGGCCATGTGTGAAACTGCAACAAATACACATTAAGTTGCAGGTAGTGGCCCAAAATCCTAAAGCAGCCTAGGATGTAATTCAACTTCCACTGGCCTTTCCCTGTACCAGCTAATTTTAACTCAGGTACCTCTTACAGATTTTTAACCTCCTGCAACTTGGGTCAACATTTATTTCAGATCTAGGTGGCCCAGCGCAGCCAAGTATGGGCAAGTAGTGAGACGTCATTTTGAATAATGTGCCCGGTTATCTTCCAATTTACTCCTATCAGTTTTGATTGTGATTCTTACTGTACTTCCTGGACCTTTTTTTTTATTGTTGGGGTGCCCCAGAGCACTACGGCCACTGACCTTCTTACTAATCTGCCCCTGGCACTGCCAAAGCTTGCCATTTATAAAATATGGAAGCAATGTTAGAAGGAAATGGTCCATTTAACTCCAGATGCTATGTTTCAGGCATACATATTTTAGAGAGACTTCAAAGAAAAACTAAAATAGTAAGTAGTCTTGATAACAAAACATGCCACAACAGGAAGGGCAGTAGATACCTGGAACAGACTTCCAGTAGTGGGCAGTGCAATCAAACTTAGCAAAATAATTCAGGATGTGTATAAAACCATCCTAAATAAGTAATCAGATTTAAAAAGGGAAGACTAAGCTGGTTCTTTCCAGCTGTCTATGTGGAAGAAGGACTCATCTATGCCATACTATATGTCATTATTGGTACAGGTACATCGCGGTCCTGTGGGGAGTTACGTCTTTAAATCCAACATGTGCACATTGTTCTCTCTCCGTTATTTCTGCCCTGCTGCACTGAGTGGATTAAACCTCATCAGGAAGGAATGTTACAGGACAGAAATACAGGAAAATACTCGTCTGAGACCTGTAAACTTCATCTCTGGGAAACTCATTACTTGTCCCTACTCTCTGCAGCCGTGCATTTGAGTGCCCCTCTGTGCCAGAATGGAGACGTTAAAAAAAAAAATGCTAGACAGGATCAAATTAACACCTAACTTGCCAGGAACACAGGATCTTGGGTAGAAACTGCAGTTAACTGTTCGAAAACTTCTACTAGAAACCTGAGATGGGAGTAAATAATTCCCACCCAACCAGCTCTTAACAGTAATGGATTGGCTCTTCAAAACGTACATTATAGGTTTACCCGTATAATACTAAGCTGATGCAAGGTGGCTCTCCCATTACTCTTTATTGACGCAATCTTATTGAGAAGGTTTTAAACTGATTTAAGAAGAGTTCTTTACGACAAAAAACTAAATCGTGGTGACTACTGGCTGACCTCTGTTAATAGAGTACTGGATCTCCTTTGATTGGTTTTATGGGACAATATGGCCTGGGAGAACAGGGACCAGTAAATCTCTATCGCAAATAATGCTGTTAATCAAAGAATATAAATCTACCTCCCTATAAATTATCAGAGTATATTAAATCTCCTCTGTATTACCTGTGTAATCAACCCGCTGAAGCATACCATAGTAATAAGTTTTAAACAATATTAACTAATCAATCATAACATTTTAATGCATCATATACCTAGGGGATATCTGCCACATCAATTTTCACGAGTGAATCCATTTCACTGCACATTAATATTACTGCACTATCCAGAGATTATGGAATGGGCCTTTACACCCTTTCAGTGCTGTCACACTAGTGGCCTGAATAATACACTCTATTTAACCATTTCAAGACCTTCGTCATAGCCAGGAATATACATGGCAGGCAGGTTATTCCGTAGAGTGACACAAGGTGTTGTCAATATGATGCTTTCTAATGCATACCACCACCCCAAGGCACTTAACCCCTTAATGACAAAGCCTGTACATGTATGGGCTCAAAATGCATTGTTTTGAATGGGTTTAGGGACCGCCCATTGTCCTTAAGGGGTTAAAAAATCAAATGAGGCTTAGGCACTGTATATTATGAGTGCTTTGTGCTAAAACAAGAGTAGTTATTGGTCTGAAAACCAAAAGTAGGGAGTGTGTATTTGTCATTTCCATTTTGCTTTTGAGGAGTAATTGTCAGACCAAGTTGTGACGGCTGCCTTCACAGTGTGTGTGAAATGGGTCCCATCTGGAAGCTCCACTGAATTCTTAAGCTTCGCCACAATCAGAAATTTCCACGTAAGACCTCATAAATCTCTGTTATAAACACCCGGCTGGAGGCATTTGGATCCCAGATTGCAGCAATATTATAAAGTAAGATGCAGATGTCTGTGCAGCGTCCCTTAAATGCCGCACCATGACAAGCACCATAATTACTTGGGTTATCGAACCTAATTAGAAGTCAGTGACTTATGAGCCGTACCCATTTGGCTCATATAAAAAGAGAAACCCACTGTCTTTTGTAAGATTAATTATTTTCACTGGTGATATGATTCGGTGAAACTGTATTAGAAATGGAAATTAACAGCCTATTACACTGACAAATACATTTGTTTGGAACTGTGATGCAAGGTTTAGGGGGGTGCGGGTTTACATTTAGTGAATTAAAATCATTTTTGGGGATTTTTGCAAAAAATGATACTGTGTAGAAACTTTTCCAGTAAAAATGAAGCGTGCAATAGACAGATACCGCCATAAGATAAGCTACAACCTTAGTATACAACACAATTTTGGTTTCACTACAAGTGTTCCCTAACAGTTGACCATAACTCTCAACTGAGTTCATGCTATATAAATACATGGGTTTTTTTTCATTTTTACCTTCTTTTACAGCTCCACGTGCTATTTCTTGGCTAATCCATGTGCTCACCACACCATTCAAAACTTTGCAACCGTCAGCGGGACGGTCATGGATTTCTAATACTCCTCCCTTTCAACATTCTTTTAAATTCTGCACTTCCTTCCTGCCCACCACAACCCTATTCATTCATGTCAGACATAATGACCACCATTTGCCCCATTTTGGTCAATCCCCTTACATTCAAGGCTCTTTTTTTACACACTTTCTGTTCCATCACAATTTTTCATCTTTCTCTAACTTCCCTTCTCTCTACAATCCCACTATTTCATTCCTCTACAATTATGTCTATGCCATTCAGTAAAAGATAGGGAAATAAAAGCTTAGGTAAGAAAAACCCTATGACATAGATTATTATTTATACATTGTGCCATAAGAGAAAAGAAGAGGGCAGACTTCACCATAAATAAATTATACTAGGTGAGTGAAGATTGTGCTAAGCACAGTAAACTCTAGAAAGTACTCCAGTAGACAACGGAAGAACTGGATGTTGAGTTCCTCAAGGTTTTTACGCCAATTAAATCATAGGGTCTGGCCCAAGAAAGCAGTAAATAGCCCCTTTGTCCTTACCTCAAACACCTCTTCATCTAGGATACGAGTCCCAAATACAGTGATGCCTGTGGGATCCACAATAGGTTTGTCACTTCTGGGTAGGGGCTTTGTGGTCTTCATCTTGCAGTCCACAATCATCGTGACTGTCTTCTTTTCCACGCTGATCGCAATCCGGTGCCACCTGTTTAAAGCAAAAGAGTCACAGAGGAAAATCGATGAGAGAAACATCAAATTAACTTTTAGACGTCTGTATATTAATATTTTATTGACAGACCCTTGAACAAACAAATGTGAAATATACCAATAATGGTCATTGGTCTACATGCAATTGAATGTATCTGCATTTCAGATCATATTTCAACTTTAGGACCCCTAAAATCCTACATCACTATGCTTGCCTTCTTTTCATGGTGGTTTTATATTGGTCCAGAACATAATCAATTACTTTCTCACCTGTGTTATTCTAACTATATCCACTTCAATTTCTGTAAAACATCATCTCATAAATTACCTTATTATGTCTTTTTTATCCAACACGTTCTATGCCAGTAAAATAAGTTAATGGAATGGTAAGTTTAGTGCGTCTTGGCAGATGAAAACGTAGGCAGCTTTTGGAGTGCATAATGACTCCGTGTGAATAGAAAGTCATGCCCAGAAAGGGTAGCTAAAGTACCTCACCCTCTACGAGATATAAGTCACCTAATTTGAACTTTGTAGAATTATTACTGCACACACCCTCAATTTGATACTTTTTAGGGGAAAAACATTTTACTTGCCCACTAGAACTGTAGTATTAGTGTTAGGTGTCCTTAAGACAGCAAGAGTGACCTAGATTAATACCTAAGGAAATTGTTACATCTAGAACATCCAAATTCAGTTTGCATACAGGAGGAGTGACTTGACATGGGACATCAAGTTGATTGCAAATATATATGCCCACGTCTAGTGTTAGTCTGTAGACATAGCTACATAGTTGTTTTTAAGTATATGGAATGATATGGAAGTGTAAGATTCTGGAAAGAGAGGGGACAACTCATGGAACATATCTAACATTTGGTCACCTTGATGCAGTTGCACTAAGTATTCGTTACAGGGGCTAGTGCAAATGGTGTGTAAATAATTAAAACAACATGCATTCACCCCCTGTGCAGTTACAAAGCACCATGGGAAAGTGTCGTTTATGAAGATCAAGATAAGCATATTGGATCAATATTTGCAAAGAGGTAAGTCAAGTCTCCCCAGGGTTTTGAGACAATTGTAGATTTAGGGATGGAAAAAAAAACAGCATAACTTGAATAGCGGATTTGCTGTAAGCTTCTGTCGGGAGATTCTCTGGAATCTGTTTTCACTTACTGACATATTGGCTCACTTAAATATTGTATCCAATTACTAATGTAGTGTGATCAAGCCATGTGAACAACTATATACTCCCTGTCTGACAGAGGCAATTTAAGAGTAATATGTTACTTAAACAGCAGTAGAGACAGACGGTAGAATGTTCAGGAAAATCTACTGCATGTGCTTAATTAGAAAAATTACAAATTAAACCAAAGGAAGAATGTTAGGGATATTTTACTGTATATACTGTATTAGAAAAATGACAATATATACCAAAGGAAGTATGCTCACGATAATTTACTGTATATACTGCATTAGAAAAATTACAATATAAACCAATAGAAGAATATTTATTATCATTTACTGTACTGTATTAGAAAATGTTCTATATTAACCAATAAAGGAATGTTTTGGATAATTTAATGATAATACTATATTAGAAAAATTACAATATAAACCAAGAAAAGAATGTTCAGGATAATCTAACCAAAAACACCTGGAGAATTTAAGGGAACAAAAGATGATAAATCTAAGACATTACAAGAAACCATAAAACAATTAAAATACCAGCAAGTAATAATGTTAGATCATAATGTTAGATCATAATGATTAAACCATTAAAATAAATAGTGATGTATATATTTTTTCACATAAGAAAAAGACTAAACTATGAAGAGGGGTATAGATTTTGTTATATTTTCGTCTACTTATACACTATGCAGGCCCCTCTGTCTTAGTTCTATAACTCGTGTTCTTCTTGCTGTCCTAAAGCAAAGCATGTTTTGTAGAAATGTCTAAAGAAAGTGATCTCTTCACACTATTGGAGTAAAACTCCAAGGGGAAGACTTGGGCTAAACGCATATATGAACACCCCCGTAACATTTGCCAACATTTTCAGATTTCTTTCATGGGTGTCTCATCTAAGGAGCTGAACTCACTTCCGGAGATATAGCCGACGATTCCCATTCACATGAGGAATAAATCACTACCCAGAACGAAAAAGACACATGTTTCTCATGTTGGTCAAATGGATACCAATTAGTCTACCGGAATCAATACAGTGAAAAAAGTTCAGCATTGGTGGCAATCTACTAATGAAACTCTTCTATGGTTTACTGCCTTTACTCTGTTTTGTGCCATGGATCTTAAGCTGTTTTTGGACCCTGATGTGATTTGATGCTTATGACAGCAGCAGTTCATATGACCTATAATCTCAGCTTTGTTTAATATCTGTCTCACACTTACAAGTTTCCAAAACATCTTCCCATCTGTCCTAAAAAAGTAGCAAACAAAAGTCAACAGCTCGTATAAAACATGGAGTGTGAATCTTGAACAGCTGAGGTTCCTGGCAAAGCCACAAGAGCAACTTTTAATCAAAGGAGCAAGCAAAATAGTAAAGAAAACGGTTATTTTAGTGAACAGCAGGAAAGACCAGGCTGATTACAGTTAGGATTTGGATTTTTAATCCGGGTCGATTCCAAGTCTTTTCTTAGACACATGCTTATAATTAAAAGTCAGTTCAATATTGCAAATAATGTATTTTCAATGTAACCAGATTAAAAAATATTGTAAAAAAGTATTATGTCATTTCTGGGGTAAGTGTTTTTTTGTAGACAGCACATAGTGTCTACGATGTAACTATTTTCATAGTAATGACAGTTCAGGATGACTCTTCAGACACCTACTTAAAAGTAAAAGCATTGGAGAGGATAACGTCTACACAAATCTCTGAGAATTTGTAACTTATTCAAATAGAAAAGGAAGAAATCGGGTTAAGAAATGAATACCCTTAATTTGGAAGTTTTTATATTGGGTAGAATAGCTGAATATTTGCGCCAACTTGCCCTTTAATCCTAGTGAAGCTCAAGGACATATTGGCATATCAAGCCATCCCATACAGTCCGAAACCAAAAACATACAATTACTCCGGCTTCTTCTAGTGTCATGAAACAAGGAGGAGATTTGAGTGGCTACATGCATTTATAATACTGGTTTCCTTTGGATCTAAGCTTTGAGCAAACACCTTCCAAAACTAAATGCAAAACAAATGGTTTTTTTGGAGCTTTCTATGATCTGGAATATGATTTTTTTTCTGCTGGAGATCTATATATCAATGAGTGCCAGAACCATGCTTATCTTACAAGTGGCCTTAGGGTCAAAGGCTACGGAGATTCCTAGTACATTGTGGAGTAGGTTTTGAAACAGATATTCATAAAATGATCAGGGTATACATGATGGGAACAGAGCGGGGATTTGTAGAGTGGCATATTATTTGCAAGAATGGGGTTGGATATAGTTAAGCCCCACCAACACATGGCTAAGTGAGAAATATGGCCCTGATGAAGGCCCCTGATGGTTGCCATCTATGTGACCAGGGGAGCCCCCTGTCTAAGTCTTTGTATATGTATCTAATGAAACAATGCTATAGACTGACTCTTTTCACTCACACCTATAGCCGTTTATATATGCATACCCTGATGTGTCCATGGAGCTCCTCCTTTATCACTAACATTCTGAGAGTTACAGAAAATGTATTTTCCTTATTATATAAACGGACGTGCCATTTCTTGGTTTTGCACATTTACTATACTACATCTTTTTCTATATTACATTTTTCAGCTGCTCCAGCAGAAAAGCATTATAAATGAACAAGACCGTTGAATTTTCAGCCTCCATAAGAAATGATACAAGTGTTTTAAATTCTGTTGGAATTTGCCCTGCCCACCAGAAACAGCAGGACCTCCAGCTTTCCACGATGCAGGAAACAGCAGCACAATTGTTTTTTGTCTGCTAAATTGTCTAAGTATGTGTACAAATGAATGTATTAATATGGATTTCAACTATTTACTAATCAATGACCAATTACGAAACCCACATGAGTTACTTACTTTCCGTCTGCAATGTTGACAGTGCTAAAAATGGGGTATTCTTCAGGGGTGGGTTTTCCATGCTGATCTTCATAAAGGAAGACAGGGGACCTTCCGACCTCCACTCCCAATTGTTGTACACCCTGTTCATTGTAGATTGACAGAATGAATGTCTGCAGGCCTTTCTTTGGCTTGACTGTAAGCAGGATTGAGAAATCTTTTGGGAATGATCCTCCTGGAAGAAAAAAAGAGGCACAAAGTGTCAGAATTTTACTGAAACAAAGCTTTGAAGGGAACAGTGTCCGTAGCCATTTGGTGTAAACTGTGTATTACTTTTGCCTTTCTATAGAATATGTAATTATGTTTGGCACACAAGCCTACAGAGAGGTTTACTGACTAGTTTGCCCAAAATGAGCCTCGAGTTTAAAACTTGGCCTTGAACACAGACAGGATTCGACGGGGTCCTTAACTCAGGTTTACTGTACTCTCTAAATGTCATAAAAATGTATTTTATGTTGGTATTTACACTCTAAAACGTAGGCCTTGCAAACGAATTCATCAACATATGGCCTGCTCTAGACTTTTGTTGATACTAAATGGACTTGTTTCTTTTTTTTCACGGTGCTCATACTGTATACTGCCAGCAAAAAAAACTCACAGAACGGATTTCAAAGTGACCTGTCAGAATGATTAGTAAATCAAGCAAAACAAATCCTCGTTTCAGGAAACAATCCATGGATTATACAAAGTTTATTTAGATGAACTGGAATCTGTTGCATGTGATTTAACCCACTAGAAAAACACTGTGATGCTAATGATCACATTGTCGATGTTTATTTGTTACACTTTGTGACAAGCTATGTATTTTTGTAAGGGTTCGTGTTTTCTGCCAGTGATATGTACTCTCATGTTGTACCCACAGGCATAATTCAGAAGCTTTTTATTGTGGGCCTACTACTGCTCTAAGGACACACCGCATGGCAATCTCCTCCTCACAGAACCCTATGGCTGACCCATCAGTACGTATAAAAGATGAACGTTGAGTCTTAAGGTGTAGTTGATATATTTTATAGGGCCAACATAGAAAAAAGATGTATAGATCTTATTAATGGTGGCCCATGTCCCCATTGCGTTAATCACCTCTGAAGTCTGATGGTCTTCCATTAGTTCTTTCATTAGAGGGTCGTGGAAGCACTAACTATATAACCTTAGACCTCAGTCGCTTTGGTCAGTGGGCTAATTCATGATCGTCAATATTAAATTGACGTCAGAAAAATACATGGAATCCAACTACGTAATATATTCCTTTTTTGTAATATACACGTCTGTGAGTCGTATAGTAACTATAGTAACTATCTGGAAATCACATAGTTTGGGTCATAACACCTCACTTCCTATGGGGGAATCTCACTTTCTTTATATAGTTCTCATGTTTATTTTCATTAAAAAATCTCTGTGGTGTAATCCTCCGGTGTGCACCCCGCAATTTGGTCCTTGTTATTTGTGTTATAGAAAACCACAAAAAGGAATAAGATAACCTGTGCTCCTAAGAGTGTCTGTTTCACTGATACAATAATAGACTAAGTCTCCTCAAACCAGAGGCTCAGTTTATCCTTGTGTGTCCAATACCACGTGATAATTATATGTGAGACTATACCCGACAGCACAACGTGTACGTGTTGTGTTTGTGTTGTTTTTAGAATTAAACAAAAATCTCAGTATTTTCAGACCTTCCTTTAAAAACCTCTGACCAAAGCATTCATTTCTTATTTTGTGACCAATGATGTGGTACTTTTTGAAAGAAAAGTTAGTCTGCAAAAAAAAGGTGGAAATAGAAATGCCAGCGGCAGTACTTACCTGGGAATAGTTGCTTGGTGGGAGCACTAAGCTGGGCATGTTTCTGGACTCTGTATGCTGTGTCTGCCCCTTTGGATGCCCTTCTGTTCGTGCAAAACCCTGCTGTTCTTGACACACCTTCTGGTGAACTGTTAAATTCTAATGCTCTGAGTACATCGACTGGTCCAGCTGGAAAACAAATGAATACAAAGTGTCAGGAGATGGCGACGAAGCAAAATAATCCACAATCACTCTTGATACCAACTGTATTATAATGAACACTGTTAACATACAAGGGCAGATATTAATGTATAATACTAAACACCAGCGGTAGGCTGGCAAGGGGACCCGCTCTGACCTGGATTGGGCCACTGGAGGTGGGAATGCAGCAGGTCAGTGCAGGTCATAAAGCGGGATGAGCAAGGGTGAGGGAGTGGGTATGTATGTATGTTAAAGCGTGAGTAAATGTGTAAGTGTGTGTGTTAGCAAGAATGTGTATGTGAAAGTGTATGCGTGTTAGCATAAATGTGTTTGTGTATGTGAATGTGAGAGGGAGTATGTGTTAGCATGAAGGGAGGGAGTATGTTTGTGTAAGTGTGATAGTGTGTAAACATGTGCCAGTGTGTAAGTTACCTTTAGGGACAAGGGGCCAATGGGGTCACATGGCTTTAGCTGCCTCCCCAGGTTGAAAGGTGCCAGACCTCCCCTGCTAAGTAGTATTATATTGTAGCACAGCCAACTCTTACTCTTGGACATCACTCTAGCCATAATTGAACTTTGACTTCCATGATGCTTTTGGCATATGTTATACACTCATGCCCATCAAACATTCGGAGCTCCTTGGAAAGATGCGCATCAGAGGAGGAAAGGGGAAACAATGGGAGTTGTGTCCCAAACTTTAACTACCCCTCCTAAAGAGTGGTATGTAAGAACTATGGCATTGCTCCCAACATTTAAAATTGTTAGAGTTAGTATAATTCCTAAGCTTTTCCTATTTTATGCCGGTAAGGAGACATGAAGGAATATATGCCTATATAAACATTATTTTATATGAATGTGTGTGCGTTTAATGCCGTAGATTATATTACAGCAGTAAAGTATTTTCAGTCTTCTCAGCTCACAAAGCATTATCCTCACAGAAATCAGATGTTATTTCCCACGGATGGGAAAGAAAATTACATTTAAAATTAAATAAGGTTGTGAAATTATGTCTGCAATGTCATTTTTCAGGAGGTAAAATTAACCTATTCCGATCAAATCATGGAAAAAGTCTGTTATATTAGGAGTAGGTTTTTACAGACACGAAAGTAAATTGTGTCCCTGATTGAAATTGGTTCTTTTTTCTTATCTCGTTAAAGCGGAGACAGTAAAATCACAGCTCATGTTTCAGTATGAAATTAAGTAAAATATCACAAATTCAGCAAAGCTGATTTTTTTTTCTATTTTGGCGATCGGATAAATGTCAAAGAATTTGGGGATTTGACTTTACATACCAATGACTTACAGTAAGGAGCAGGTCAGCACTAAAACAGTTAACTAAAGCATTTATAAATTTTAACTATTTCCATTCCGGTTTGGAACATTGTGTGTGGGGGGGGGTGGGTGGGACATATAGACTTTTGACTTAACAAGCATTAAATAATTGTTGGATTGTTCCTGATGTATAGATTTTTGGCCTCTCTACATTTTAATGACACCATACTTAACATTTTGGCCAAAATATTGCCCCATGATAATATTTGCATACAACCAGAATAATTAGAAAAATAAGAAAACCTATTCCACCAACAGTAATTATCTTATTCACATAGGCCATTTCAAAAAGGTCTATTGGAAGGAGCTAGCAATAGTAACACTAAAAAGAAGAATGACAGAGATGTCAAACAATGGTTAAATCATTCAAGAAAAAAAATATTTGCTCCTAGGATGAGTTCTGTGTAATAGTGCCCATGTGCCCTGGATTTGGAAGGACTGTCTTATTTTGGGACAAACATGTTGCCATCTTTAGTTACTTCTCATTGAAGCGGAACTAACTAATATGCTTATTATGGCTCATTAGCAGGCTTCGCATTCTGTGCCAGCGTGTCTAGCTGAAACGCCTATTGGAAAGCTCCCTGGTTTTCCCCCCATTATCCATCCTAACGTTGGCAAGCAAGATCATGGCGATGGCATATTTAAACGTACTAATGGCCCTGGCATGTTTAACCCTACAAGTGCCAGATGTGTTTGCAAAGCATTGCTAAGGGAAGGGCTAGATATTATTAATATAGGAAAGTAGGACAACTATTATTGCTGATTTTTAACA
Organism: Spea bombifrons; assembly: GCF_027358695.1. NCBI lineage: Eukaryota > Metazoa > Chordata > Amphibia > Anura > Pelobatidae > Spea > Spea bombifrons. The sequence continues at coordinate 29,547,151 of NC_071092.1, read as the reverse complement.
AAATAGTTGACACCACAATTTGAATGCCATTCTTAAAGTGCGGAATACAAAGAATCTGTTTGTATGAATCTAGATCCAGACTTCCAGACTTAGCTCTGCTTGACCCTAATGTGTTTCTCAACAGTAAGCATTATTTCCCCGTAACATCAAGCGGAACAATGCGCTTCATTTATAACAAAGACAAATCTTTTTGTCTAAAAAGCATTACTAATTTATTTTAGATGTGGAGTCTGGCCTCCTGACCTGCGTGAGTTTAAAGTGAGTTGTACACAGATCTGTAAGAGGTGATCTTGTTGTGATGCCCTTTAAATAGCCCGTGACCCCTAATAAATAACAGTCTATTTGTTCTGAGTGCATGGGTCATGGGCTGATTTATATGATGTTTTAGGGCAGAGGAAATGAATATACAGCTATGAGACCGTTTGCCAAATTTCACTAAAACAAAGCATAGTTCCCAACTGTCACAACTTTTACTGGGGCAGTCACACAAGCTAAACATGAGATTGTGCTTGCCTAAAGCACAACTGTCCAATTAATGCATGTAATCTGTTATACTCTAATGCAATTTAATTTAGCATGTTGATATATATTTTGGGGTATGTATGAATAGAAACGATTTACACTATTTTACAATTTTTCACCAGGTCTCCCCTAGATGCCCTGATTGTTTGTCATTCACATAATCATAGCCACTTGCTGATGCAGGGAATGTAGCTGGAAGCTAAGATTTTACTTTTCAGAGCCATGGCGCCCCTGGAAATGCTGGCTATTATGTTGTTGTGACCAGCCAATGAAATGTGTCGCTTCTGCAGAATTGATTTCATGTGTATTTTTTTTTTTACTTGCAATTCCACAAATGGCCACTAGTTTCTCTTGGAATGCATCAACATTATAAGTAACATTTTACACCTTCCTGTTCTTTCTCTGGGGGTTTTACGTTGTTAAAAGCATATCTGGAATCTTAACCTGGTCAGTATATTATGTTTTTGTTCTATTGTGTAGTGTAGTATATATTGAGCTTCCCCCAAACTCAAAAGTTACTAGTATTCCCATTTGGCCTAAACCATAGAGAATTAAGTTGCTTCATGTTCTTATTACAGAAAATGGGATTTATTAATTGTCTTATTTCTACTGGTATAATTTATACAGCATTTTGGCTGATGATATAGATAACAGCAAACTATTGTAATATTATTGTATCATTTATTTATAAATCTATGTGATCTGTTGTATAATAAAACTGATAAAATATATTATATATCTTCACATTGTAAACTACAGAAGTAGAAATAGTTCTCTTGTTCTCCAAATCAGTTCTAACGTGCTACAGGTCACTGTCTCTTTCTTTATTCGGCTGCTTTCAGAAATGACACTGCAGGAGCTTAGCAATAAGTGTTTGATATGCTGGACAAGCAGCTGGAGACCAAGAGCCGGAGAGGTTATTTCTTTATCCTGTGCCAGAGAGTTTGTACAGTAAACTTAGTGCTGTGTCCAGAATGAGCAGCTTCTAAAGAAAAGATATTTGTTCCCAGAGAGATCATTGGCACCATGTTCACCCCAAACAGCTTAACGACCTTTTGTAGGGTGACCACATTGGCCATGTTTTCCAGGACACATATCATTTATACATATTGCTGACCAGCCCAGGTAAGTGTATGCATCCCACATAACGCAGAGCAACGTTTTATCTGGGATGGTCAGCAATATGTATACATTATATGTGTCCTGGAGAACATGACCAATGTGGTCACCATACCCTTTGCTACTCATTGAAACCCAAAAAGGCACGCTCTCTCAGTAATAACTCTTTCTAAGTACAGTTGTCAATCATCAGTCAACCTTCATGTTTGAGGCACAATCTCACATTTTTAATGGGTTTCTTCAGCGTCAGAGGTGCTTAGGGTGAGTCTTTAATATTAATATATTAAAATAGTTCCAAACGTTCATCATGCATTCTGGCCACTGTGGTCTATCATTCCCAAGAGCTAAGAAAAGAACGCATGGGAATTAGCAAAAGGTTTTCTGGATTTGTGGACTAGCTCTGCCTTCCTCCTGCTCCCATTTGTACCCCTTTACATTTTAGGCCTAATTTTTTAAACATCATCTCACACATCAGAAGAAATATTGTCAGAAGCTAGCGAATGTTCTATCTACACACTGCCAACAGATGTACGGCTCCTGTGATGCTAAAATGCTAGCAGTAAGTTGAAACATTTCATCTTGTCACTAAACTATGCATTATGATGGGCCAACTTAACTTCTTCATCTCATCTATACACGTTTAGTGAATAAACCCACCATCTACTACAGATACATTAACAGATGCTGTCCATGCCTGGTTCAAGTCTTAATTTCCATTAATATTTCTGTTCTTACATCTATTCTAACGCTTAATTTATACAAGATACTATTTGATCACTGCAAGTCGCTGCAAAATAATCCTGACGAGTACTGAGATTATCCCACTTCAAAGCACAGGCTGTGAATAACCTGTTTTGTCCACCACTTTTTTAGAAGTTTTTAGAACTGAACATTGTGCCTGGAGGTAAATAAGATGGATACTTTCGGGATAAAATGACTTGTTCAAACACGTCTCACTGTTCCAATAAATTATCTGACAGATGAGGGGGAAAAAACATTTATTTCAAGCATGAAGCTGCTCCCATGTGTAAATCTTAGCTCTGGTTCTTCAAAAGAGAAGAAGAACACAAATGTGGTCTTTTTTTAACCATCTCCAGAAAGCATCTATGATTACGGATTTCTGGAGAAACAATATCAAAGTTACCGGTGCCCAACTCACTCTAAAACTCATGTCTAGTAGAGATAGTCTTTCTTGCTGATCAAGACACCTGTTGATCCAAGGTGCCCCAATCAGGAGATATAGAAGCCCAATGTAAGGTTAAGCATAATGTTCTGTGACTATAACCCATACAGACATTTTAAAATAATCTATTCTGTTTCGTTTGGCTATAACTGTATCTCAATTGCAAAACATAGAAACATAGAATAGTCCCTCCCTCTATTAACCTGTGCTACTTCTACTGCTGGAAGGTTCCATTTATCTACCCCTTCTTTGTGGAAAAAAAAATAATAAAAAAAATCTTAGACATCAATACAATATGCACATTATTAATGTAGACAACAGAGCACAAAGGTTGACCTCAAGTATTTACAAAAATATTATTAGTTGTTTTTGAATTATCATCAGTATGGTAGCATATATTGGTGCATTGGCAATTGCATTGATTTTGTAATAAGGTACACAAAATTGTGTTTTTTAAAGGAACACTACTGCCATCAGGTGCAGTTTAATATATATGAGTGCCCCCTTTAAATCTTCTGCTTGTAACTGCACACACATGCTATACTCACTGCCACCAATGGACCTAACTAGACTCCTTGTGCACATGCACATAAGGAGCTTCTGCTGATTTCAATGGGCCATTTCTGCTTCAAGCCACCAAAAGTGGTGCAAAAACGGGACCAGGGAAAGGACGGTTTGATGCAGTTGAACAAAATTAGAAAACCTTTGAAAGGCTAGGGGAGTAAACAGCTGTTAATACAAAGGAGAAACCAGTCTATGACAAGGTGAAAGATTAGAATAAATTTACAGGCTTTTTTGCCCCAAAAATACAGTAAAAAAGATCTGCATGGCTGCCCGCCCTCCCAATAATTATAGTCATTGTGTCCCTGTTATGTGTCTGTAATACTGACATCACAGCTTCTCATGCGCATGGAATCATGCCATGGAAATTTCATATGAAAGCCGTCGGGCTACCTTTATTAGGAAGAAAACTAAAGGAAACTAAAGGTTTTATCCTAAAACTAATTTCAGATCTGGCGGCTTGAACAAAATAATCCATAAAACATGCATTTACACAATACTCTATTGAAGTGTCTACAGTATGGTTGCAATCAAGCCAGCATTTTTTTAATGCCCCTAAGCAGTTTTACCATATACGATGTCTTCATGGCTGACTGCTGATTATAATGTTGTGATGTCATATGGACTAATAAGGATAACACGATAAAACAGCAAGTATATAAGGCACAGGATTGGTTAATTGAAGGCAAAGTTAGAATGCCTTGGATAGTAAAAGACTACGTAAATGAGTTCAAATATATTCAAATGGGCTTTCATTGAGCATCACACACTTCTAGCTAGAACACCTCAACTTCATGTATTGTCTAGGATTTGAGATTATCATCACTATGCACACCTTTTCCGATTGCTAGGAAGCAATTGACGGTACGGTATTGAGTAACAGAACTTATCTATGGATCAGTCTGATACCAGCATCATTTTGTGCCCTTGTCATGTAACTTAGACAAAGCTACCGGCCATGCCTCGGTCAATTTACGTCTTCCAGCCCATTATTGACTAATATACTGTACAGTAGTTACTGATGTAAACTGATGTACAGGACTTTACTCCTTAACACTAAACATTGAGGAGGGTTTACTAAATACCCCAATGGCTCAACTATAAGTACCCTTAAATTTGGACGTCTTTGGAAAAAAATCTAATTCACAGTATGCTTAGTAAAGCTTTGATTATAAACCACACACTTACTTTGTTTATTCTGTCTAATTTAACAATCTACTATAAATGTGTTTTGCTCTAAATGAAACCCGCCTTTTTCATTTCATGCTTACTAAAATCTGGCATTGAGCACAGAGACAATAAAAAAGTACTTTTTTTAAGAAAGCATTCTCAAATATCTTGAACACACGCGCCAATAAAATGTATTTATTAGTTCAAATGGAAAATAGACCATATAATTAGAGTGGAAGTTGGAAAAGGGGAGTAAATGACTTCATACCAGAGCCAACCTCCACTATCCATGGTGATCAGGTGCCTACTCATTTTAATAAACCACATTTCCAATAATTGGAGGTATAACTCATATTTTAAGGTGAAATATTCTGTAGTGATTATTTTTTATTACTAATTGCTTCTCAAATTAATAAATACAAGTGCTAGGCCAGATCTGACTTCTTCCCGCCTCTATTACTGTCTGCTTCTGAATATTGCAAGAAGTACATTATCATTTGTATTATTTTTTTAATACAATCAATTTGTATAAGTTCATATGATGAATTAATGACCAATGCTTACCTATTTTTCAAAAGACAATATAGACAACGCAGTTGGAGAAAAGAGTCAATGTACCCAGTGTTTGCGGCCTGGCAATCAGCTACTATACCCTAAGTCTCTGGGGCGAATCCATGGAATTACCAGATATATCATACGTGTTATAGCACACAACACATGATAGAGCCTGTTTAAATGTATTTGGATATGTTGAATCACAGAATGTTGTGACATATATTTGACTCTAAAGATTCACATCTAGGGACAAATCCTAAATCTACTTAGCCAGAGCAGATTGTTATAAAAAAGAATATACTGCTCCCAGGTTGACACAGATGGCTGGATTTGGTCTTTACTGTATGTGACATATACAGAACAGTTTGGGATATATGTTTCCCAAAAGCCTTAATATTGGCTTAAGAGAAGTTCCTTTGGGGGAGTACTGATGAAGTTACATAGCTCATGTGTTGTTAATCAATGACGGATGTCCAACCACAGTGGATGGGTGAACCTCACAGGGAGGCTTTTACATCAAGGCAATGGCCCTTACAAAACACATTTTGAATGAATTATTGTGTGAACCTAAATCTTCCTCACAGTAGGTGATTACTTAGTGCCTCCCGAGACAGGCTGAGACAACATGTGTTTACTTTCTCTCTTTCTTTTCACGTGTCAATGGCCGAGGCTTTGTTGGCTACCACCAGCAAATAGCCAGATGGACAAACATGAGACATAGTAAAGACTTTCTACCTTATTCATAACATTCTAAAAATAAGGAATCCATAAAAAACAATCATTCCATTGTTTGTCATGGCGATTGCAATGATAATTGTTTGTAAATCACGGTATCTAATATTGAATGTAGATGTGCTAAACATAGAATTACCACTAGTGCCATTAAATGTTGATAATTCATAGAATTGCATTATAATATACATACTGTGATTATACAAGCTGTGGTTGATGCTATCTTGTTTCTTAAACGAAAAAATTAAATTAGTTATTAAATTACATTATAGACGATTACATAGCATGATGGATGAAGGACAGGGGGTTATGAGGATGGCCATACATCTGATGTATCTGTTCTTAATCTTGGTAAAGAAGCTGCTAGTTCTAGTTCTGGGGTAGTAAGGGAAGGTGGGGTATATCTGTCAACCCCAAAGTTCCTATGCCCTGGGCCTTCACACTGCATGAGGACCAAAAAATATGTCACTTTCCCCATCTGCATAAAAAATGTATACTCTACAGAATTATATCATTGGTTTTACAAGGTATCTTTTTAAAAAAAAAAAAAAACTTTTTTTATGAGCAAACCAAGGAATAATGGGCTGTTTCTAAAATTATGAAATAATATAAAATTTTATAGGACTATCAATAAAACTATTGTATATTGGAATCTCCGACACATGATATTCCAATGGGAATCTGTCATCGTGTGAAGTTAGGGTTTGTGGGGTCTGTCACACCTGGTGGTTTCCTTCAATCTAAACGTCTGTTGGGCAAATGTTACCCATACTGAAAAGTCATTAAAGAACAGATCTGAGCAGCTCTGTGCAGTGACCAAGTCAGGGATATTTCTCAGTAGCTCAGACAGGCTCATAAAACACTGATAAACTAGAAGAGACTCTCCCATGAAGCTGTCAATTTTCCTGAAACTACTGGAAAAAAAAGAGAGCGCTCTTTTTTCCCCAAGTAAATGAAGAATGCTTTATCTGCTCTGCCATCAATGGACTTCACTGAGAATTCAGCTCAAAGGGACATTCTAAAAACCCACATAGCATTCATACCTCTGTGTCAGCTACAAGTCAGAGGTGCAAGGAGTCTTAAGCACGCCCCAGAGCCATGAAAGGGGAGACAGGCAGAGGAGAAAGCCATGCCCTGTTAATTCTGTTTTCTTAGCAAACCTTGAGTGTCTATTCCTCAGACAGTCGAACCATTTCACCTGCTGATCCTTGGGACTCTATTCAACTCAAACTCCCTAGCTACCAACCTTTCTTCGTTGGACAGACGTTTATTTCATCATTTTGTTTCATTCCGATCTGATTCATTCCCATGAAACAAAGTACCATTTGTGTGTGATAGTCAAACTTACATTTTTTTTACATTTTCTGTTTGGAGGTTTTTTTTTTTAATTCAAAGTACAGTTCTGGTAATTCTATAACGGTATTTGGAAACCCTACTGTGTTAAAAAGCCTAGTGTAGGTAGGAATAAAACTTGAAAACATTCCAGATATTTCAAAACCATGTTATTCAAAGCCACAGTATTTATAGTAGACACTTCACCATTTGTCTTATTTAACCTATATTAAACCTCTGTAAAAGAGGCAGATTTTAAGTTTGAACTACAGTGTAATAAGCGCATTCATGTGTATAAAATATAAAAAAAATAAAAAAAATTCTGGCTCCCACTGCATTTCTCAGCTTATACAAGTATTTCTAAAATTATTTTTCTTCTTCATAAAAAGGATGATATCTTTTTCATTTGTGCGAACGCCACGGGGGATTTCCTTTATGAATAAACCCTTGTATACTCCAAAGCACATTCAAACCCATACTATTTGTACATATAATATATATATATATATATTAATTTGAATGGTGATATATAATACCTGCCTCCGCATGTCTGGGACCCTAAGGGGCCTTAATGCATGCTGCTTTGATGCTTTTTTTTTTTTTTTTTCATTTCTGGTGAGTAAAATAACTTCGGAAAATAACTGTACCAGATGCCGGTGATTAAAGTCACATTGTTCTACAGTTTCATCCAGATTGAATTTGTTCATTTCAAGAGGAGAATGAGGTAAGAAAATGTGTAACTGGCCAATCTGGCAGTGAAATGGTTAACCAGCATACCCTTCATACTGCCAAAAAACTACATCTTTCTCCCCCCCCCCAAAAGAGAACATTACTTTAACATAATCTGTAGAAAAAAACAGATAAAACTGTAAGAGTCTTCAATTCTATGCAGGTTTGATCAAAAAGAAAAAACAGACACCTTTAACTTTTGTCTCAAAGCAATTTCTTGAAGGAACTGATTTAATGGCAATGTAAGTATTTATTTCAGTGTCTTTGCAATTCTGCCTCCCTTACCGACTCCTAACATACAATTATCCACTCAACAATCCAGGGAAGTTTCTAAAAGTAGCAGACAAAGGAAATGATTGATTTCTCATCTGTGCGTATACATACAGTATCCAAAAATATAACAAATTTAATTTTTTTTTTTCTGATGCATACTTTTAATAATTGACACTACTTATAATTAGTATAGAATGCTGCAGTGAGGGAAAACCCTGGAATATTCAATTTATGGATTATCAAATAAATCAGTTGGACCAACTACAAAATAAAAATTGCTAATATTTTTTTATGAATTAAGGAATGCGTAAATTGGTTCAGCTTTGGTACAAGTTTAAGAAAGCAGTGAGATTCTGCTTAATTACCATGTTGGTTATATAAGCAGAACTGTATACAAAGAATGCTCTATGCTGAAGGTATGTTAGTCCTCCTGCAATATGCAGTTGGCATTCATGAAGAGCACAGAAATGTCCTTGTCACACTCAGTTCAGAGGAGTTTCTTCACTTTCAGTAGTATAAAGAATCCTTAGTTCACCTTTGTTGGTGCTTTAGTGAATTTAAAAGACCAGAAGAGGGCAATATGCAAACAGTTCCCTTAGCTCTGCATTTTGTAAAGCACTCTATACCTTGCTGGCGCTGCATAAAATAAGTTATTTTAATAGTTTCCCTGCTGTACTAAACTGTCTGCCACTTACAGTCCCACTTTACTCCACAGAGACATACATGCATGGATGTATTATCTCAATATTTCCATTGACCCAAAGTAACCAGACAGCTACTAGGAGGTGTTTGCCAGGAATAATCTCCAACTAATGTCTCCATAAAGCCAGCTACAAATGATTATAAGAGACGGCCCCATACAGTAGAGTATAGCTATACACAAGACCATACATAGGTTATGGTATATACTTGCACATAAACTATTGCATAAACTGCTCCTTCTCTTGGCTAACACTGTGGATTGCCCCATCAAGGATCAAGTTTATACCTCCTGGCACATGGTAGCCTTCAACTAACAACAACCATGAGACCTGGCATACACTAAACCATTCCTGCACAAAGCTTGGCTAACAACACCTATATTATGCCACAATACTCCCAACTACCCAAAGTCAGAGATATAGCAACCAATTCTACATTGTGCCTGGCACACATCATGACCAACTGAAGAGCACTGCAAGCTAAACATAACTCCTACACAAAGCCTGATGTATATGCTACCCACAGAACCTGCCATATAACAGCACTCATAAAAATACATATCATGCTTCGCCCACTACTACATAAGGTCTGGTATTCAGAAGCTCTTTCTAAAGAAACTGGCATACTGTACCCCATTAGAATGGAATATGGTGGTCACTGTTTCTGATCCTGGTGTGCACAAAAGCACATTATTTAGCTTACATAGAGACTCCAAAACTACCAGCCTCACAAGTGGTCCTTCAGAGTCACACTATTCATGAGGCTTCCAAGCCAAACCTACATAACTGCTAGGGTTATATCCTTGGATACAAGTTCCCTAGTTGTGTTTCCCCCCAAAATCTTGGTTTAGGTTAATGAATCCAAGTGGGATCATATTCCATATGGTTTTACTCTAGATATATTTCTCAGTTTACTCTACTTCTCCTTTTTTAACCTTTATTGGAGACATTGAGCATCCATTAGTAAAAACTGGTGAGTAGCAAAACATCAAGTTAAACAAATACTACATTTAACTAATAATATTATGAGTAGTTAAAAATAATTACATTGAAATTAAATGTATATAAAATAATCAGCACTTGAAGTCATCTGAGAATTAGTTAAAATTTGTCTCCTGATATTTTTATCAATGCACTGTTCTCCTTTCCATCAGATGGTGTTTCCATGATTTACTCTTTGCTTTTAAGGGATAATAGTTTGCCTTAGGGTTCCATAGGGAAGGTGGAGGGGGTCTGTGCGTCTGGACCCACCCCTCCCATAGACTTGTCTGAATGTGACATCCCCTGGGGGTGGAGGAATTCCAAGCACAGAGGGAGCATTTGAAGACATTCCACCCTTCTAGCCCTGTCCACAGACACCTAACGGACCACAGGTCCTAGGAGGAAGACATCACCTCCAATGCCTACCTCCCAGGCAGCCTTCACCAAGGAACCAGCATCTTCTCAAAGTTCTGTGCTTTGTGAAGCATCCCCTAAAGCTGCAGGACGTTTTTTTGCAATCAGAATACCTGAAACTTATCCATCCAGCTATTAAAAAACAGTAATACATTTCCCTGATCTAACCCCTTAACATCTTTTCTTTTCAAAAGATTATTTGTGAGCCGGGAAAATGATGAAGACTACCAGAATTGCCCTTGCCATCAACATGAAAATAAAGTTGGGTAGTAGAATGCTATCCTGATCAATAATATTTTTTCTTTCTTTGTGAGAGATTGTCTGGGGCTTAAGCTGGAGGTTAGAACCCCCTCTGCCCCATTAGTTACATTTTTTTTTCTCTTACCTCCTCTGACCTCTGCAGCTTGGAGAAGGAAAGTCAAAGTGATGAGAGTGAGGGAGCTGAGGGACGAATCCCACAACCTCCGTTTCGTTTTCCACCTTGTGTTCCACATCTCCAACAACTGGGAACCCCCCAGAAGATAAGAAACCTCAGGATTCAATCTACAGCACCAACTCCTTCCAATAGTCCGGGAGGTGATCACTACACAGCCATAAGGAGAAAGAAAGTCTCTCAGGGGGAGGGGGGCTTTGGTGGCTTTTTCTTCTCCTTTGCCCTGCTGAGATGTGTTCCTCCCCAGTCCCCTGCCTACAGACTGAAGAAGGTTTGTGGGCTTTAATGAAAATGCAAAGCTCTCTCTCTCCTCCTAAAGTCCCACCGTCAGAGGGCTGGGCTAAGACCCCACTACTGGATCTTTAAGCCTTCCACAGCCAGCAAATAGTATGCAGATTCCAAAAATCCACGACCCTCCCCAAAGAAAAGTCTGTCTCCAGGTTGGTCCGGCCCCCTCTCCCACCCTCCCAAAATAGTGGGCTTCTGCTATATTTGTGCAGCAGTTTGGGAATGAAAGGAATGGCAGGAGAGGTTGACAGCTTCACACTGGCTGCTGGTTCTCCTATGCAGTGTCCCGGTCCCAACCTGTCTCAGCAATGCTCTTATCAGCGGATCATCTTGAAATCTCACTGGACTTCTGCTGGTGCTGGAGATGGAGCACCCCCCTTAACTGCTGTGTCAGGATTTCATTCAATTGTCACTTGTGGATGCAGCATGTAACCCATATACTGTCTTGTGTGTCATGGGAAGCACAAATCCTATCACCCACATCTACATAACCCTTAGGATCCCACTTTGAAGCAGTAGTGGGTGCAGCACTTAAATATTTCTCTGCAATGTATATGCATATTTTAACACTGCTATTCCACCTACTGAATTTAAGTTTTATTGTACAGCACTACAGAATATGATGGTGCTATATAAAACAATAAATAATAATATGTAATTTCTATTTTACAGACCTCACTCCTAGTATTCTTGAATTCCCAAAACTTTCACAGACATAATTCCATAGTCTTATAAAATGTTGCCTTGCTCCTTTTTATTTTGCAGGAATGCTTAATTGTCACATGATGCAAAGAACGCACCAATAGTTTGTTGCATATAAAATGACAAAACATCTGAAACGTTTGTGTTTTTTTATGTGAGTAATATATAAAAGGATATAATAAAAGCACGGGTCTGCTAAGATTAATATAGCTCCAATAATGATTAAACAAAGTGGGACAGCACCTTTAAGTTGTTTTGTGGTCAATATTATAACAATTCCATATACATACATCTCAACACATACAGGACGTCCTGTGCATTTAATTTATTTATGTTTCATTTGCACTTTATTTATGTGATTTATTATTATTTATTTATTATAAATATTATTATTTATTTATTGTGCTCTGCTTTTAAAAACCAATAGACTGGAAGTGAGCGGCATTAACGACGTTCAATGAATGAAAAGGTGCAAAGTTATACAGTACATTTAGCTAGGTTTCTGGTTGCACCGCACATGGTTATTGGAGACAAGGGTTAACACTTACACAAAAGTTAAGGGGTTAACACACAAAATATACATTCAAATGCTTAAAACAATCTGATATTTCAGCCACACACACACACACACTATGAGGGGTTAAGAAAATAAACCATGAAGGAATTGCAAGGAAAGGGTTAATAATCCAACAGACAGACTGCATTTGCAAACAAGGGATTAACAATCAACCAAAAAAAAGAAAAGGGTTAATATATATATATATATATATATATATACACAATGATGTAAATGGGTTAAAAACCCAAATACCTAAAGCTAAGGGGTTAACATGCACATAGCACCCCCAACACTTACCCAGAGAGGAATACCTATTACAGAGACAGTCTCTACTTTCTCCCTGTATGTTGATACAAGCAGACAGTGGCACTGTGTTAGCTATGGAAATACAGGAAGCAGAGTCAAAGTGATACCTTTAGAACAGAGTAGAGTGCAAGCTTTGAAGACCACATAGGCCTCTACTTCAGGCATGTTACAAAGCTGATTTGAGCTTTAATCTTGTAACACACCTAGAGAGGAGACCTATGTTGTCTAAAAAGCTTGCACTCTAATTCTACTTAGCCAATAAAGGTATCACCTTGACTTGAAGAGCATGCTGTCACTGCCTGCTGGTTACAGGTGTCCTCACCAATGCTATGCCTATGGGGTTTATATAAAAAATGTGATGCAAAGTCAAATAACCATAGCAATCTACAGAATACCCCTTCTAATTGCATCATTCAGTTGTTTCACTTTATCCAGATACACTTTATATAGATAACTTACCACTTAGTATTGTAAATGTCTAATGAATGTACCTGTGCAAAGGTACATTTGTGAAAGTAAAAGAAAGAAAAGGCGTGTATGTAGCTTGTATGTATGTATGTAGCTTTTCCCTTCTTTCCTTTCCCAATGTTCCCTTTTTTTAAGGACTACAAGTTCATCAAAATCAAGGGTCAAAGCTCCTGAAAGCTCAATTAGCTCACATGGACGTTGTTAGGATAAATACAGCATCATGACACCCGACCAGCAGACATAATGGATTGGCATGAATGGTAAATTATACATTCCCTAAGTAAATGTATGGGTTTGAGGGTACTGTACAGATATAGACACAGCATACATTGCATGGTGGCAAATGAGACATTCCATTACTTGTTATGGCAGCATCTCATTTGCACAGGCTTTGTTAGGAGCCTTGAAGAAAAAGAGGTCAACGACCATTGAGAGTAAGCACTTTTCTTATCACTCTGAGGACTATTGCCAGAGAAGCACATAGAGTGTTTTATCGGGGATGCTTGGTGCCTAATGTGTTGCATAAAATGCTTTGTGGCAGGCCAGGAATTTTTTGATGTTGAGGAGAGAGTGCGTTACACTGCATGATTGACTGCTTATCTATAGCCTTCTTAGGGATTACTCCATCATAGATACTTTTGAGGAGGAAGTCTAGCTCCACTTCCTACCAGGCCCATTAACTTTGTGTGGCTTGTACTATTAATGTTAATGCTATGTCACATTACATTTTTGTATTAATGACCATGAATTATATACTCATTGATATTATATATGTTTGTATTATTTCAATCAAATCAATCAGTAGTTTACAAATTCATATTAATAGTTTACAATTCTTGGTAAAATCCTACCATCTGAGCCAGAGCCTTTAAACAACACCTCCAAAAACAAAATTGTCCCTCAGTGACTATTCCCAATGACCCAATTCCCTGGCAGATTCCTCTATTTAAACTTCAGGTCTACAATTTCTCATTGCTCTTTGTTGTGTAACCTATGGTTTCTTTGTGCAGTTTTTGGTGAGCACTTCTTGGTTCCTGACTCTACCTGTTCCTGTGACACTGACTCCTGTCTGCTGATTTGGCTTAGTTCTTGTCCGGTGTGCTTTTTGGCTGCTGACCTGGCAACAACTCACAACTTCGCTATTGCTTTGCTGATTTGGCTTGGTTCCAGTCAAGTGTGCTTCGGTTGCTGACCTGGCTACGGCTCACAGCTTTGCTGTTGCCTACGGTTTCGGTTCTGACCTTCTCACCCACCAAGCCTTGGCCTGGGCATCTGCACTCTGGGAGAGGAACACGACTCTGGTCAACAATTATTCTGTATTTGTCAGTCTTCAGACAAGTTACACAGCTACACAGCTTCCTCAAGCATCTTCACTCTGCAACATTCACTCTCGCATTACGCTACATTACATTGAGTTTCAGACTCTGGTCACAGAGGTAAACTGGAACAACAAAGCTCTGGTGGCCGCCTTCACTAATGGACTATGTGAACGACTAAAAGATGAGTTTACAGGCTGAGAAATTCCCTCTGATCTAGAAGCAAGGATTGCCTTCGTCTGACGCATCAATCTTCACCTCCAGGAATGTTAAACCCAGCATCAGCAGCAGAAGAGACTTCTCATCCATTTCTTCCTATGTTTTTCTGTGTTTCTGAAGAAGAAAAACAACTCCTGTGATAGGAAGGTCTCTCTTTACTAAAGGGGTCACTTTGGTCACTCCTGTACTCAGAATCCAGGAGACTCAAATGCCTAGAGAGGATAGGGGACCCAGTCTGGGTATATTTACAACATCTTCCGAATCCAGGGACATTGGTATGTATGTGTCTATATCTCTCTCATTCATACTACAACACCAATTGAGCAACAGGAGTTTTTATTGATGATTAATTTTCTCTTCGTCAAGGACTGCCTCTCATTATTAAGTCTTGTCCTCATAGCTTAGAGGCAATTTGGCATACTCTGCATCCTGCCATGATGACCCAAGAGACTCATTGGGGCCCTCCAGACCGAACAGTAAGTAATGATGTAATTCGCATTAGCACATTACATGAGGAAGTCCTGGAATCGGGCCCACCTACAGTATGTTTGTAGACAGAGTAAGTTGCAGACGGACACCGCAACTGGGGTAAGTCCTACCACATGTGAACTAGTGCACACACAGTTACGCACACACTCTCAAACACATGCATTCATACTCCAACACACACAAATGCGCATGTACACTAATCTACACTTACACTAAAACATACTCTCAAACCTCAGCCTTACAGCCACTTGCACACTGTTTTCGCATAATAAGTATCACTAGTAAGAGCTTATGAAGGCATTATAACATGGGTTTTACCAGGAGACTACTGGTGTTTTGTGTTCAAGAAATGGTTCACATTGATATAATTTATCTTGGCATGTATAATCAGCCACCATTTATGAAGTGACATGCAATACATTTTACCAGATAGAAATATTCCTAAATTCTATAGGAATAGCCGAATTCCCATGCTTACACCACAACAATTGCATGGTCTCTATGATAAACTGTAGCACCCTGTTTTGGTAATTCCAACCAGAAAATTGCTAATAACTGGAAGTCCTTTACTGGAATCACTCAGTCCTTCTAATTCAGCCAATTGCTTCCAGGTCTAGCAGTCCAATAAATTACCAAACTGTAGCATGACCATTATTTAATAATAGTCTGAAACTCATAAACACTCAGCCTCTAAACTTTAAAAACATTATATATACTCCTATAAAGAATAATGGGTCATTAGGTTTTGAAAATGTTTCTGATTAGTCCATATGTTACTGTTTAAAGTAAAAGATCAGTTATTAGGAGACACAAACTGATGTTGAAGGGTCATATTGCTGCCACATTGAGGGTTTGTTGCTTTGTCATATAATTGCTGGCATGTCTGAATTTTCAATTGGGACAGATACCTAATCAGATCCATTTAATTACCAATATTACAGTAAATACTGTGACTAGGTATAGCCGAATAATGTTTGAGGGACTCTTCCCATTTTACATCCCATCTTAGCAGAACATGATGGTGCTCTTAGATTAAACATGACTGAAGGGAGCTGCTGGATTTTCTCTTGTGCTTTCCTGTCCATGGCTTACCTTGTTCTCCTAAAATACATTAAGTTACATTATCTTAAAAAAATGTCAAAGCAAGACACTCAACCATCACTTTCAGATTAGAACCAAACCTTATTGTTTTGAGGTAGCTAAGAAATGAATCAGGTCTTAAATTGCCCTTTTTAATAACATTAATCCATACTCCCCAACATTGCAGGTGGTCACATCAGGACACCACTATTTCAAGGAGTGGTTATAGATGAACAGGATCAGGGGCACCTAGTGATGCATAAGACTGGGATATGACATCATATCATGGAGCAAAGCTTCACTACATCACAAGGGGCCACATGGGAACTGTGATTGGTCTGTGCTGTGACAGCACACACTTTAATCAATATCATGGCTCAGTGGGCCAGTCAGGGGGAACCAGAGGATCTCCCTTACATAATTTTCCCCACTTTTGGGACAGTTGGCATGCTCGGAGGGGCAGTGCTGAAAACTGAGCCCCCCCCATGGAAAATTGGGTACTTGGGAAGTAATTTGTATTTGTTATGTGAAATAGTCAGTGGAATCGTATTGAAGTGATCTGTAAACTCTGTGAGACTCTATGTGTGAGACTGTCTCACTTTGTGTGTGCACTGGATGCTTTGTCTTTCAGGATGTGTTTTTGTATTTTGTCATTCTGTGTCAGTGGGGTGGAAGTATATAATGCTACAACAGTTGTTCAGTGAATCAACCACTTTGCTTCACACTTTTTACACTTCTCTCATTTCGTTTTAGGCTCGGCCTGGCAAACTAGGCAAATGCCCATTGCTTATCTGCTTACTGCTGCTCGTGCCGCATTTCTGGTCCTTGAAAATAATGCAACTTTCTGATGACGATGTAAAGCATACCTTCCAGGAGTACTTCTTTGGAAGGGACCCTCTTAGGGATCTAAAGCCCTCTGTCCCTCTTACCTCCACTGGTTTCTGGTAGCTTGGAATGGTGTGCATGAGTGCAAATGTGTTTTACAGCCCTAAAAGTCATAATAGTGTGTAAAAAATAAGAACAGGAACAAAAACATGCTTATGTATTTAATTTATGAAATAAAAAACACTATTCTTCCAAACCCCATACTCAATTGCAAAAATTGCTCATCATATCTTACAAAGTGACATAAAAAGTCTATACCCATACCCCTAGCCACACTTCTTAAACATTTGCAGTGTAAGGAGGTATGCTGTAAAGATTTTTTTAGCCATTGGCCACACATAGAGACATTCTGTAAATCCGTTGTTGGGTGTAGTTTTTCAGAATTTACAAACAAGATGCTGTGTATGCTGTCTTTGCCTATGGAAACCCAGTGAATATGTAGCTAGGAATCAATTCACCTAAACATCAGGTCAAATCAGGTACCAACACATTTATTTAAGTAAACTTTTTAATATTTTGTATCAAAAATGTTTAAAAATGTATCTGCACTTCGGAAATTAAGCATAGTCATCCTAGCAAAAACGCGCCACTATAGCTCATTCATACACATTTACATTTTAGATCCGATAAGTGTAAAAAATGAAGTGAAACACAACTGTGTAGAAGAATTCTTACAAATGTTTTTTTTAGCCTTCAGATCTTTCTGTGATGAGGCTAAGAATTTGAGTGTAAATTAACATTACTGAAAGTCCAGGTCAACACTTCTGTATAAAACAGATTCAAAAGCTCTGTGTGACTCCGAGCCAATATTTCGACCTGACCACAGCTCTGCACTGGCCTGGACGTATGTTTATATTACCACAGGAATGAATGTGAGGTCTTTCTTCTAGTAAAAAAAAAAGTTTCTTAAAATACACAGAGCATAAAACAACATTTTATTGAGCAGGGAGAAAGGGGATACTCAGTTCAGGGAATGCTGTACAATCCTTATACGCTATCTGTTTGGTAAAAAAAAAATCCCCCCTTCATAAAAAGAGATTAATGAGTAAAATCAGAACACACTCATTAATTATCATATTCTAATCTTTTCAAATCATGGGAAACCAAAAAATCATGAAGCGTTAGGTAAAAACACATTCTCAACATTGATGCCCTAGAAGCCCAAACCTTTGCATATTAGATATTTATTGCATTTAGATGTCACTACCGTGTCAGTTGATGTAGGGCCCCCACAGAAAGGGAAAGATATAAACTCATGTGCAGAAGAGTATTCTGGCCTAGGGAGGCAGGTCCCTGTTGGGCCATTGGGCTACCTTGTGGGCTGCTACTCAATAGGCTAGGTGGGCAGAATTGCTTTTTAAACAGCCCCTTTTTGCTACAGTGGTTGTTGCCCAGACTTTAACCTTTAGGGTCACGTTGATCATCCAGAAATTATCATTTGTCATGTACCATGTTACAATAATTGTGTTTATAGCACCAAACCCTACTCTAGAGTTCTCTACATAGTCAAGACACAGCATACAAATAGTTGCTGGCACTACAAGCCTAGACACAGTAGGGTCTGAAAGGAATGTCCAGGTTATTGCACTTTACAATCTGGAAGAAGCAAGGGGAAACTTATTTTTAAAATGCACCTGTCCTCAAAAAATTCAAAATTTTGTCAGACAAACAATTTGATCTATATATTGTGGTACCTAATTACTACCAAATGTACTGAATGATATTATGCTCTTAATTAATGTTTCCGCTTATTTTTCGTGGTTTGTTTGCTCAGAAATCTTATGTTGTGCATTTGTTTTCCTGCTACAAAAGTATGTATGCACTGAATTCTTGTGCAAATGTAAATCTGAAATTGTTTCAAGATAATTTTGGAAAAAAACTTTCTCTCATGACTAATAATATTTTAATAAAATATACATATAATAAATCAAGGAAGGTTTTCCCAATGTCCATCAGCTTGTGTATATATATTTATGTGTAAGGTGTTAGAGTGTATGTGTGTGTGTGTATATGTATGTGTAAGTGTTGGATTGTTTTGTGTATGTAAATGTAAGTGTATAACCTTAGAGTGGCTGTGTGTGAATGTATGTTTAAGGTGCTAGAGTGAACACGTGTATATATGTATGTATGTGTAAGAGTAGAGCTGCCCCTGTCCATCATCATACCCCTCACATCATAATTCATTCACATCCCCCAACTACAATCATTAGCCTCCAACAACCAAGATCACCCTCCTTCCTTCTTAATGCCCCCTAACATAACTTCTCATCATCTCAATATTCCTGTTTTTATATGAACATGTGTATAAAAACATATATGCACGGAAAACAAATAAATAAATAGTGATACATAGTACTTGACATTAGGTGAGAACCATTTGGCCTGGACTAGGAATAAAAACCATGGAAATAATTGAAGAGCAACACCCAAAAGCATTGCATACCAGCCCTATTTGCTGATTGGGAGAGCACTGGTATAGTCCGAATAATGCTAAAAGCTATTTAATTTGTATGACATTAACCATTAACCATTACTTAAAACAAAGGGTTCAAATCAAATAAACCTGAAGCTCTTCTAATAAAAAATAAAGTTAAAATGTAAGAGAGAGGTTGGTGAAGGGGCAGTGGGTGATCAGGGAGGGTAAGCATGTGTATGTATCTATGTACTGTGTGTCTAAATGTATGATGTTAGAGTGGCTGTGTATGTAGGTATGTGGAAGGCCTTAAAGTGGCTGTATGTATATGTGTGTGTGTGTATGTGTAAGTGTAGAGCTGCCCCCGACTACCTTCATATCCACATACCCACATCATAATTCATTCCCATCACAATCATTATCCCACTACCATCATATTCATCCCTTACAATTATCACCCCATATTGTACCACATTTCGCACAGATATTTACACATACTCTCACTACACACACAATAAAACACACACCCATGCTAACACGCATACTTACAGAGACAGTGTGTGTATCTGTACAGATCTGTATATTTTAGTGTACTTGAATGCATATGATGGTTGTGCGGTCCTTTTAAATGTTCATGTTGTCCCTTTTTCAAAAGATAGGGGGGATTTTGCAGAATCCCCCCATATGCATCCCCCCTCAGCTAAATACCATGCAGCGGTATGTTCCCTCAAACACATCTTCCAGCGCATGAGACACTCACTTCCAGTCAGCAACAACACTGGCTCAGGGAACATGTCGGTTGGGGGCCTGTTCAGACACCTGTGCACATGTCTGTTTTGGAAGAATGTATATTAAAGTACGTCAGTATGCATTCTTCTATATTGGGGCTGTCCATTTAACCTCTACCACTGGGAAGCTGTTGCACTTATCAACAACCCTCTTGGCGAAACATAAAGAAAGCTTCTTCATGCAATGAGCGAGATGGATCCTATGGTCCAATGACCATACATCCAGATTCAAAAAATGTAAACATGTGGATAAATACACTGCGCTGCCTTAGATTATTTTGTACATCTCGAATGTCTTGTAGCGGCGTCTTCAGTGTACCTTTTCCCATACAATTATAGAACAGCTATGAACATTAGGTTCCTTCCAAAACAATGTCTATTTTTAATAAAGTATGGCTCTCATATTTATTAATAAATTCTGATTTTTATATAACTTCAGTCACGTAGTCTGCATTTTTGTCTGGTTCAAAACCACAGTGTTTGGTTTTATCGTTCTCATCCTGCCTTCCATCATGGGATTGTTTTGAATAAAGGAGAGACTGAGAGCTCAAGGTCCTCCGTTTAATATTATAGATTTCTACATGACTTTGAATAGAAAATTCTTAGACTTGGTGCTGTTTTCTAATACGGTATAAAACCTGATGATTGTCACACATACACACAATTATTACATTTTTACACCAATAATTGTGTATAATTTTTCATGGAAATATTGAAGATTGCAGGGATATTTTCTAGTAGAACCTATTTTCCTAAATAGCTATAAATATTATTTCTTTATTTAGCTAGACCACAATAAATATAGATTTTTTCAGCGCTTTCCCATTAAGTGATCAGTGCTGAATTAATAAATTGGTCCTCGTTATCCAATATTTGTTTTTTCATTAATTTTATTTCCAGGTTCTATTAGCTGTGTATATGCATTTAAGAACATTTATTGAAAAACAAATACACCTAATATTCATCAAAATATGTTATTTAATTACTGTAGACTCTCTGTATAATACTCGTTTCCTATTTTAAGGCATCCAACCCTTACGAAAAAAATACTGCAGTTTTTCTGAAGTAATACTGCAGTTTTTTGGACATGACAAAACTGCAATAGTGCACTTTTACTGCATTTGTACTTCACTGTACTGCAGTTTTACTGCAGGATTACTGCACATTTACTACACTTTTTTTTATATATTACAAACCTACAGTTGTGCTTCAATGTACTGCAGCTTTATTGCATTTGTACTTCCTTACAAAAATAACTGCAGTACAAATGCAGTACAGTGAAGTACAAATGCAGTAAAACTGCAGTAAATGTGCAGTAATACTGCAGTAAAAGTGCAGTATTGCAGTTTTTTCATGTCCAAAAAACTGCAGTATTACTTCAGAAAAACTACGGTAATATTTTCGTAAGGGAAAGCATGGCTCAGTATTATAGACGGGTACGAGATAAGATAAGGCTGTATATAATGATCTCTTGTACCTCCAAATTAAGCCCCTGCTTTTTCTACATTGGTCTGTACAGTAAGAACATATATTAAGAACATGTTAGCTACATATTAAACCCTTTAAATTATTTATAAGAATATTATTCCCCATTTAAAAGAGGTATTTCTATCTCATCCTTTATTTTAAAGCTATAGCTACACTGTTTTAAACCAGAATATTTATGATTTTACTCCAAAATAAATTCTAATGATAAATATTTGAGGGCCGTAAATAATTTAGTTACATCTGAAGAAATAATCTCAGAGGTCTTAATCTGATTATATTGTAACTGAAAAGTGTCGGTCCACTAAACTATATCATATATATATATATATATTATACTGTATTTCGAGCAATTAGTCAATCGTGTTACAATACACTTTTACAGCCATTAAACTCGTTGTTGGAAGTTAAAATCCACTGAAACGCAAGGCTTTGATGTTTGGTATAGTCTCAGCAGTAGGTTTGATTTTGCCCACCCTTGCTGAGCATCCAATTCCGCTTGTCAGCTGGTCGGGGGCGTTTGAAGGTAACCTGTAATCACGATGTGTCTTTAATTATTGCAGTGGTCACAAAGTATATGTAATAAACCGGGAAGACTCATGAAAACTCAGTCTCCGCTCTGCTATTTTTATTGCCTGAAAATTATTTTCTGTCAGAACTAATTGTAAAAGGCAGTCAGTCATCCAGAAACATAAACTTCTTTGGACACTGTAGGTAGAAAGGCTAAGGAAATGTATTATTACATTTGTATAGCGTACATGTACATAAAACATCAGAAAGGTGCCTCCATTTCCATAACATGGTAAAGAATATAAGAGACTTGAAAGAAGCTAAAAATTCCCTATAGACCACCAGAGATCTCATAATGTTAAGAGACAAGTCACGTTAGTTATATGAACGGTACGGTATAACGGTATGGGTCGGTCAATAAGGGTCCAGCTTGGTGAACTTCACATGGTAGCTTTTATCATTTTTTTATACATTTGATTATTCCATGTACTTGTTGGAAACCTACCAAGGTCAGCTTAATGGTCAAGGGGTCATACACTCTGGCCACATTAATAGTTATCAATTAGGACTTAATACAGTCCACTCAGAAATGATGTTTAACTGATAATATCTCGCTGGAAGAGGTGAGCACCTATTTCAGTAGGCTTTTATTAATGAAAAATAAAAAAGGATGCTAGCAATAGACTAAGTGTGTTATAGTGTTACCCTACAGAGCAATATACCAGAGATTGTGTAGTCACATTTATACATAATGTTAAAATGTCATTGAAGGATCTCAATCAAAGTAGAAAAGAGCCCATTTATGCATTATTCATACCAAGATACCCTCACATCTACTGCATAATCTTTTTGTTGTGGTCTATTGGACATCATGAATGTTTAAATGTTCTATACTTAACTTAATCTTAAAATTTGCTGTGGAGGGCAGCCAGACTAGCCATCTGGCAATGCCTGGTGGGCCGCTGTTGGCTACAGTATGTCGGAGCATACGCTATTTGAGCGTAAAAACGTAACATGTTGTAGCATCAGGTGGTTGCTGGCTGTAAAGTGTCAGGGCCACCTTGTCATCTCCAATCCAGCCCCAAGGGTTGCACTGATTTTGGAAACATATCAAACTGACTATTATTAATGATACTAAAATACTCAACTATTAAAGTCTGTTTAAACAAAGACATTAAATAACTGCTGTAACACACAATATTAAGTGACGAATAAGCAAAGAAAATCCCCCAAAAGAGACCTGAAATGGTTGGGCACTATTGATCTTCACAGTCCTATACAAGTCCTCTCCATTTTCATTGTGGTGACTCCACTCTACAGTACACAGTCGTCTAATGGCACCTCTTTCTCTACACTGGGGACAAGTCCATTGTTGGAGTCAATGTGTGCCAGTTATGATTTCCTGTCAATACTGAGAAATGAAAAGAGAAACAAATGCATATACCGTTGGATGGCATGTGCCTACTCATTTAAACTGTGCTTTACTGTAAATATTGGCACTTCTGTATAGACATTAGTCATCAGCATTCATTATTTATTATTATTAGTTATTTAATTGGAATACAAACCTATGGGTAAAAACTAAAATATTAGGTTATTAAATATTTTAAATATTTTGCCAACCATATTAATTAACTTAATAATGGAATGCTATACTATACCAATATAGTCGACAGCCTGAGTTTTTTCACCTTTTAAAAAAAAAAGTAGAAGTTTTCTCATTTCTCAGCTAGCAAACCCAGGTGACGCTTCAATTACAACTGACTCACCTATGATCACCTAAAGAGAGTCTGGAAACAATTACAGTTGGGGGTATTTGAGAACCAGAATCAGAGATTCTTGTGTAGTAATATTACTCTAGGGCACTAATAATAATCAGTTATTATTAATTATTATTTATATAGTTCCAAAATTTACATAGAGCTTCTTACAAAACTGGAACTGGGAAATTAAGACAAGCTAATAGAGAAACATATCCTTAGTACTTAGGTACATATGCTTGTACTTTGTACATGCTTGTACTTTATAAATCATAATTAAATTATTTTTGGATTTTTGTTACTTATAAACTAAATAGTTATACTCCTTACTTATATCGTGGCAGGCTGACATTTTCCCTTAAATATCCTAGTTTTTAACTTTCCTTCAGCGTCTTTGAATGGTGTCTTTATCCAGAGCAGGCTCTGGCGGTGAATTAATTTTAGGAAGTTTCAGCAGATGAGAATAAGGCTTTCAGTGTGATCATTTGAAGAGTACGCTACAGGTCTGATTGCAGGTCTAAAATGAAACACAAAGGTTTCACTGTCTGAAGTCCTTTCAAAAAAGCCTCGTTGTAACAGTAGAGTTGGCTTAGAAGAGAACTTGGGTCAGAGTAATACGTGGACATTTTATGTAATACAGTTCAATACTGCCACCTTTTACATGTTACAAACTAAACATCCAAATCCAACATTAAAGTTGGACTGCCTATAACAAATGCCAAACTCTCTTTGACCATGGAAAATGTGATGGATCATACATAACTCTGAGTAAATTCCTTTACAGGTACCTGACCAACATTCTGATGGCAATTTGTTCTAATGCTTCAATGGCTTCTCTTCGTTTTACAGCCTTGCCTTCTGTGGGAAATATTCAAAGGAAGAAAAACAAAGAACGTGGAAGAAATCCTAGAGGATTCCTACAAATATGCAGTCAAATCTGTTCTGAACTAGAAGCAGAGGAGACAATATCAACTAGTTTGTGTTAAAATGTGCAAATGAATTACATATCCACGTTCTTTCAGTTTTAGGATCATCCTACTATTTTTTTATAACCCCCAGAAGGTACCACTTTAAACTCGCTTTCAGAGAAGCCTGAAGAAGCCCCACACTGCTCTTCTAGAAATGCTTAAAAAATTACAAACGTACATTCACAAAACACATGTTACTTATACAACGTACACATTGTGTGCAAAGCTGATGGGGGCCTCCATCTCTGCAGATCATAATTATTACAGCCTATAGGGAGGGCCACACTTGATCCATGAATGAGCACACATTTTTTGTTCATAGAGCCTTCACTGACACGTCACCGGTTTCTTCCTTTCCAGTCTTAGAATATTTCTTGGGCTGGATGGGGTTTGTGGTGGACACTGTGGCCTCAGATGAGAAACACAGCTCTAGAATAAATCTTGTTTTATATATTTGTTTTTGCTTATTTAAAGTTTGGTTATCTAAGCAAGCATATTTTGTGTTCTTTCATTTCAGTGCCTCACTTGATTATGTTGTGATTCCACATTATAGTTTGATATTAGAAAACTCTTTTATGAGATAACATATAAGCATGTTGGGGAATACTATTGACACAATACTTTATGCTTTTTAGAGATAGGTGATGGTTTATGTGGTTCTTATTTAACAGCAGCTGAAGATCAGGCAAACTTTGCAAACTTTTTCAGAAGGTAAATTTTTCTCTTCGTTAAATACTGCAGAAGAAAAAAAAATCACGATACAATGAATTCATTTTTTCTTTTCTTCTTTGAATACAGGAACTCTGTGTATAGAGAATATGATATCGCCATTTCTGTTTCTGCAGAGAGACTGTCAGCAAATGCAAACTGTGAATTTTGACACTGGAATGATAGGTCACAAGTGGGTGTTTGTGGAATACCATGCGGGCTCAAAGCCAGGCAGATGATGGAAAACAAATTTGAGAAGGTTTCAGATTCATAAAGAACAATTGTCAAGACTGGTGGAACTATATACTCAGTCTAAAGAGACTGTAATCCCACATTATATTATTTCTGCCCTTCTAAATGGACTGTGTTGTAATTTTATGAAGTCTATCTTTTATATGAAGATGAACTTTTTGTATCATCCTTCTGGGGGGACTTTGTGCCTTTAAGTATACTTTAATACTTTGGGCATTAACACTAGTTAATGATATAAAAATGCACACTGGCTATTGAAATGCTCAGATCTGTGATTGTTTTAAATGCCATGACCTTTAAAACTCACTTTTGCCATCCAAAATCAACCCTTTATAAATCAAAGTTAAATCATACAGCATTCTTAGAAGGTTTACGTATGCATCATTCTTATTGGCTCTTCGAGTCGAGTAGAAGCTGATGGTTCTTTCTGTTTAATTAAGCTAGTAAGAGGATATGCTTCATCTAAAGAAACATGCCTCGTTTAATGGTGAACATGTTTGTATCATTGACAAATAAGCAACAGAAATAACAACAGGACAACAGCATTCAATAAATATGGGAATTATTACAGTACGAAAAGCTGAAAAAAATCAGTGAAATATATATTTACTGCATCAGCAGTCCGGGCTGCTGCCATGTGAATAATCCTGATCTGTGAATTGAGGCTCACTACTGGGAACTATATTTTCCAGAAGCTTCTGAATGTACTGATTCATTTTCCTTCAGCACTGCACATTCCATGAGACTCTTGTTTAGTCTGTTCCAGTCTTCCTTTTAAAACAATCTAGCTTAATGCAGAGAAAGGAAATCCTGCATCCAAGGTGAAAAACGTAGCAAGGTTTGTCACAGGAGAAAAGATTGGGAATAATTTGGTCTGTCTGAGAACTCTTCTTGGCTACCCCAGACAAGGCAGGTCTATACACGTGTCACGTTTGGTTAGATGAGGGAAGAAAGGAATTTATAATTTACAGGTTTTCCCCATAGCAGGATCCTGAACAGTTACTTTACTGTAGACGTCATAATTCACACAAAAGTGTTGGCCTGAAACACTGTGTTGGCAAGAATCTTTCTTATCTCCTACGAATCTAGTCTTAGGTACTACATGAAGTCATACCTGAGTGCAAGCGCTTGACAGGTAAAGTGTTCACAAAGCAAGTACAACCTTCCATAGATAACCATGATAGGGTTTATAAACTTAACTACCTCGTAATTAACACATATACACTACATGGCATGCTTGAAATCTAAAGGAACAAAGTTTTGGCATCACTGCGGTCTCTGAAACGGCACCAATCCATAAAAAAGGCCCAGAAAAAAAGAATAAGAAATACATTTTTTTTTCTCTTAGCATAAGTAAAAAGAAATTAAGTTATGTGAAAGTATAATAAAAATAACAAAATAATAATGTCGGAAAAGTTATGTAGTTGTAGTTTATTGTAGTTTATGTATTAGACTATAAATTGCTCTAGGCCATACAATGATTAAATGTTTTATTTTTATGTTTTGAAATCCCCACTACTAAGGGATATATTAGTCTGAGTGAGTTGCGCCAGGTTTTCTTTATTTTCTTTCTCATTATTGTATGGGACTCTAAGCTATCCTTTTTAATACGGGTGTCATATAAAAAGTTCCATGTTCCTTTAAGAGAAGCAGATGTGCTCACATAAGGTGTGCACGAGCTCAGACGGAGAAGAGGGAAATCAGAATAACACCTGGACGGGCTAGAAGATTCCAGCATCCGCATTTCAATGTGCTTATTTCACTGATGGCCAATCACATGTCGATGGCTGCATTTAAATGCAACAGATGGAAATGTGCTATCCAACCAGTTACCGCTGGGAAAGTTTGTACATGCACCAGTGGGACCCTATATATGCGACGGCTGCAGTAAAAAGTATCATATTGTATATTCTGAAAATTCAATGTACAAATGTTCACATCGAGACAGTTTGGTTTGGTGTTAATTTAGTGAATGCAAACTGCTAATACAATATTGAGATGGGGTAAAATCATCAATTAAAGTGGTGTTAATTGAAGCTTTTAGAGGGAGGTGTGAATGTTATATAAACGCAGCAGCAGCAGCTACACTAGCCAGGATCGATATGCTTTTTAGTAGTAGTAGCAATAGTAGTAGTAATGGTAGTAGTAGTAATAGTAGTAATAGTAGTAGTAGTAGTAGCCTTTATATGGAGTAATTTTGAGTTGTTATAGCAGGACTGTCTAGTTTAGCCTTGCTGCTGGTGCTGTTGGAGGACAACTCATAACTTAATGTTTAGTCTCAGAGGCACCCGAGAACGCAGGCCTAAGGCAGCATGCTAGTGACTTTTTACCAAGGGTAATTTGCCGTAGCTCAATGTGCTGGTTGGAGAGATCAGAAATTTCTGCATGATCTTCTGAAACAGAGAGCAGGGATATTATATCTTGCCCAGACACACAATGGAAGGAAAAGGGGCATATGGGGCCCTGCCCTGGATCAGGCTATGTGAGACACCACCAGAAAGCTATAGAATGGCCACCATATGCTCAGATACAGCTATAGACACAAGAATTCCAAAATGAGTTATGAAGATATGGAATGATTATCAAATGTCAGATTAGAAGTAACTACAATTAAAAGCTCACGACTAGCTCTTCGATTCCAAATGAAAATTTTACAGAGTGAATCAAAGTCATCTCTGATCAAAATGCCTGTTTTATTTAATAGCTTTAATTTGGGTGATACCAGGTTTACTCTGTCTAGATATTTGCCCTTTAAAGAATAGATGTTTCTTATTTAAATAAACAGTTTATATACTTAAGGGACCATTCAATGGTGCATATTTCAATGAATAAGTAGACACTACTAAATATAGTATATATATAAAGCAGGATCTGCCAAGTTTTTCCTGCACAGAAGCTCCGCAGGGTTAGACCTTCATAATGTATAGTGAAGTCAAGGAGTTGAAGCCACAATTCTCCTTCAACCTCTTGTGCCAACTATCCTTTTAGTGAATAACCCCAAAATAACAAACTATCTGGCTTTCTGCTGATTGCAAGCACACATTAACCCCTTAATGACAAAGCCCGTACATGTACGGTCTCAAAATGCATTGTTTTCAAAGGGTTTAGGGACCGCCCATTGTCCTTAAGGGGTTAAAAAAGCCAGACCCTCACCTAAATGGCCAACTCCATCACACCATACACACACATTACTCACTCATTACATTACATCTATCAGTAAAAGTCACAATATCCCACATATAACAACCTATCGCTATTCACAAAAATAGCCAAAGGGCACTGCCAAATCTAAAAAA
Source organism: Spea bombifrons (assembly GCF_027358695.1). Classification (NCBI taxonomy): domain Eukaryota; kingdom Metazoa; phylum Chordata; class Amphibia; order Anura; family Pelobatidae; genus Spea; species Spea bombifrons. The sequence continues at coordinate 29,517,954 of NC_071092.1, read as the reverse complement.
GATGGAAAATGGAAGACATGCCTTGTGTTTTCGGAATTAAAAGTGAACATGGCCTTTGTTTACATCTCCTTGTTTTACGCAAATATCCATATTTACAGATAAATGTAGTTAGTACAAATATGTTTTTGGCTACTCAGCATTAAACCTTGGAGCATTTGCATCTCTTCACATAGAATATGATCTTCACATAGATTGCAGTCCAAGAGAAAACATTTATATTTTTGAAATGTATGCAATACTACTAATAATAACAAATTATGAATGATAAATAAAATGCAATGTGAATGTCAAGATCTAAGAATAAATCACATAAAAAAAACAATATTCGTGGAAGAGATATTACCAGTAGTAAGTGTGGTTATAATCTGTGATACATAACACCATGTTTGTAGTTCACAGACAGTTTTATCACCCTATCTCTTTTGTCTGTGATGACTCAAGCCCCCATACCAACAGTCCATATTAAAATACTTATATCTGAATGTACATTGGCCCCCACCGCGGAGACCTTTACTGGTGTTGAATTTCTTTGACGTAGCCTTCTCATGTCCATTCAGCATCTAGTGTTTAGCGCGATGACACTGTTGTTTACTAACTTCCCATTTCATGTCTGCGCTACTATCAGAAAAATGAAGAGTCATTTAAAAGTCAAAGTTATGGCATGTTGAGATGGGTCCCACAACCAGTTTCATGGCTTTAGATGCCTTTAAATATGGGAAAATAAACAAAAAAAAGAATATACAGGGACATGATTTGTTATAAGGGCAGGTATTAATTATAGCTTGTTTATCAAGTGAGAAATACAATTTTGTAGTCAAGAAGGATTGTTTCTCCTTTTTTTGGAGGCACAATTGGAAATAACTTGAATGTGGGTCTTTTTTGCCTTTTAATACACTCCTGTCTTTTTTTTTTACAACTTAAATGACTACATTGTAGTAGATTTACCTAAAACATGCAGTTCTAGAAATGTAGAGGAATTAAGAATAATAAATCCAGAAGGTCGCAAGCTCTTTGAAGTCACTGACATAAATAGAACTGGCTTAAAGGAAGATCAACATAAGATTATTTTATATTAGAGAATTAATATGTTATGTATGGGATACATAAATGAAAGGTGTTACACTTTATTTAGCTGCATCCTGGATATTTGTTAGAAACAGAAGAGAATTTACCTTGGGTGCCGCCATAGGCCTGACCCATGGCAGAGTCCTCTGTCGACACCATCTTAACTGCAGTGCTCCATGGGCAATAGTCTATAGGGATCTCCCCACTGACCAAGGACACACTTGGAGATCTGATCTCCCAAGAAGGTAACCTGCCCCTGTTTTGGCGGCAGCAGGACTGTTGGCCTAGGCCACAATTTGTCACTGCAAGCTAAGGTTTTCCATCTAAATAATACAATTATTTTCCCTCCTTCTCTCAGAACACAGAACAAGAGGGAATGTATTTTCACTATGGCGATTAGGGAACCTGTGTTAATTTAACAAAAGACTAACTGAATGTGTGCAATACAAGCATAGTGACAATATAGATAAAATAGCTGTTAGTGGAAATATCTTTGTAACACTACATGGTAATTCAGAACACACCAGTGCTGCATAAACCGCTGTACATATATCTTTCACTGTTGGTAATGGAGAAATGATCCCTTTTTAGCAAACCCGTATCTATGGTGTTTTCTCCCTTTTATTATGAACAAGAATGGGGTAGAAGAGCTTAACAGTACATAGACAATGATCCATCCCTAGTGACCACACTGATACTGCTTTGTTTGAGGAAGCGTTCTAAATATTTAGAAAACTAAATTGCCTTGTTACTCCGTAGTATGGTCAAACAAATAGAAAGTTCATGTGTTGAAATGCTAAAGAACCCTTATACAATAGGGAGGCTCTAATGACACGATATTGTAACTTTTTGTAATTGTGCTGTAAAATAAAAGTTTAGTAGTATTTCTTTTTAACCCTTTTTGCGGTCCAATTTTTAGCCTTGTACCATAGATCCTGGTTGGATTCTGGCCACCAGTGTACTCTGATCATTTCCTGTGAGTTTTCTGAAAAGGGGTTCACTAAATGATCTAGTAATGGAATAAAACGATAATTAGTTCCATCATTGTCTTCCTGTTCTTGACATTAAATCCAGATGTAACTTTGGTCTATGGTCTCAAAGCAAGAGAGTTTATGGTTCTGGGTCATTTGCTAAACGACAGGCCTATAATAATTTGTTACTTCTACCGGTCTGCTGGTTTAATGTTAAATAGGACACATGTTATACATGAGCGCTACATGGCGTTTGAATTATCTGAACGTGTGATTTCATATAATGATCTAGTAATCATATTACAAGATAATTCAATCTTGTAAAGGGTGGTTTATAATACAATACTATCATATTTGAGAAACATCCCTACTAGTTCAATTGTTTCTTTTTTAATCTGATGTATCTCATAACTTTGGTAGTGAGAGAATTCAACAAATCTCTCTAAGACACATATTTTACCCTCTGCATAACCTCTGAATTATAATTGCAGGCCCCCGTTTTTGTGGAGTACAATGATGTTGATTTTAAAAAACAATTAGCACCAAGTATACAAATATCTCTGCAATGGAAAGCAAATTCCTGACAAAGCAGGTGAAGAGTCGCTGTGACAGACAAAACAATAAATGCTATAGAGGTAAAAGTACCCCTGTTTGTTCAGCTGGAGGGCAGCTTTTTACCAGAAAAGACTGTATATTTACTCCTTCAATGGCAAAGATACAAAGAACTGAAATGTGTTGGCCTGCTGATGTTGGTATCATCTCTTACCTGGTAAGAACGCTCAAGATTAGCGCAAAGAGTTTGCAGTCAATACATGGAAAATGCCTGAACAGCTTTTAGCGATGTACATTCTGGAGCTGCTTTTATTGTGCCCTTCACCGGAAATGATTGTTGTGCAGCTACTGATTAATTAAATTCAAGAAAAAAAGATGATTAGCCTGCCTTAGCATCTCTGCTCAGGATTGTCTCAAGTTTTAGGTTACTTGTGCTGTTATAAAGATGGACATGTCAGTCTGTGTCCATCCATCAAGGACAGTTCAGATCCAAAATGCAAACCAAATGACTTTTGCACAACTGCAGATATGCATTCATATTGTAGAAGACATAGCAAACAATAGTTTCCTGGCCTTTATCAGTGAGGTATAGTTTGCATTTCTCTAGGTAGAAAAGAGCAGGAAGGCTCAACTCAGGGCTCTCCATTACAGTTGGGGTTAATGTCAGGATATCTCCAAATGAAGACTTTGTATATAAGGAGGTATGAGACCAAGCATGTGCCTAGAAGGAGACCACTCCACTCCACTGAAAAGGCTAATGAAGGCAGGAACATTTGTCTGGCGTTGTTGGATTCCTTGTGTAGAGGAAATTGTCCTCGTATCTTGGGTCTGGACTGGCCTTGTCGATAGGATTAGACTGATATGTCAATGGATTATTTTATTATCTTATTTAATGGCACAGATGATCGTAACTTGAGATGGTCAGTCTCATATATGAAGTCTTTATATGAAGTTCTCTGGAAAGTAGGGAAGTAAGTTTCATAGGACCAACGGTTTAGTTTTGCATAATGGATCATAGACTGTAATACACGGAAAATTATTTCAAGTTGTTAGAGACCAGGTGGATGGATTGCAAAGCTTGGTTTGTTCAGGGAGGCTATGTTTGGCAAATAGATATATGCAATACTCCAGGATAAGCTGTCCATATTTTACCCATACCACCACATCTGGGTGGTACAGTACCCTTCATTTAATAGTAAAAAGAACAAGAAACTAGTGCAGTACTTAAGCTGGATCATCTCCTAAAATATACATTTATTTTAAATGTTAGTAATAATGTATACAAATTGCCAACTTATACATATGGAAACTATTGCATAAAATGACTTCAGTGTAAAGTGTGTTATAGATGCCTGTGCAAATCATCAGCATGCGTGTTGTTAGGATGAAGGCAAAATATGTATGAACAATATGTGATTCTAATGATTTGAACGGAACAGAATAAAATCATTTGTATAACAGTAGCATGATCTACTTGCATTAGTAATGTCGACTCTAGAGTTCCATAGCAAGGGAATCCAGTCCAGGACACATAGCAAAAACTCAAACACACTGGCTCCTGTATAAGACTTTTACATAACATAAGAAATAATTACAAATCGGACAATATGTATGTAACTTAATCTCACTTTTAAGCAATTCATGTGGTGCTAAATGTAATGCATTAATTACTAAACACCATTCAATAATAGATGACAAAATCAGATGTGTTTCTAAGTGTATGACAGTTAAAAGTAGAAAATGTATTCCATCCTATGTGTCTCTGGTGGAGGTCCTTTTCTTGTAAATCATTCATAAAATATGCTCCCATAGCTCCAAGTTAGATGGTCCATACTAGTGTAACAGACAGCCGTCTTGCCTTGATATACTTGAATAAGCAGATGTGTGCCATAAATCTACTAAGGAATTAACTATATTGGGAAAGCCTTACTGTATGAGATATAGCTTAATAGCCACACACATTACTCAGCTAAAACTCTAGAACACATCAATACATGTTTCTAACCTCTGATTTAGGACTTTCACAGGGTTTTTTCCCTGATGATGGCTTAATGGACTAAGCTTTAGTAAACAAATAGTAATTACAGAATTTTCTGGATTATGGTAATATGTGGAGTGTTCATATGTGCACCTAAAATCTTGTACAGTACACGTGTCGGAGCATACTGCATACTTCCTGTATGCTTTTCCATGTTTCATAAATCACACACAACACCCTCTCCCTGTCCGATGAATGTAGAATTAAAAATATAATAGCTTGAAATATTGAGGGAATTACCTTCTCTTTACCTTCTTTATATAGGCTATGTATGACATTGTGAAAATGCAAAAATAAAATGTGATCAAATCTTATCAAATTAACCTGTCATCAAAAATAATTAAGGGGGCAATTTAGTGTCCCTGACAGCTATTTGAAATAATTCATATGTGGTGTAATAATTCTAGCCACTGTTATTTGAAGTAGCCAGGTTCAGTGGCAGGAAAGTTCTCCCTTTGAAATGAATGTGAGCACTTTCTACACATGCACACAAGGGTGTGAACTGACCCCTCTGTCTGTAGGGTACCCTAGGGTGTTTGGGTACTCTGATGTCAGTGCCTGCATCAGTAAAATACCGACAATCCAAAGCCAGTATTTTTCTTGCATCAGCAACAGAGGGCCCAGGGGGTAGGCTTCCTAAGAAAGGTGGAGCTCCATCTTCAGCTGCCAGCTCTCTATTTGAAACCCCTCTGGTCTGCCCCAACCCCTTTGGCACCTGCTGGAGGTGATGGAGGTGATGCTAATGAGATGTGATGGGAGTAGAAAGTGCTCACATGAGTTGTGATGTGTAAAGTGAATTTACGTCATGTCACATAACTCCGTTCCTGCTTCCCCTGGGCGGGACAAGAGTAGAGACTCTGAAGGCAGCCTTGCGGGAGTGCGCAGGAAATCTGCAGTTCAGGTAAGGGGGTAGGGAAGTTTGTATGAACGAGTATGCCTGATTGAGGGAATGAATGAGTATCTCTGAATCATTAGTATCTGTGAATGAGAGAATGAATGAGTATCTGTGAATGAGGGAATGAAATTCTTCATTATCTCTAAAAGCTATGACAGAATGTTTACAGGAGCGGGCGGGATTGGACACATGTTGCAGGAGCAGGCGGGATTGGACACATATGTTGCGGGAGCGGGTGGGAAAATAGAAAGGTGCAAAAAAAATATCCTCTGGTGTTTTCATACCAGTGATTGCTGCATGTATTGCTGTCTGGAAAGCTCTACATCTCTGGAATGATGAGAAATAGTTATATAGAGCGGTTCTGTGACACAACAACAGGATTAGTACTTACACTATATGACCAAAAGTATGTGAACACCTGACAATTACACCTATATCAGCTTGTTGGGCATCCTATTCCAAAACCATGGGCATTATTATGGGGTTGCCCCACCCCCTTCTTATCTATAACAGCCTATACTCTTCTGGGAAGGCTTTTCACAAGAGTTTAAGTGTGTCTGTGGGAACTTGAGTCAGTACTTGGAGGTACCTTAATTTTAATTATAAGTCGTATATTCAAGGTCATTTTACAATCAGACCTCAAATAGAGGTCTAACTACAAGACGAAGATCCAGATCCCCCCGCAGCGCTGCAGGAGACCTGGATCCTCCTCTCAGGCAGCCGATGGACGTCTGTGCGACACGCGCAGACAACCTCAGCTGCTGCCGCCACTTCCTCTGGGGCTTCTATGACAGAGCGCTGGCATCACATGACCTTCCAGAGCTCCACCATAGTAGCCTTGGTGGAAGTGTCGGCAGTTTGTGGAAGTTTGTGATTACTTTTTGAAAATGGAAATCTGATCCAATTATCATCAATTTTTGTCCTTGGCAAAATTATGTGCGCAGCATATAAAAGACAAATACGTTAACTCTAATTTAAGTTCTTAGCTTTAAAGCACCCAATATTTATTTTACATGAACAGACTTAATGTACAATTAATTAAAGCTATTGTATGTTGTTGTATTACAGCAGTATTTTTTTATGAACAGAGCCTTCAGACTTCAGAAACAGTTGGCAGTGTGTATTTAATACAACCCCTTTCTTTCTTTGTTTGTATTTCCAGCACAGTCTGAATGATGGTATGAAATCCTAGCTCCTTGCACTTCCTCCTTGGCTGCCTCTTGGCAGGAGATGATGTTTTATATATATATATATATATATATATAGACATACACTCGGTTAGGTTTTTTTTCTCCTGAAAGCTTTGAGATCTGGTACTCACTTGTGCAGGCCAAGCTACTCTACTAAGAAATTTGAAAATGTTGGAACATATTACAAGGAGCACTATGCATTGCTACTTTTCCAGGTAACTGAAGATGAGCAGCATTAAAAGCCCTACTTACAGCATTGCATATGGTGTCTAGTCGCAGACAAGCACATTATTACTTTTCTTGTGCTCATAGCTTATCAGTTAACATGGTAGATATAGAAAAGTGAACATGGATTGTCTGAAATCCATGTCTGGAGACATTCAATATCCAGTAACCTTTAGCCTCTCACTATTGTGCGTTTCAACACTGGCTCTTTCTAATTCTTACAACCTCAAGCCATTCTCGTTACCTGAAAGTTTTCATCGCTATCCACATCCTTAAAACGTGTGTGTTAATCAAGTGGTCTTCCGCCCAGTTACTCAATAGTCAGCCAGGCCTACTATTATACAACAAAATGGTGAAAATAACCAATGCTAGTGAGCATGTGTGACATAATGGAATAGAAGGTAAGAGAGCTTTGAGGACATTAGTGTTATACTGTCATGAGTAAGTAGATGACTGAATTAGGAGGATGTCTATGCATTCTCCCATTGGTCTCTTACAGTTCTTCTTCAAAATATTAAAATAAAAATATATATTTTTACCATTTTTAGACATAGGTTGACAAACATCCCTGTGTGTGAAGCTGAAACAAGCACAAATGTTTAATAGGCACATACCTTTGTGTCAATGGGTTGGGGGTCACACATTCTTCACCTTCCCTTTTTGAAGAGTAATCTTATTTTATGGTACTCATTAAATGGTATAAGAGAGAAACAAATCAAACACATCCACGATTCCAGAGACTATTCCCTGGGAAACACAAATGTAAGAAAGTGCAGCTTTGTTAGCATGAGCTGACTCAAAACATTAATCACTAACATGGGTAAACAGTGGTCATATATGCCTTGCTCCATCTGCATGACAATCCATACATTTTATCACTGTGGCTCCTGTTGTTTTTCATTGTTCATTGTGTTTTCTGCTTTCCCATTTTCTAAGAAAACAAAACTAAGGTTATTCTGGAAATTGTCCTCAACTAAGTAATGCAGTTTTTTTCAAGAAGTGCCTATTTAATTTTTTTATTATAATTTAATGAACACAGGCATGAAAAGAAGATGCCATTATAGATAGGCCCAGTAAAGGGGTATTAGAATTGAATGCACCTTTACTGCAGAGTTTAAAAAATGAATTGAAACCAGATGTTTGCTGTTTAGACCTTTGGGAATTAACATTCCTCTGTACTGTTCACATTAATATCAATATCCCCCTTTTTCCTGCTTTCTTTTACACGTAAGTAAATACGCTTGTCCCGGGAGCATGTGTAAGAAAAAGGAACCCTCACAAAATTTTCTTTGCTCTCCGTCTTTGGGAAGCATTTGGGCATGAAAGGAACTCACTCCTCCACTCCTCTGCTCTGTATGGATCAACCAGCTGTGCAAACACAGGGGATATTCAGAGAAGCGTTTTGCTCCTGACTTCCTATACATTTACCTATTATATATTGTAAAGGCATTACATCCAAGCAAGTACTTCTTAACTCAATATAGGAAAGAAACACAATGTATATTGTACAGTATGACCATTCACACAGATAATGAAAAATCTACATGCTGGGGCTAACAGCAAATACATACAAAAAAGGTAACAGTGGTGTAAAAGTTGTGTTTTTCAGGTTTACATTGATAAAGGTTGTAGGGTGACGTAAAAACATTTTTTATGTCCCTGAAATTGTTCATTATATTTGTTTACGGTCTAGGCACACATACAATAATGCTATATTTTTGTTAAAAAAGTTATGGTGTCCCTGAGATCCACCACTTTCTCCCAATATTTGAGCTTGCTGGAGAGGGCTTGATAGCAGCAACAGGACTAGTTAAGCAAAACCAGAAGGCAAAGAATGGGGTCAAGAATAGTATAAATCTTTCAGTCAAGTTTAATTTATAATTTCCTTGTGTTTTCCTTCTTATTCTTCCATCTTAAAACAGAATTCAAATACATTGCTTATAAAAATTTAAATCTTAGGTCTATTAGATAATATTATGTAAGCGTATATAATAATCAATATAAATAAAACTGATTTATTGTAGTTAGAAATACTGAAATTATAATATTGTATAGGTATAATAAAAGGTATAATGCTGAAATAAATTCTGACATGATTTTATCATTCTTTCACAGCGTTATGGAGGAATTCCGGCCCACTCTGCTTTACAAATTCAGTTCATAGAGGTTTGCGGGCGTGTGTTTATGCACAGCTTTCTTAAGGTCCCCTCACAGCATTTCAATCAGATTGAGGTCTGGACTTTGACTGGGCCATTGCAACACTTTGATTCTTTACTTTTCAGCCATTCTGTTGTAGATTTGCTGGTGTGATTGGGATCATTGTCCTGTTGCATGACCCAATTTAGGCGAAGCTTTAGCTGTCAGACAGGTGACCTTACATTTGACTCTAGAATACTTTGGTACATGGGAGATTCCCACTCAACAACTGCAAGGTTCCCAGGTTGTGGGGCTGCACATCAAGCCCAAATCATCACACCTCCTCCACTGTGCTTGACAGTTGGTATGAGGTGTTTGGTATGAGGCCTGTAGAGTCTGAGATGCAACTCCAGGGTTGTTTTGCAATTTCTCTGAGCATTGCAGATCTGACCTTGGAATAAATTTGCTGAGATGTCCACTCCTGGGAAGATTGGCAACTGTTTCACTTTTGAATAATCTTTCTCACTGTAGAATGATGGACTTTAAATTATTTGGTCCTGATATGTAAAACCATAGACTTCAAAGAGGGTGAACTTTCTTTTTCACTCCTCATCTGGGCTTAGTCATGGAGCCCTTACTTTTAATGCTTTCCCACCAGAGATGTACTTTAGTGTGCACTTGTAATATTAATAATTTAATCTGTGGCTTAGCGTTAAACTGAAGAATTTTGCATAGAGTTACGTCAGATTACTTAGTCATTTTCATTGCAATCCATTTTATAACTTGCAACCCGTTGTATAACTTTGCACAATATGACTGCATATGTTGTATAAGTAAAATAAATAATACATTGTAATTCCATGGGCCTATTTTAGAAAAACAATACATATGTGCATATAAGTAAAAAATAGCCAGAAAATAAAATGTAAGTAAAAAATATTAAAATCAGAAATATTCCACATTACTCCTGCTGTTTTCCAGACAGCGGTGGAAGTAATTGTACTTTTATGTTTATTCTCTGAACCATTTCCTGTAGATTGTGTGAGTGGGAGGCTTCTTTTGAGACATGTTGTGTATTGTCCAGGGACACATATCAAAAACACATGTCCTTATATACATTAAAGCACACGCTGTGCTTCTGCTGGAAGAGCTGAAGGTTGCTACATATGCTTAAAGCACTCCCAGAGTACAATTTTCATATGTCGCCCACCTTGAGGATCTTGTGTCTGCTGAGCTGCATAAGGACTGTCCCAAATTCGGCCCCGTGTCCTAATACCATTTATTGCAGCAATTGATGTTATTGTCTGTTTATGGTTTTGGTTATTTTGTTCTTTATATAAACACAAGTACTTCTATGTAGTATATTAAAGGGGTGTTCATTTTGGATTTGATTTTTTTGTTACTGATCAGGGTACATTTTGCAGATGTGGGATTGGTCCAACCAAGCAACTGCAGTGTTCAAATATTCCCATAATGTCTTGAGATGTTTCTTGTGTAAACATTGTTGAGACTTACAACATTTAGAACATACAAAAAGTCCTCACAGTGTAACACGTGAAGAAACAAACCTTTATGTCAGAGCTTTAAAGTAATACATATAATGTATGTGCAAATGATAGAAGTAAAAAGGTGAGTAGTTGTGGTTTATAAAACATCCGGAAAATTCCTGGCTTATTCTTCCCCATATGCTGTTATATCCTGTAGCGGAATCCAGACAGCTGACCTTATGTCCTGCGTGTGGGAGGTATGGGTCTATCCAAACCTGGTTCATGACAGTAAAAGAATAACTAAACACATTGGTGGAAGGACACAGAAAACCCTATTAAAGAAAAGCCTGCATGGTGGGTGGGTTTGCAGAAGGTGACAAAGACCTTCCTCCCCACAAGACCTAGTAAAAATAAAACTGACACCTAGAACCACGTGTGATTAACACACCCCTCCTAGTTGCTTACACCATGTATTATCTGAAGTGGGATACATTATAGCCATGCTATAATAATAAAAGGGATCCGGCTTTTGTACCATCAAATATGATGATACTACAGATTTTTGTAGTTTTAATAGTACTGATGCAGCAAATTATAACAGATAACCATCCCAAAAGGAGCAGCTATTAGAAGTTAACATACTGTGCCTTGATAATAAACAGAAGGATTTATAGTGCAAGGTTATATAAATTAATAGGTGGGGTTATTACAGGCAGATGTATGCAATTGTCAGATACGTTTACTGAAATAGTTTAAATCAATCGTTAATAACGGGATGGAGTTTTTTTAGTGCAATTAGAGAAGATTGCAAATTGGAGCAATATGGGAAATTAAAAGCAGGAATTCTATTTAACAATATGAGAATCATAGATGGTATATATAGTGAAGATGTAATAAAGGAAAACATGGAGCTATAAAAAGGTGTTGTAATTAATGTTTTGGCAAGGATTAACTATAGGGAGGACATAAGTAGTAGTAAAGGGATCTATAGGATGAGGTCATAAGGAATAATCAATGCTGAATTACAGTCCCACATTTGCAGGGGCATTTTGCCTGGGTGATTTGGGCTTTCATATTATCTGCACATGCACAGTGCCCAAATTAGGGGCAGTAGGGGGGAAGAACAGTCTAACCTTCCATAAATCCCACATATTGCAGGGAAACATTTTAGCTGGACTGGTCAGCAATATGTAAACATTATATGTGTCCTGGAAAACATGGCCGATGTGGTCATCCTACACCTCATAGGCAGAACACGTCATGGCATCACGCTGCCCCAGGAATCATGGACAGGATGTGCTGTGATGTTATAACACAGCATGCAATTTGTGAGCAGACCAGTATGTCATGTCATGATACATGATCATGATACATGACTCTTGGGTTGGGAGTCATCATGCAGGTAAATATGGTTACGGAGAGGAATGTTATAGTCCCTAGGATATTTCCATCCAGCATGCGTCATAAGTGGAGATAAAGGTGTATTAGGAGCTATTATAGTATATGTAATAATATATGATATGGATGATATGGTCTGTTTTATTGGTTTTCTAAGTAGACAGAACTATTTAATTTTTAATTATTTCCAGTCTATTGCAGAGGAAGGAAGGAATACACAAAAGCTTTGCATTTTCCCATTTGTCAAAAACCGGAAGCCACAGGCACGAGGTAACCACTGTGCTGGAGAGGCGCCACAAACAGCTAAGTCTGCAACTCAAGCACTCTGTCTAATGAACCACGGCTCGATTGGGTATTTTGTCTGGGATGTATTATAGCAAGCTGTCTGGCTTGAATCTAGATAGATTACTGACACTGGGAAAACATAATGAAAGTAAAACAGAAAAATATACAGACAACAAAATACAAAGAGGGAAAAGCCAGCTGGGGGATATTGCTCATATGGTGTGATATTGGCCTGTCTGCCATAAGTTGTACAAGCAACTGGATTTTATGTGACTGTTAAAGTTGGAGTAGTAGTAGCAGCTAAGATAACAGCATTATTACTAATATAAAATATATTGTGAATACAAACTGGTGAAACGGCCCCATATAAAAATACACAATATGACCAAAAGTATGTGAACACCACTTCTAATTATCAAGTGTTTCTGTCACATCATTTCTAACAGGTGTATAAAATCAAGAACATAGGCAGCCATCAAGTGTTGGCAGTAGAATTAACAGCCCATTGCCTTTCAACATGGCACTGTCATAAGATGCCACCTTAGATCTGCCCTGATCTAATGTAAGTGATATTCTTGTGAAGTGGAAGCGTCTAGGAGTATCAACAGCTCAGGCACAAAGAGGTTGACCACAGACACTCAAAGAGCGGGGATTCTGAGTGCTGTTCTTTGTAGCATTACTTACTACAGAGTTCCAAACTCTCTCTTTGAAGCAACATCAGCACAAGCACTGTGTTTATGAAATGGGTCTCCATGTTCAAGCAGCTATGCATAAGCCAAAGATCGTATACACACACATTCACTAACGCACACTGCCTCTCATGTAGAATAACAATTTAAACTGGCTAAGGGAACAATTGCCACCTGCCCTGGGGGCTACAGCTGACCTTGCTCTGTCCTGACATCATCCGGACAGGTTCAGACAGGGCTTGGTTCAACTCCAGATCTGACTTCACACTATCAGGACAGTTTCAGACAGTCTTGAAGAATTGACTTCACATTATCTGGACAAACTTAGCGATTCATAATATTGGTATCCATTGCAAATCTGACCACACAATCTGCTCTTGGGACATCAACACAGCTCTGTATTATAAATCCCACCACAATTGTCTAATTGCTCCTCCTTCTTTAGTATTGCTTACATACTGTATGTCTCAAATGTCATTCTCAGACCCCTGAAACAAATATTGAAATTTCATATAAACAACTATTTTTCATGACCCATGCGTTCAGTAACACTTCACAAACCCCGTTGAATATGCTGTCGGAATTTTTTAAAGATTATGGATTATGGATGTCTATCATTACTAAAGAAAGAAAATACATTTGTGGAAATACATTTAAGAGCGTTGAAGTCTTTGCTGGTAGATTTGTAAAATACCATAATATCCCTATACAAATGTGGAAAACATTATAGAGAAAAATTGTTTTATACCACCACAATAATGCTATCAGCGTTAACAGTAGAAAGGGTTAAAGGAAACATACTCTTGTTGAAACTAACCATTTTCAGTCAGTCTGTGATTAACTATTTCACTTCCACAATGCCGATAAACGAAATTGGAATTTTTGTCCGAGCAGGCAAAAAACAGGAATGGATATGTTTCTGACAAAAAATGCATTTAGCTTCCAGTAAGTAACATGTGGTAGTGTGATAAAAACCTCAACTAAATCTACCTCCTGGCTAGGTTTACAATTGTGTGCAAACGTGTTTTCTACATTGTTGCACATTTTTTGACAGTAAAGTTTATTAGATCTCCAACCAAAACCTATTATTAGATAAAATAGATCCCGAGTAAAGAAATAACACAGATTACTAATATGAATATAATTTCCTTATTAAAGGTATCTAAAGAACATACAGTGCCTCTGTTTGAAAAAGTAATAGCCCCCTTAGACTCAAAAATGAAACAATAATTTTTGATCAAATGCTTTATGGCCATTATTGGTCCGTCTCACGTCTCCATTTCCATCCACTCAATACAGAACCACTTTTATATAATGGCGGAAATAGCTGTTTCATGTCCTATCACAACATATGAATGGAGTTGAGTAGTGATCTTTGGCCCGGGCCATTCCAAAGATTTCCAGTTCTTAAGCCAATCTGGTGTAGACGTGCTTGTGTATTTTTGTAAGCACATTTGAGCATGGCCAAAGTTATGCAGTGCATTACTTCCTATGTCCTGTACTGTCAAGTAGTAATAATTGTCTTTCCTGGCCCAGGCAAATTTCAGCTTCAGCTGACAGATAAATGACCTAGCATTTTCTTATAGGATTCTTTTGTGATACAAAGCAAGTTCCTTAGCTTACTTTTCCTAGTCCCTCTCCAGTGATACGTATACTAGTGCTGCTAGTTCGTCCCTAACAGTGGCACTTTTACCTCTTGTATTATACACCCTTACACCCTCTAGATTGTAAACTCTGTTAGCATGGCCCTCCTTAACTGTTGTTTCTGTAAGTCAAATTGTTATGTTATATACTACTTGTTATGCCCTGATTATCTATTGTACAGCCCTGCAAAATATGAGGGCTCTATATAACACAATGAACAACAACATGTCATGATGGCAAGTTGTCTGATAACTTTTGCAGCAGTAAATCCCCAAGGCATGAAATTTCAACCACCATGCTTGACTGTTGGTATGAGGTTATCATATAGACTGGAGGATCTGCTATATGCCTGAGAACAGTGTGCCCAAGAAGGTCTACTTTTGACTCATAGAATGTTCTTACAGAACTCTTGAGAAGCATGATTTTTGACAGGTACAGAAGATGATTGTAAACAAATCATTCCAATTTAAGCATTACATGTGCTTACAGTCATATTAGCCAGCATCCGAGACAATACTACATTATATTACATCTAAAAAAGTAAAAAAAAACCTTATTGGTGGGATTTCTACAGCATTAAATATTAGGCTTCTTAATATGGCTTATAATTCATGCTACCCAGTTTCTGTTTGGTCCAATACCTGCCCTGGCCATATGCAGTAGGACACTGATAGTATGGGGAATAGAATGAAATGTAGGAACTGATGGATTGGTATGGTGTTTTGAAAATAAATACCTACTAATGATTAATGTTCTTAACTCACAGTACTCACAACTGTCAAAAAGTGTCAGAAGCAGGATGTTGTTTCCGTAGCTGCTGTTAGTCCAGGTAAGCAAGGAGTCTCTACATGCGAAGGCTGCACACTGTTTACGTCAAACAAGTATTGTATAAAAAAACTAAATAAATTAAACAATTATTTGAGAGATTGATAAATGAACACTAAAAGTATAGAAATATTGATTTATTTGTATTATTACTAGTAGTAACCAATATTGAGGCTGACCACTCCAAGGAGTATATTGTGATAGACAGACACATCCCAAAACATTGACTAAGCCTTGACGGGAAATGCTATAATTCATTAACCATTCTAATTCGTTAACATCTTGTATTACTAAACACATGAGCTGCTTTATATCAGAATTACATGAAAAACAACTCTTGAACAATCATTTGCTACCATAGGAATACAAAATACAAAATAGGAACAATCATGTCATTTTTTTATAAGGCTGTTCAATGAGACAAGTTATATTGGTCTAAAAAATCCTGGGCTCCACTGCCATGTTAATTTAAATATATTTCACTATTTTAAGTTGGCACATAATTTTAAATCACAAGCTCATGGGATGTTTCTTTGGTCAATGACCAGATGTGCTTTCTGTATGTCATGATGACACCATTACCACATCCCAACCTTAATTTTACCAGTTAACACAATACATGTGGGATGATGTTCTATTTAGAGAATGAACAAATTATTACCATTAAAATAAGACTTCTTTATTCACAGATGGGTGGATAAATCATCGAAGGCTTCCAAACTCAGGGGTGTTCTAATGTTTGAAGAAATGTAGATTATTGTATCATACTTAACAGGGTCAAATAAGCATTTACAGTATATTCTCCACAGTCTGTGTGTACTGGAAACCTTCTCTATCGGCCCTAGATATTATTTAGATGTACCTTAATACTGAAATTTTAGATCATATCTATTTTGCTGATGCTCTATATGTACAGAGGAAAATATTGCTTTGCTGGAACTGTCAACATACGAAGCAGTTTCTACAGTATCTTGTAGCCTGCCATTTCCTCTAGCAAATATATTAGCTGACAAGCGTCATTGTTTACCAAGTGTGTTTATAATTCAATTTTGTTTGTGTATCTAAATAAATATAAATAATATAAAATAGCAATATATTGCATATTGCTATTTTAGTGGCTGCGGACACATTAAAGCTCTCGCAAGAAGCCAAAAGCTTCCCAAACATTTAATTTTAAAAATACTTTTAGGCCTAAATTAAGTATAACATAACACAGGATATGTCCATAATTATGGTTTCAGGCATGTTTCAGAATCATGCTATAATTTCTGATAGGCAGATAATACCTTCTGCAGACTCTTGTGGTGCACTGAGCACAAAGACTATTTTTTATTCTGGACATAAATCAGGTTGGGATTTCATAAATGATATGGTATGTAAAATGTTAGTACAGCATGACTTTATTATATCCCAAAGAGATCACATTGGAGAACAGCGATGCCACATCAAAGATGTGCAACTTTGAGCCTGATTTAGAGTTTAAGAAATAGCAATGGTGTTAAGTGTGGAGTCCGGCCATATTGCTACATCTGGACACTGAAGTTCTTTTGGAGTTAGGTGGAGCAACATTATAGAAAGGAAACTATTACAACTTAAACAGTTATAGGCAGTGGTTATATGTTGCCTGTTAGTCCAATGGTGTCATAATAGAGGCGCCTAAATACATATTTACAGGAAATGTATATGCATGCCAACAAATGCAAATTGGAATGCTCAAATTGTCTCTCCCGTCCAATAAGGCAAGAATTGGAATACGCAGGAGGCCACAGACCTTTTGGTTTTAAACTGTTACATATGCAAACAAACCCAACTGTGACTCTGCAAAAATGTCCATATTTTCCCATTCAATCTTTAAATACTATCTTTTTTGTGATTAATAAGTACAGTTTGCAACAGAGAAAACAATAATAAAACTAATAATAATAATACTGTAATACATACCAGTTTTAGAAACAGTGAAAGACTACTGCAAGTTTGTTCTTCCAAACCGGCAATACCTTTAAAATACAAAGAAGGTACATTTCTGAGTAACATTGGTACAGGCAAGTAGTCAAACGGGTGGTATGAGAAGAAACATGTGTATTATTATTTATATAAAGCCAACAATTTACTACTTACAACACATATATTCAAGGAGAATGGGGAGACTAAAACAGACAGACTAATGCAAACTGATATATTAGGTAAAGAGGTCTCTCCTCCAAGCTTACACTCTAGAGGGAAAGGAGCGAGGAGAAACATAAGAAGTGGAGAAAGTTAAGAGGTAGTGTGAGAGTTTTATGAGTGGATGGTAAGATCTAGCTACAAAGATGGTATGCTTCCCTAAAGAACTGGGTTTTGAGATTTTTCTTGAATATTGAGAGGGAGTGTGAATGCTGGAGGTTCGGTGGAAGTGAGTTCCACAGGTATGGGGCAGCACAAGTGAAGTCTTGTAAGCGGGAAAAGGAAGAGGTGAAGAAGTGAGGAAGAAAGCCTTAGCCCACGGGAAGTTTATGCTGATTTAGATATGATCCATATGATGTCATAGCTGAAACAGTTTTGGAAATCAAATTGTGTTTGTTTTTGTGTTAAATTTGAATTCATAACTATTCAGATAAGTGTTGTGTGATTATAGATAAAAAAGTATGATTTATAAGACATGCCAATAAGGTATACAAACTGCTTGGGTAAATAATGATGGCCATGAGTTTTGGTAAATTCAGCCATTGGTACAAAGCCCCAAAAATAAGCCCAGACCCCCACGAATCAGATGAAAACAAAGCAAAAAGATTTTTGTCCGAAATGTATGAATCCACATTCACACTCTCATTCTCGTTCATAGTCTCTCTCACACCTCTTCTGCCGACCACTTTCAGATCATGAAGGCTGTCTTTATTTCATTGGCATCAATAAAGTCGGTATCACAACCCAACAATAAAAAGTGCTCTATGGGAATCTCTCAACACTAACCTGTTGTTGTATATCACCTGAAAAGCTGTCATACACACTACATGATTACTTGTACATCAAAGAAAATGCTACATACTGGTATTTCCTTTAGGATTCCTAGATGTGTATTCCACTGGGAACTTTATAAGAAATTCATAAAACTATTTTTGTTTTGCTGATGTCATACTCCTTAAAATAATAGAGGTCCTTTTGATTTGGAACTACAGCGTTATAATGACTTTAGGTGGTTAAGTTGTCCTGTCCAGGTATGTGACCAGACCCAGTTTGCATGCCCCTAGCAGCATTGGGTGAATCTGAATTTAGCTTATTACCTGCTTTTAGCTAAAATATACAGCTTTTTCCACGGTCCATGAGTCGAACCTCATAATTTTTCCATATCTGAATATCTTTCTGTGTGTTTTATATAAAATATTTAAACCACTGCTAACTCTTTAACATAACACTGAATTCCTGGACAAAAGACATTCCAGAAAGATGATATCTTTTGTGTAAAATATTCCACCGTATTAATAAAAAAAGTACGTGTTTTTGGGGGGCTTTTTCTAATATTTTAGAATCTGTAGCATTGTATTTCTTTCCTATCACAATTATTAATTGTGAATGTGATTGAGCTATGTTCCTGTGTTTCCATTTTTTATTATTACAACTACATTAATTTGAACTTAAATTATTGGCCTCTGGAGTAATTCCAGAAAACGTAATTATGGGCTTGAATTTTCCCTTCAGTATTTACTTCTAGTGAGAGCTCTCTGCCAGAATCTTGTGCAGAATGTGTGAAAGCACATAATCAGTCCCAGATGCTAGAATTTATTATCTGCTCATCTCTTCCCGCTCTCGTACTACAGAAACAAACAACAAAGGAGATATCAACAGACATAAAATTGTGATGTTTGTAATTACAGATGAGATTTGCGATTGGGGCTGACATAATTATAATTATAACTTTCCATCTCTATATGCAATACCCTGGTCACTTTTGCCAGGAATCGAGCTGGTGACCTTTTAACTGGGACATAGTGATGAATTACATGGGTCCAATTTTTATTCCACAAACAGCCTTCCTATCTTCTGATTTTTCAGACCTACTAGTTCAATCATAAAGAAGACTGATGTAGAACTTTTTGTAAGACAGAATTATAAATCACCATGTGGCTTCAAAAATAAAATGTGAAATAGATTCATGCTAGTGATAATGTTATCAAATAGGTAAAAAAAAATGACAGTGTGAAATGGTTAGGTCCCTCCAGACTTGATTTCCACCATGGCATCCAGTGGACAATACAGTAGAGGATGGCTGCAGTCTTCTCGTAACTGGGGGCAATAAGGTCACAGCATATATTATTATTATTATGAATAATGTAATGTTCTAGATATAACAATGTCAGCATATTATTTTAGAGTACACATCTTAATTTATATGTTGGAGGAGATCAGCGAATATTACTTAAAGATGCTCTTGAGAAAATACTGTCAAACAGACACACATGTGTTTATGCTTAAAGTGGGAAAACAATGTTAAAATAAACACTTATTCTCAAAGTATTCTCTAACCTATATTCAGCAATTAAACTCATTACATTTAAAACAAAAAATGTATGAAATAAGTTGGCTGGATGTTAGAGAAATACCTTTCGAAAGTAGTCAACACTTTCCCTATAAAGATGAATATGCACTAGTAAAACTAGCAATCAGCACAAAAAATATAGTCTATAAAATTATTTACACTAAAGAAAATTACTAGTAAAACATGACCCGCTGAACCCCCCTGCCAAGCCCAAAACATACAGTGCTCTCTACATATTATTAAATATAAAGAGCTCACTGATTATATATTTTCTGGTTAGAGGCACTCATATAAGCATACTGAAACTAACCGTGAGATAAGCTATTAGGGATTTCATTTACAGGAGAGGAAATATCTCCTTTTCTCATGATTGATTAGAAAATATGTGCTTGAAACTCTTGTTATGTTGTAACACAGAATGTTTTGATATCAGATTGTGCTTTTACTGCAATTACATCATCACACACGTGGTGATGACATAATTCTGTTTTTGCAAACATGCTACTATGTTTTCACCATGCAGAAAAAAAAATTGTACGGGAATATTTCATATATACAGCATTACAAATCCTTTGTTCTCTCGTTGGTCTCCTTATTCATAGTATACAGCGGAGAGGACAATTCTACATACCATAGTATTTGTAAATGCTTGTCCTTACTTGACTGTGCTGTGGTTCATCATTCATAAGTGGTTAGAATTACACCCAAAAAGCAGTGGAAACACAGTTCTATATATATATGTCAGAAAAATATCTGGACTGTATCCAAAGGGTTGGGAATGGAAACTACAAGCATATACTCCAGATGTTACCAGAGATAAATAAATCACAATGGTCCAAAATGTGATAAGATTTTCACTGTAGTTAAACAATAGCATTATTTGTAGTATACGAGAGTGATTTGTGATTTAAGACACCAAACACTAGAAACTCAATACATAGAGGAACTGTATTAGAATGAACTCATTAGAACTATCTACCTGTTGGGTTAATATTAAAACAAGCATTTTCCCCCTGATAGGTTGAATGTTTTGTGTAATACATCTAATGTAACTTTTTATTAAATTAAGTTTTAAATTGGTCCATGCATCAACAGTAAAAGGAATAAGATTGAATTGGGTATTTGTCATAAATAGAGCTATGTCAGGATCTCATGTGAGCCAAACTCAGAAGATGGCCTGTGCAGGGCAAATATAAACCTATAGGTTACAGATTCCGTAGCTATTCAGCTTAGCTCAGTATGCCAATTGGCGCGGGTAACATAGGTACTAGAGGACTAAAGTTCAAGGAAAACAAGCAGGTTGGTAACAGAAGGCAGGCAGGGTATGTACATTCCCCAGTGAGTAGCAGACTACCATAGGTGCAATGAACAAGGCTTGCAAAGTACGTTAACAATAAACTTCTAAAGTGGCTAGCCATATGACCCCTAAAAAAAACTAAAAAGACAAACGTAAAAGCAGGATTAAAATATACAACATAGACAATACAACAAGACAGGAAACAATATACAGGAGCAATATAGAAAGTTAGCAAATACCCAATACAGGCCTGAAACTCCGATGGATGTAGGTCTGGGTATTATTTATAAGACATTCATTATGTTATTGTAGTTTTTTGGTTACTTCTTAATCATGTCAGGCTATTTTAGTTTTACTGTGTATCAGAAAAATGACGAGAGTTGACCAAACTAACCCATTGTTTTTTAGTGACTAATTATCCTCAATATGAATTAGTTTTAATATGACAGTGTGTCCCTTATCTTTAGCTGTTTACTTTTGAAAATGTGTTGGGCATTTATATAGTTTGTCTAATGTATTGCTTATTACAATAGCTAGCAGGACTTTCAGCATATTAGTCTCTTGAGCACCCACCACCTTTATGGTCTTGTACATTGGATCAGTGTTTCATAACAGTAACAGTATGATCCAGTGCCATCAATTTATTTCATTAGAATGGGCTCACATGACTGCTTAGGCCTAGTGCCATGTAACCCAGCCTTAGCCATGGGCAAATAAGGAACAGCCAAATTAGTGTCGGTAGGGCATTAGGCCACATCTTTATTTGTAACCCTCATGACCAGCAAAATATAACATAAAATAACCTAGCACAACTCGACAACTACCGAACTTTTTGACCCAATAGGCGGTTACTCCATACATAAACCAAAATTCCTAGTCCATCCAATGCTATCAGGCCGTTTTCAGGACATGCATCCCCAAGACCTTTTTGGGCCAGCAACAGGTTAAAAAATGGTATAGGTGCTGACCAGAGTCAACAATGTTGCTTGGCTCCACCAACGGGAAACATTGGCAAGCCCCGCAGTCCTAGGCCACCTTAGCCATTGGTCCCGGGGACTCCTTTCTCCACTGCATAAAATAGGACCTGTATTTGTGCTAAACAAGAAAAACATATTCCACATGCACCAATCAGTAACTATCTGTATTGAATATACATACAGACGTAGGATACACCCACTTATAGGAAAAGTCGTTATATGTATAACCTGATGGCTAAATGATACTTTAGTGTAAGGTACTTTGCTGGTCTCGCTAGAGGAACATTTTTTTTAGTGCTGATCTTTTTTGCCAGATTGAAAAAGAACAGGCAGTATTTTATATCAATAAGAAAAGAGTCTTACTATTTGTTTCACATACTGTACATTTTATTGGACCAAGATGGAATTATTTCCTTGCATAAGCAGAAACACATGGAGTTTCTGAACCACAAGCTTAACTTATTAAGATGCTAGCGAGTAAATGAAAATGGTTCTCAGAAATATACCATTTTGTGCATCTTCTGCAAAAAGTATTCTACAAGTACTAACCAGAATAACGTTTAGTAACTTTAGTAATTAGTAAACCTTTCTTTAAAAATGAACAGATTAGAACATCTTCATATGTTATACATATATTTGTTCATGTCTTCTATATATATTCATAGTAGTATGCGAGAGAGGGAAAATATTAAACTGACAAGAAAACATCAAAATTCACAATAACGTATAAGATACTTAAGACATTCTGGTATGAAAGGAGAGAAGGGTCTTGCTCTTGCAAGCTTGCAACCTATTAATGGCTATTGAGGGGATGAGACAGATGACGAAGGACTGTGTGGGTGAAGATGATTTCACCATACCAGCAGTGGTCTGGGAATCTTGACAGTCGGTGAAAGAGTAGGCTGTGGGGTATTAGGGTATTGTTCCGAGCTGGTTGTTTCCATTGCGTAGATTTATCAAATGCTTGAGCAAAGCAATATAATTTAAGTGTAAAATAAGATAAGTATATTTTCCTTGCTAATTTAAAAGTATATTTCAAACATCCCACTACAATAGAACATGCCCAATATAAAAGAAGAAAGATTTGGATTGAGTATTTAACAGAAAAAGCATTTACTGAATGGTCGGTCCTGGAAAATAAGGACACATTCTGGATGGTCTGAGGGATCTTTATAGGTGTCAAATTGATTATAGGGAGAGGGTCTTTGGTGCTTATTTACCAAGGTTTGAGCTGATTGTTTCAACTTGTTTAATTCATAATGCATGGTGAACAGCATTTCCTGGCATGTTGCTCCTGCAAAACTGGCCAAGAGGTCCCGGAATAACACATAACTCAATTACTGAGGTGATCTTCAAGATATTTTACTGATTTAATTATGCATTATACAAAGCCAACAAGGCTTGGACCTCCTTAGTGTACAGTGAACCTAGTTCCTTTGTGTCAGCTCTCATTTTGGTGAATACGCCTATCTGTGTGAAGCTTTTACAGTTTCATTTTTATATAGTGCTGCTAATACTGAAAAGGTTATGTATCATTTCATTGACAGTGTAGATTCTGAAGCCACCACAGTTAAATTATTATTTGCGGCACTAGCTACCATTCCAATGTTTATAATGAAACTGTGATCTCCTATTTGTAGGACATCAATATATATATATATATATATATATATATATATATATATATATATATATATATATATATATATATATATATATATATTCTTTTTGACACTATTTACCTTTGGGCCCTTTACGTGGTTTGGGTAGTAAGTAAAATGTTCCATTCCTGACAAAGACCAAACAAGCTTTCATTAAGATAAAAAAACTTTACCACAATGACCAATGACTCATTCTGAACTTAAGTTAATAGTTTTAATTTATAGGCTATAATTATAAATGCATGGCTTGTTTGTAGTATGTCTATTTTTCATATTCATGCTTGCTTGCTAGTTTAATAAAATGCTGGATTTTATTATTTATTATGTATATGTAGTATTTTATTATTTATTATGTATATGTAGTATTTTATAATTTTTATTCAAGAGAGAAAAAATGCATATCTGAACACATTCTGAAAAAATAAGGGTAGACAGTTCACATAATGTAGGAAAGTCCTAAAGAAATCTTAGTTGTGTTTATTTTATTGTTTATATCTGTTTATTTTAATTAAATTGAACTTGTGCATGGAAAAATGTAGAGTTTAATTTAGAAAAGGTAAAATCTTTATGAAATAATACTAACAATATATCAGAGGCTGGTGTCCTCACATTGAACTAACATTTTCTGCTTTCTAGATTTTTTCCTTTGTCAGCATAAATTTTGAAGTACCAGTGAGTTGGCAGAATAGATTTACATAAACAGAATAACAGCCCAGCTTGTGAACACATGAAACACTTTGGTAAAATTCCTGCTCCAGTTGTACTTCATTTCTCATTGTCCAAGAGATGTCTGGAAACGGAAAGACATAAAACTTTCCATAAAAATAAAAGATTTAATGGCCACTTTTTCATGTAGTGTCAAAATGGCAGCTATCATTTCTACCTCTGCCTTGGCCAGGCGCATATTGGTTTGGGCCTCTGGTATCCTAAAAACATTATTTGCAGTGGCTTCCCAGTAAGTAAAATATGGCTGTATCCAATATGTTTCACATGACAGTCTTTGGATTTCAATGATTACCTTATTTAATTTTTTAGCTATACTGAGGGGGTATATTAATTTTCAAATGAATTATGACTAATTGGATTGCGGAGGGTCTGTTGAAAGGTATCAAATTAAGATTTTTTACAAAGATGGATCAAGGTCAGGTGGGGCCTTCGGGGAACACTGTTAAAGGAGTTCCATTCGGTACAATTCTGTAACTTTTTTTATTCACTTATTGCCAGTCACAGCACGATTGAAGCTGAGGTTGGAATCGTGCCCAGGAATGATATTTAAGGGGACAGGAAGAGAATCACTGATAAAGCCAGAGGGGACATCATGCAAAGCAAGTTTTTTCCCCCAGAAAGCTGACCGAAAGTCACAACGACTGAGTTCAACACGTAACCTAGTCCCCATCAGACAACACAATACAAAATAAATCTTTACATGTCTCATGGAAGCTGCTTCTCTCCTTGTGCTGTTACAGATGTATATAAACCCATAATGCACATACATGTATACACAGACATGCGTGGGCACAGGTTGTGCATTTATTATGAGATATCCCCATAAAATCCCCCACACAGACCTGCATTCGCGCTGACTGCAATAAACACAGTTGCCATTCTTACTGACTGCAACATGTGACAGGAACACATGACAGGAAAAAGGAATCCTACTCTGCCATCTCCCAAAATGGAGTCTGCCTGTCTCTGCAGGAGAGGGTTCCCAGTCACCAAGTGATCCCCTATATTGGCTCCCACCTAATCCTGCACAACATTCATGCAGATAAATCTAAGTACAGCAAGTACAGAAAATGCCCCATTGTTAATCTACCTCTGATTTTTGAAACAAAGACTTTTGTACATTATCCGAACATTTAAAATCTGAATTTTAGTACCGACAAGTGCTATAATGTTAATAAACTGTTGAGGAGCTCCACAGGAAATATATTATTACCAATAGGACTTACTATGGTCCAAAGATTTATTCAGTTAGAAACTAACGCTATTGTATATTTGTAGCAGCGATACCGTGGTCAAGAAAGGGCCCCCTGGACAATAGGGAAAGGGGAATATGACTGCTGGCCTGGGCCAGTTTAAAGGATGCCAGCAGTTTAGTGATTGGTTCCTGCAACATTGTTTCAGGTTTTTAAGAGTTCATAAAGGGGGTTAGGTTAGAGTTCTACCTTTTTCCCGCCTGGATCCTCCCTGGGCAGGTTCCCTCCCACTCACCCAGATGTATGTTTTGTTGTTGCTGTTTTCTTGTTTTCTCATTATTTGTTGTCACAGCAGCGGAAGAGTTCCCCCGTTGGCCAGCGTGGAAGTTCTGTTACCCGAAGAGGTGCCCAAACTGGGCTTAGGGAGGTGGGCCCAGCGGGCGGCTCATGGCACCCGCTGGACTAGGACTCTTGGCAAGTTGGGGTGAGAACCGCCTGCAGGGACATTTGTTTATGCTGGCATGGGACAATAAAGCATAGGAATGCACACATATACTTACTGCATATAGAAGTCTACATTCATTCTATAAGACAAATTGTGCATGTGGAAATGCATATGAGACCGAGAAGAGCAGAGGGTTGAAGAAAATGATTCAGTCACAAGGCTATGTGCGACTCACATCCTTTACTTTCATTTTAATGAGATGAAAAAAGTATACTAAACCTATTGCCAACAAGCATGGAATGAGGGCTACATTTTAAAATGAGCAATGTTCTTCAGATGACAATTTGAAGTGTCTCAGGCCGATT
This sequence comes from Spea bombifrons, assembly GCF_027358695.1. Classification (NCBI taxonomy): domain Eukaryota; kingdom Metazoa; phylum Chordata; class Amphibia; order Anura; family Pelobatidae; genus Spea; species Spea bombifrons. The sequence goes on along the minus strand of NC_071092.1, from coordinate 29,491,377 downwards.
CTGATACTGAAACCCAAATAAAGTTCAGTTCATTATGTCAGTTTATGGATCTGCATGAACTCACTGCACTGAAAAGTATGGTTCGACATGTCCTGGTACACTAAGCTGTGGAGATAATTATAAGAAACTTGAACGGTGTAGTTCCATTTACATCCAACATGTTTGACTCTGACAAACTCTGTAGGACATTTGCTTGGACTTAAATTGAAACAAATATTTGGGCAATTATAACAATTTATATTTACCTGCACACACTTACTCAACCACAAGTATATTTATTTCTCTCTTGGACAGTCTGTTGCATTATTTCCAATAACCAAACCACTGTTATTATATCATGACATTTAGATATAATTAAATCGTATTTTTTCCATGGGCACAAATCTGAAGACAATTTGCTTTGTGACAGAAACTGCCTTCCCAAGAATCACTTGAAGTGGCAAGCATTTATGATTAGTTTCCCATTAATAATTAATAAGAGACAGATGGGGGTTTATTTAGAAAATCTTTGCCTGACATACTGCGACTTGATGACAGATTTAAGTTGAGAAGTTAAAATAAGCCACAAAAAGCACTTTATTTAGATATCCACAAGAAACTAAAACATGGTGAAATTGCATCCATAAAAAATGTAATATTATTATATTCATAAAGTTCTTGCAGTCTCTTGTAATCATGCTTTGTCTTTTGATCTTCTGATATAAGGTTGTGTGAAAAAGACACATACCACAGATGGGTACCATGGCTTTTAGCATTGTATGTGAGCTTTCTTTCTGGTGCCCCCTTTGTGTATGCACTTATTAGCTAATATAGGGAATATTCATGGCAGTACCTCCCCAAAGGCACCTGTCCCACAAATGGGACTTGGTAGATGTGACGGAATGACCTGTACCTTGGCTGGGTACTCCCACCAAGTTGTGCTTCTGCCAAGACACAAGCTGTTTTCCCCTTCAGCGCCAGACAGAACCAGTGTTGTAGAGAGAAAGGGGATGCTGCTGCACTGGAGGCACGTTGGCGCTGTAGTTAGCAGTAGCTTAGCGTTACTAAAGCAGCCCCCCCAAGCATCAAACAGAACCAATGTTGAGGTGAGAACTCAAGTTTATTAGACACACATACATGTATTTATACACAGCAACTGCAATTAACATGCAATGGAAGAGGAAAACACACAAAGACCTCCTTCAGGTCCAGCAAGGGAATACACAAACAATACATTGCGATAAGAGAATTACCCCCTTGGTGCCTCACTCTGGGACCCCCGTTGAGACATAATCTGGGGAACATAAAACATGCCGCTCTGGGTTCCCCAAGGGGCTTGCCCACAACCAGGATGGCGTTGGATAGCTCAGGATCCCCACTCTCTCTAGTACAAAAATGGCCCTAATTGGGCGTTGGGGCCGCAAGCGACACCATCAGGTGCAGATGGAAAAAACACCCAGAGAGGAGCTTCAGGGTGATTGAATCAATTTTCCCCGGAAAAAGATACAATTCCTGCGGTTCCCTGTGGAGCTCCTCAACAAGGAATGTATCACCCGAAAGCGCTCTACCCCTTAAAACTACCCTCATGTTTTCTCAGTCTAAGGGGGCTACCATCAGTAGGGATGGTTTTATTTGTGTACATTTCTGCCCTTCCTATTAATTCTTCGCTTTGTAATTACAATTATTAGGTCAAGGTATTCTTTCGAAAGCTTCCTTGGGGTCAACATGTTTTTTACCCAACTAGTGGCCATTCTTATTTTTCACTTAATTTTGGACTCTGGGGATAAATGTTTCTGATATAATGCAATCCAATTTATGACTTGTTTTTTCATCACTAATATAGTGAGCAGAAAACACAGTGAAAAAAAATTGAATATTTATTAATATTTGACATTGAAGCAAAGATAAAACAGTAATGCTGTAAAATGAACCATATATAGGTTTGCACAACAGAGGCGCATTTTCTATAAATGATAGCCATGATGCTTAAGACCAAAACAAGCTTTCATTGTATGCAGGTGGTTAGGTTAAAACACAGCCAAATGTACATATTGATGAGCCAGTTGGAACAATAATATATATATATATATATATATATTATCTCCCTACCTTTTGATTCTGTTATTCCAAATTGTTATGCACTACTTGTTACACCATTGCTGTGGTAATATGATAAATATATAAATTAATAAATAAGCCAAATCATATAGCACCAACATTTTACACAGCACTTCTTACAATACATACATTTAAGAGCTATGACAAGACTAGAAAATTCTAGTAGTTAAGATGTTATGCTTCTCTAAAGAAGTGGTTTTGAGATTTTGCTTGAATGTCGGGAGGAAGGGTGAAATCTGAAGGTTCGGTGGAAGTAGGTTCCAGAGGTATGGGGCAGCACAAGTGAAGTGTTGTAAATGGGAAAAAGAAGAGGTAATAAGTGAGGAGGAAAGCCAAGTATTGGGTTGGAGATGGAAGGAGGGAAGATAAAATGTTCAGTTTCAGAAAGATTATGTTGTGACATCCATGAAGAAATAGCGATCAAGTAATTGGTAATACAGGACATAGAGATGGAGAGAGATCAGAAGAAGAGAGGTAGATTTGGGTATCATCTGCATATAGATGATACTGGAGGCCAAATGAGTTGATTAGTTTGCCAAGAGATAAAATATAAAGAGAGAAGAACAAAAGGCCAAGGACAGTTCCTTGTGGGTCACCAACAGAATGTGTCTTGCCAGAGAAGCTGACCGAGAAGGAACGTTAGACAGATATGAGGAGATCCAGATGAAAGCTGTATCTTGAAAGGGGTTTGAAACCAGACTGCAGAAGGTCAAGGAAGATTGTCCTGTAAAGGAGATAGTAAGTAGATTGTACACAATCCGTTCATACAACTTAGAGGTAAAAGGAAGGAGAGAGATAGGGCTGCAGACAGATGGGATCTAAGGAAGAATTTTTTAGAATGGGTGTAATTACTGTATTGTTGGTAGAGTTCCAAATGATAGAGAAAAATTAAATTGGTGGGTAAGTGATGGACAAAGGGAGGGGGATAGAGGCTTTCTGAGATATGATAAGATATGATAAGATGGCTTCAAGGGGACAGGTTGTTGGGTGAGAGGAAGAAAGAAGAGTGGCTTGCTTGTAGGGGAAAAGGCAGTTAGTATGCGAATAACAGGGGGAGTGATGGTGGGTGGTGTAGGAGGGGGTTGCAATTATATATATACATACACACAGTATATCTTTAATGTCTAAGAGGAATTTTGGTATCGTAAAGTAAAGGTACCTTGAGTAAGGGTATTGTAATCATTGGTTGCTGTGGTGATTGCACCATTTTTAGCAGTTTGCACCAGAATTTTTCTTTCCACATAACCTCCATAATGTTTTGTACTGAAGGCTTAAATGAAGTGATAGAATGAGAAGGTGGGAAGAAAATGTGATATATTGATTGATCTAAAAGGCATTTTTTTCTAAAACATGTTCATTATTTTGCTAGAACATTTCCAGCTTCAAAATCCTTGAGGCTGTAGATAAAACTATGAGATCCCTCAATATTGTTAAAAGTGGACTTGAAGCAATGATCTGAACGTGCTACATTCCAACTTGTACATCCACATACCAAATGCAAACAATGTACCTAGCAGGCCTGAGCTTGTGCATTGCCTAGGTCAATCCATTCAACCCTGACCTCAAACTGTTAAATCACTACTACTGGTGATAGTTATATGTATACTGTCTTTAAATGTGCAAATTCAAAATTTCAGGACTTACGTAGAGATTCATGTTTACGTCCATTCTTTCAATAAAGTAAAAATGCTACCAGTCATTTGCAGTCTATGACTGAATATGCATGATTACATTTATACAATCAAATGCTTTTCACAACATTTAAAAAACAGTATCCAAAACGATTGGGTCTTGTTCACTAATCAAAGTTTTCCTTCCATATAACGTCTGCTGTTGATATAACAGAGGTTCTTCCTACGTCTAGATAGCATCTTCCAGTGAAACCAATGGAGGTTTGTGCTCTTGCACCACAGATCTCCATTGGAACTCTGATGTGGCCACCTTGTGGAGCTCTGCAGCTGAGGTCTGCAAAGTGGCTCTCTGAATATGTCATGCCACTGCATAAATGTAACCATACCCCTCTCAGCCTCCTGCCACCCCATGGCCAACACGGGTGTCCTGATTCAAACACTTGAAATGTTGGGGGTATGCCTTCCAACAGATATCACATGTCATACACACTTATCAGTACACAACATATCTGTGCTACCACCTACAGCTCCTGATTTGGTCTATGCCATCGTATTTGGGAGAATATGAAATCGAAAACGAATGTTGTGTTTTCGTTGTCCAAAACAAATGCTGAATAAACTGATATAGCGGCTGGCAAACGTGCGTGTTCGTCTTCATAAATATCTCCTAATCTCCCTGGTCCCTCCCCCCATACAAGTCACTGCCTCGAGCCTACCTTAAGTCTTTGCAGCATTGTTAATGGGAATGGCAATTCGTAGGACTGCGCCATGAGTTAAAGGTCTGTAAGAGTGACTCTATTGGTCACCGGCAGAGACTAACTCTGAAATCAACCAATGAATAGTAGCTGCCCTTCATTGGTTGATGCTAGAAGAGGCTCCTGCCAGCGACCAATAGAGTCTCTCTTACGGACCCTTAACATTTGAATCCTGGCACCGAAGCCATTGGTCTCCCCAGGCCAAGTTGCTCCGAGGTGTACATTGCCCTGCTCTTTCCCAAGGGGGACTCAAATCCCTGTTCCTTCTAAGCCAAGTTGCTCAGAGCAGTTGTCTGAATCTGAGACAACCGCCCTGAGCAATTTGGCCATAGAGGACTCACTTTGATCTTGAATAAGGCCTGTGTGAATCTGTAGAATGATCCATAATGCTTAAATAGGATAATGTGCACAAACTACATAGTGAGCAGCAATTCATAATGCAGAGCAGACAACATGCACATCGGGTGGAAATCAAATGCACCTTTCCCCTGAGAGCTAGCAACAGGAGAGCCTCAAAAAGCAGATCAAAGATCTAGTTAAGAGCCAAACATTCAAATATGGCACCAGGGCACATTAAATATGAAGTGGACATAAGCCACTCACTCGAGGTGGGGGGTGAGGTTTTCTGAATGTGCACCATGAAGCTCAGTTCAGTATAGCTGGGACTAGGCTGATGACGCAGGGCAGCAGCAGAACTTACACAACCCTTCTCCATAATGAGAGAAATGGCTACTAAGGCAGCAATGGGGCACAAGAAGGAGACCACCCAGGGGAGATTAACCCTTTCTAGGCACGAAAAGCGATCCAGGGACATCTTAAAGGTACATGCACACAGACACAAATACCCTCCATAATCCATGGAGACCAATATTAACTATGGCTACATACTGGGTTCTACAGAAGGGAGAGAGGCTAAACTCTCATTTGGCAGGCCCTATAAATAAAGGAGCCAGATGAGCCAAAAATAAAACAAAAGCTGACCTGCTAAAGGACAGGAAAAAAAAACTGCAGACATCCTGATGACCAGGAGCTCTTATGAGCTAACCATCCAATTGGATCCTGTCCTATTGGCTGAAGGGAGGAGCTACTCATGAGTAATGCTGCCATGGTTAGTTAGCCAGGAAACAAAACTTATAAAGTATATCTAATTCAATTCAGTTTATGCCCAAAACACATTTTTGGACATGTTTAAGTTTAGTTATGAAGCCAGCATTTGTAACTAGACTATAGGGTATGTTATATAAAGCTATTCGTAGTTTCTACAATGGATAGAGGTGTTACAACTAATTGCAAAAATCCCAATGTGCATCTGCTCGTATCCACCCTAACTTTAGAGAGTTAAAATTTCAAGATGTTTATTAAGTTGCTATATAGTTGTAACCAGAAATGTGCTTGATTTAAGTATATCTATAACATGCTAATATGTTTGTGTTATTATACCCTTAAATTAGATAACAGGTTGCACAATCTGTAAAGATGCAAATAAAATAGTAGAGTTCTAACTACGTTAATTGTGCATAACTGAGTTAATCACTAAACTAGTTTCCATTTCTCATACTAAACATGATAATTTGGAATCTCTGAAACTTACATGACCTAGTGGGCCTTTAGTATGGTATGTGAAGTAGACCCTCAATGTTTATAGAGTTTCTTTGTAGTAGTTATAAGTGGCCCAGTTGTCAAAATGGGACAAAATGGGACTTTTGAAAAATCTCCTGGGTCTGTTGTGGTCAATGATTACCTTTTCTGGGAGTTCTCCAGTCTTTCAGGGAAGAGTGTTTGACCATGCCTACTCCTCACTCTCTTCTCTCACACTTCCACCCAGCTTCCCTCCCAATAAAGGCTTTCTGGGTCTAGATCTGCCCCTATACCAGCTCTGTCCCAATACACAGCTAACTCCTTCTCATATGGCTAGTCCCACCACTTCATAAAGCCACTTTTTTTCTAATCTACACTTTAAATCATTGTCCAAGTTTATCTCCAAGAACCACAAAAGGTTTTTTTGAATGATATATAAAAATATTGCCCAGTTTTGCATTACTTAAAGATCGGGTTAGCTATACTTGGCCTGAATGTTGGTCTCATCCAGGGCCGGCAGACGGATATTCAACGCAGCCGCTTAGTTTGCGGCTGGATTGAATGCGGCTGTCGTGTCGGTAGCGTACCTGGCGGGGCGGCCCGTCCCGCCTGCCGCTCATCTGAGGGATGCCGGCGCGGCAACTGTGGCTGTGTGTCAGGACTTGTGCGCCGGGATTTGAGAAAAACACTGAAGCCACGCCCACCGTCTTCCGCACCGGAAGGACAGGACACAGAAGAAGAGGAAGAACGAAGAGCAGGAGTGACAGTGACAGAAGAAAGGTAGGACAAGATTCAGGGAGAGTGGATAGTGTGTGAGAGTGATGAGTGTTATGCTGAATGTATGTGAATGAGGGTTTCAGATAGCATGGATGTGTAAGTGTTGGGTGATAGCATGGCATAGGGAGGCTGTAATCACATTCCTTTCATGCCCAGATTCCAGCATATACTGGTTGCCTAGGCATGATAGGAGTGTGATTGCTGTTATCAATTTTTTTTTTGGTCCAACTTTGGTGTGTTAACAACACTTTTATTGGATAGAATAATTAATATATATATATATATATATATATATATATATATATATATATATTGATATTGCAAACAGCAATCACACTCCTATCATGCTAAGTCAGCCAGCACATGCTAGAACCTGGGCATGATAGGATTGTGATTGCTGTTAATTATATATATATATATATATATAAATTAATATTGTTGTTGATTTTTTTTAGTCTAATTTTGGTGAGTTACTTTTAATAAAGTATTTTAAAGATTTTTGGGTTTTTTTGTGGTTTTGGCCAGGTGAATGCTGAATTTTCAGTTTAGGTCCAGACTTTTCATTTCGGTGCATCCCTACTATATACTAAGCCAGTCACTGACGTGGTGGGCCTACACCACATCAATGTTTGGCTTAGTATGTAGTGAAAGGGGTTGTAGTGCAGTATTGTCAGTGTCTGGCTCAATGTATAGTGATAGGCACGCATTGACATCAATGTGTGCCTCAGTATATAATAGTTATGCTGTACCCCTGTCAATGTTTGCCTAACCATAGAAACTATGCAGTTTTAAAGTGTGTGTGGGGGGTGCCACATACAGTATATGCCACAGGTGCCAAATACTCTCGGTACGCCCCTGCATCGGGCCAGTTGACTAGACTTGCCCCCCAGGCCTTGGGCTGCCAGCCCTCCCCTGGTCTCATCTAATGTCACAATGTCAAATACATATGTCTCCTTTTAGTTTTCTATGACAAAGACATACATAGAAATAATAAAGAGATTTAATTTGTTTGAAAGAGCAGTTATACCATGTTTCACTGACAGAGAAGCTTCAACAAAAGTAAAACATCAGAATACGCGGGCAGTGCTATTAAATTAGGCCAATTTCTTTTTTTCAGACAAACTTTTAAATCTCCTTCTACAAAAAAACGACTTATATGTATCCAAGAAGCTAGCAGACAGAAGATTCATATAAAAGTTCTGTTTCCACTCAGTTCAGGCTTTCATTTTGCTAGAACGTTTTGCTTTTCTTTCCTCTTTTTGCATTCCTGCAATATTTATTTAATATCTGAGGCCCAATGGAAAAACAGACGGCTACTGAACCAGCTGGAAATGGAAAAGGTTAGAGACGTCAGAGTAAGCCTGGTACTGTACATTAATTAATATCACTTCTTTAACTTGATGATCATAAATGGTTTTAGTGGTTGAAAATAATAGAACCTATCGAAAAAGTTGCATTGCTAACCAATGCCATCCCCACAAGCAGAACCCCATCTGATCTAAAAAAGATATCTTACTATTTGTAGTTTCCAAAAGGTAAACAAATGTATAGAGCAATAGAAAATAATAATACTTTGCAGTAGAAAACCATATCATATGGAAAATACACTATGTTTAAAGAAATTCAACTTCAATTTTTGAGAATTTGTTTTTACACACACATACAGGCTCCTTAGCTGAAAGTTGTCAGTCACACAATTAAGTCAAGAACCACAATTTAATTAACATATAATATACTTTTTTCAGTTTTGTTTCAGCTTATAGACTTACATTTCAATAAACGGCTGTTATTGTAAAACTGCTAATTTATGCCTTTTAAGAGTCCTGAAAAACAGTAGTGTCTCACTGTCTCTGGTACTTTCCTTGCTGTCTTACTTTTGCACAGACAGTGGGGATCATGGGCAGGTTTGGGGGTGATTTATGATTTGCCCTTACTGTCCTAGGGATCTGTAAAATCATTAAACATTAAATACGCATAAGAACAACTTAATGGTCTTGTAACAGAATTAGAAGGTGTTCTCAACTTCTGTGTGGATGGGATTTTATTCAAGGCATAAAGGATGAATATCGTGCCTACCCATAACGTAGGTTGGTTGACGCAGTTGTTAATTTGGGAATTCACAGACACATGGTAATTAATGGTAAAAAAAAACTATTGAGAAAAAGCGCAAGTGCCACCCTGGACCCAGGGCTGGTGCAAGGATTTTTAGCCGCCCCTGGCTCCATCCTCACAAGCCCCTCCCCTTTGCCACACCCACTTATACTTATACCGCTTATACCTCTCTTCTAATGAATGTCCGCGGCCGGCGGTTTGCAGCTGCAGGCTGCATGGCTGCCGGCGCCCCCTCCAAGTAGGGATGTCCATAAAAGTTGATACTTCCAAGCACACTGTTGAACAAAACTCTGACTGGAAGACAATGAACAACCTGTAGTTTATTTACAGCAGAAAAAAAACGTCCAGACAATGTGCTAAATGGGTCTTATCTGATGTAGACTTCTTTATTTCCATGACACATAAATTAACATAACAATCTTATTTCTTTCTTAACTAGGTTCAGGAATTAAGTTCCCTGATCTAAAATGTTAACACTACACAACAAAATTTCAACTTCATTCACCCAACAGGATATAAGTTTTTTGAACTCATGCATATGTTAAGAATTGGGGAAGATAAAAGTAGGTCTCTACATTTTATCCTCAGTAGAGGGAGTCTTTGACCATGCCTTGTCACGAAGACAAATAATAATCAAACTGTTCTTGCAATTTTCTTGCATTTGTTCTTATTTTTTCCGCTACATGTATACAGCTGGGATATTAGTATAAATATGTGCAGGGACACAAGTACTGTAGGCTCTGCAAAACATTATAGAATGTGTAAATAATCCCATGGCAATGATGCTCTACAGAACTCCACCTTCCACTTAAATTTAAATCACATTTCCAGATCTATCTCTGCTGCCAGCTATTGACTAAAGCTGTCTGTTGTTACTTTCTTCCCAGCTGAAGATCAAGCTAGCATAGTCTAGCTGCCAAAACTACATTCTGAGTAGGTGAGACTGGTGCGAGGAGGGGACTGGATGAGGTTTTGTGTTGTTACTAGAATTGGCAGAACACATTTCAGACAGTAGAATATACACGAGTCTGCCAAAATTCATCTGGGCTTATTACCAAAGCTGAGCTGCAATTATAGATGCTCTTTTATTTGCATGGAATTTGATGCTAAATATTTTCAGGATCCGAAACTTACAATTTCATGTGGAAAAAAATAATAAACACAATGGGTTTTAAAAAAAAACACAATTAAATTGAGAGAGATGTTGCAGTGCCAATAATGCAAAGTTAAATATGGAAATACTTAATAGGATGCCATATATAAGTGCAGATTCCACTTGTGGGTCCAGCAGAGCAAATTAGTTCTCCTAAATATCCTTAATTAAAAGTCATGTGGTCACCCCACTTTGCGCTGTTTCAGGTTCTCCTCATATACATCTGTTTCTCTAACTTTTTGAAATAATCAGCTTGCTATTTAAATGGTCACCTGCTGTGATGTTACAAAATCCCCAATAGTTTTCCTAGATTCACCAACCGTATTTTATTTGCTTCAGTGCATCTCTTAAAACTACTTAGACATTAATGTAATAACACATGTATGTATGTGGTTGATCATTCTGTTACAGATCTTGAGAAGACTATATAATATTTCATGCATTACAATACAGATTTAGTTGCAGAAGTGTGTCCTCAAGAGTTTCATATCATCTGTTGTTATCGAAAGGTAGTCTCCCTTTTTCTTGACTCAATAGAATGACTTTGTCTTTGGCAAAATCAATAACATATTTACCTTAGGCGTTGCCCTAGGCAGTACCTTCAGCCTGTGGTGTCGGTATATGATATATACCAAAGGGGCCTCAGATGGCCAGCTACAGATCTCAGTAGCGATACTTTAAGCCGTGTAGTTTGCTCTTAAATGTGAAGCATTCACTCTAAAATATGAGGCATTTACTCTTAAATGTGTTTCTCTGTCTAGGAAAAGAGAAGCTGTGACTGATCGTCAACATATAAACTATAAATGTGGTCAATTAAAGTGAAGAATATGACTTTGATGCCTTAATATGGGCTAACAATCCATCCCCTAAATGTTTTGGGAAGTGTGACATCTGACACAATGTACTTTAAATCTTTGCATTACTAGAACCCTCAGGACCCCGCTGTGAAAATTGTCCTTGGCCCCCAACACAACATGTCCCACAGTACCACTTTTGCCCCAAAAAGCTTCTGATTGCCACATTTGCCCTAAACAGCTGATCAGTGCCATCCTAACCCCCAAACAGCCTGAATGTGCCATCTTTGACCTTGCTTGTCAGTGCCCCCAAACAGCTTATCTGTGCCATGTTTGCCCCAAAACAGCTAGTCTCTGCCATCATTGCCCCCAAACAACTTGTTTGTGTCTTTGCCTCTTGCCCCTCCAGCCTGAACTATGGCACACATATGTAAATACACTTATACAAATTTACACATGCTTACACATACTCACTAAAACACAAGCACACAATCGTTCTAACACACTCCCTCCCGCACCACTTATATCTACACATTCATGCTCACACACAAATTCATACACATCAATTTTAATATACAAACACTTACACGTTCATGCTAACACATGCTTCATCTCAGAACACTTACAAATATGTGCTTACACACAAACACACATACAGTCCTATGGAAAAGACAGCACCCCACTTTATGCCCTTTGTCAAGGGCATTTGATTAGCGGCACCTGTCTGCTATTTATAATCTGAATTCCAATGTCATACGACTGTACATATCGATGTTCACACTTATACATACACATCTATGCTAACATACTTTTACATGCACATTCATGCTCACATACACTTATACATAGACATTCATGTTCACATGCATACCAACATATCCTCTCCTTGGTTTTGATAACTATATGATTGATGATATCTCTCTCTCTCTCTCTCTCTCTATACATATATATATCTATATATATAGAGATATATAGAGATAGATATATATAGACAGATAGCTAGCTAGCTAAATATACACTGACTGGACACTTTATTAGGTACACCTTGCTAGTACCGGGATGGACCCCCTTTTGCCTTCATTCTTCGTGGCATACTTTCTACAAGTTGTTGGAAACATTACTCAGAGATTTTGGTCCTTATGAACATGATGGCATCACGCAGTTTCTGCAGATTTGTCGGCTGCACATACATGATGCGAATGTCCTATTCCACTGCATCCTAAGGGTGCTCTATTGGATTAAGATCTGGTGACTGTGGAGGCCATTGGAGTACAATGAACTCATTGTCATCTTCAGCTTTGTGACATGGTGTATTATCCTGCTGAAAGTAGCCATCAGAAGATGGGTACACTGTGGTCATAAAGGGATGGATATGGTCAGCAATAATACTCAGGTAGGCTGTTGCATTTAAACATTACTCAATTGGCCCAAAGTATGCCAAGAAAATTTCCCTCAAACCATTACACCACCACCAGCCTGAACCATTGATACAAGGCAGGATGGATCCATGCTTTCATGTTGTTTACACCAAATTCTGACCCTGTCATCTGAATTTCGCAGCTGGAATTTAGACTCATCAGACCAGGAAGCATTCTTCCAGTCTTCCAATTTCCAATTTGGTGAGCCTGTGCGAATTGTAGCATCAGTTTTCTGTTCTTAGCTGACAGGAGTGGCACCTGGTGTGGTCTTCTGCTACTGTAGCCCATCTGCTTCAATGTGTTGTGCATTGAGATGGTATCCTGCATAACTGGTTGTCATCTCGAACCAGTCTTCCCATTCTCCACTGACCACTGACATGAACAAGACATTTTTGTCTACACAACTGCCGCTCACTGGATATTTTCTCTTTGTTGGACCATTCTCTGTAAACCCTAGAGATGGTTGTGCATGAATATCCCAGTAGATTAGCAGTTTCTGAAATACTCAGACAAGTCCGTCTGGTACCAACAGCCACTCCAAGTTCAAAATTACTTAAATCCCCTTTCTTCCCCATTCTGATGCTTGGTTTGCACTTTAGAACGTTGTCTTGATCACATCTACATGCCTAAATGCATTGAGTTGCTGCCATGTGATTGGCTTATTACACACACACACATATATATATATATATATATATATATATATATATATACAGAGCCGGCCTTAGGTGTTCTGGCGCCCTGTGCGGACTACTCCTCTGGCGCCCCCCCATCCCAAAAAAAGAAAGGAATAAAAACTTGTAACAAAACCCCAATCACTATATACTACGCCAAACATTGATGTGGTGTAGGCCTACCACTTCATTGTCTGGCTTAGTAGTTGGGATGCACCGAAACGAATTCTGGACTGAAACCGAAAGTGCAGCATTTACCTGGCCAAAACCGAATATGACCCCCCCACACCATACACTTTTATTTAAAGTAAGTAACACACCAAAATAGGACAAAACAATTAAATAACAATATATATATATATATGATTAAAAGCAATCACATTCCTATCATGCCCAGGCATGCCCAGATTCCAGGATGTACTCGCAGACTTGGCATGATAGGAGTATGATTGCCCTATCTACCCCTTCTCAGTCCCTTCTCCCCTATCTACCCCTTCTCACTCCCTTCTCCCTATCTACCCCCTTTCCCCTGTCTCACTCCCTTCTCCCTATCTACCCCCATCTAACTATCTACCCTTTCCCTCTTTGAAGTTCACTTACCTTTCAGGAGTCCTGCGGTGGGGGTGCAAGGCCTCTGCCTCCCAGCTCTGCCACTGTATGGAACAGTATAGAGTGATGGGAGTTATGATGTACTTTTAGAGCATAATTAGATCATGAAAAAGACATTGGAAATGGTACAGCATAACACCCATCACTCTCACACACTTACCAATCCACACATATACCAATCCACACGCATACCAATCCACACGCATACCAATCCACACGCATACCAATCCACACGCACACCAATCCACACGCACACCAATCCACACACATACCAATCCACACATATACACTAATCCACACATATATACCAATCCACACATATACACTAATCCACACATATATACCAATCCACACACATACCAATCCACACACATACCAATCCACACATATACACCAATCCACACATATACCAATCCACATATACACCAATCCACACACATACCAATCCACTCTCACTGAATGCTTTCCTACCTTTCCTCTTTTCTCCTTACAGCTAATTTTCCTTCTCTTCGCTCCTCTTCTTCAGTTCTTCTGTCTTCTTCCGGGTCAGAGGGCACGGACAGCGGTGGGCGCGGCTTCAGTGTTGTGCGCCGGGATCTGACAACAAACCCCGGCGCACAGCAGCTGTTGCCGGGCGGATCACAAGGGAGCGGTATCGGGGGTCTTTAACAGACCTCCGGCTCCCTTGAGTGATTTTCAGCCGGGTTCAAGGGAGATCCTTGAACCGGCCTAAAATCACTCAAGGGAGCCGGAGGTCTGTTAAAGACCTCCGATACCGCTCCCTTGCGAGCCTGCTCCTCCAGCGGCGGACATTACTGTCCGTCTCTCGAGGGGTGCCGGGTGCCGCTCATCATGTGGCTGCTTTCTACGTTATGATCAATTGTAATAATTTACATTTATTATATTAATTCCGTTATATTAATTACTTACACATTTATTTATTTAATAATTTAATATTTAATAGGCTGTAGTTGTGTATGAAATTATAATACTTAACCATTACATGGTCTCATCTCAGACTGAGGAAAGTCATATACCTTTTTCATGTATGTTTAAATTCACTAACTGTACCATTCTTTCACCATCCTCAAGGATATTCCATATTACATAATACATGTGTCCATGTGTGTTTATTATACTTGAGGTGTTACTGTTTGTATGATACTTACATCATGTAGCAAGTACATAGAAACATGTCATTGAAACACGTCCTTTATAATAACAACGACGAGATTAAATAGATCAATGCAGAGATAAAAAGGTAGCTTTCTGATGGATTTCCTTTGAAGTTCCGTGGCTGGAAAGAGACAGTGATGCAGCCACAGAGGACATTGTTTAGACTACTGAAGATGACGTCAGAACATTTCCTTCAAGTTCTTTAAAGCATTAATGCTGCAAGCAATTTTCCAAGAGAAGATGAACTTTGGCTACTGACAAGATTACAAGGGCTGAAGAAATTATTTTTGTTTTAGGGCAGCATGGTGATGGGCTGCTTAGCACTTCATTTCTAGCTTTAAACATAAAGGAGCCTGGGAGGAGCTCCCACCATGTCTCCCCAGCTAAATTATACCTGAGTGGAAGTGGCCAATAGTTACACAGCCCTCTAGTAATAGAGAAGGAGTGAGTGTGGTTGGTGGCAGTGGAGAAGGATTGAGAAGCGACAAAACTGAGAAAAGGAGCAGTATGGTAAAAGTAAAGGAAAGACAGAGAGAAGAGGTAGACATGTGCCACCATGTGCACAGACTGATACACAGCATTACCAATATGCAACCTGAGAAGGATCATGCCATGGGGCCACCACACAAACACAGACAAAATCAGGACCACCATAAAGCTGTATGCAACAGCTTCAATAAATGGTTTCCAAGCAAGTGTGAATTGGTGGACTCTTCTTGCTCTACTATATTATAATTCTCTATTTGTCATTTGTTGCCTGGAGAATCAAAATGGTGTCTAACAGTCTAAACTCTCACCTTAGTGGAAATGGTAAATCAAGGATTTAATGCTATCGGGTAGCATTAGATCTCATTTTGACAGGCACGAAACTGAATTTAATCTTATTGATTGTGGTGCACAGTATTCCTCTACTTTCTCCCATTTACAGGGAAATAATTAAAAAAACAGACACACAGCAAGAGGATGACTAATATTGTAGGTAAGTGAGCATTTATTATTTTTCACAGTGCCTGCGTAGACTATTTGTGGTGTGTATTTGATGGCAGTAAATACTCAGCAAATCTTTCTGGAACATAGTAATGAAGCATAATCTGAAGGGCAATAATAGGAACACTACAGGGGACATCAATGACAATGTAAAGGTTAATCAAAATAAAGGGTGTTATATGTCATATGCCCACGTCAATTGTATTAGCCTGTCTGACACAAGCCTGATGTCAACCAGACATGAGGTAAATAGATCCACATATGGTCTTCAGGAAAGTTCAACTGTTGGTGCCTGTAGCGGAATTCCTTTAATTACCAATGGAGGCCTCTGCTCCCCTCTTTTTATTATTATTATCCACACTATTCCTAAGCCTTGAGTAAAAATACCTAGTTCTGTGTTAATGAAAGCCTTTTTACCCTAACAGATCAATTTCCAACATTCTTGTGAGCAATACTGCCCTCCAGTGACAGTAATTTTGGTGCAGTGCATTTTGTATATAGGTAATAGGTAATGGTGTCGAAAGGTAATGATAATCCAAATAAAAAGAGGTAAAAGGGGTTATAAGGTTTTACTGTATTTCTTTATAAACTTTATAAATTTAATAAAAATACAGATACGTAACATATTTTCTGGTTAAGTTTTATTTGTATTGATTTTTCTAAAACAGGATGCTTCTTATAGGTGAAATCCCAGTCTTCTAACAGGTAGGATTACTTATTTTTCTTAAATGTGTTCAACAGTTTCCGACACAACTTTCTACTGGGTGATCCTCTAACTGAGTGTCTTCTGCCATGGATGGTTGCTCTTGATCTGAGTGAGAATCATCCTTCAATGAATTGGGACCTTCTATTCGGGAGGCATGCCCTTGCAAATAGATTACCGTATTTGCTCGATTATAAGACGACCCCGATTATAAGACGACCCCCCAAAATCTGAATATTAATTTAGGAAAAAAAGAAAAAGCCTGATTATAAGACGACCCCATAGGAAAAAAGTTTTACTAGTAAATAAATAATAATTCATGTAAACTATTTGTTTGTTTTTAATTTCCTTTTATTTACCAACCTGCCCTCCAGTTATGCACATCTGCCCCCAGGCATGCCTTATACCCTCCTATATGCCACTCTGTCCCATGATATGCCTTTTAACCCCCTATATGCCACTCTGGCATATAGGGGGTTAAAAGGCATATCATGGGACAGAGTGGCATATAGGGGGACACTTACATACTCAGACACTACCCACCCAGACACTTACCTACCCACCCAGACACTTACCTACCAACTGAGACACTTACACTTCCCTACCCACCCAGACACTTACCTACCCACTGAGACACTTACACTTCCCTACCCACCCAGACACTTACCTACCCACCCAGACACTTACCTACCCACCCAGACACTTACACTTACACTTACCTACCCACCCAGACACTTACACTTACCTACCCACCCAGACACTTAACTACCCACTCAGGCACTTCACTCACCGTGATGCCTCAGCAGGCGCTTGCTGCAGCTCCCGCGGGATTACAGCATGACGCTGTGTGACCCCGCTAGGCCCCGCCTCCTCCAGAAAATTGAAGAGGTCTGTGCAGGGACAGCGCAGTACCGCCGGGTTCCGGTCTTCAGGAGGAATCTCCCCAACCGGCTCTGCTTCCCCACAGTGGGCGGGCTATCCGGGGAAGGTATGCGCTTATGCAACCTCGGCTGCTGCCGGCACTTTCGCCGGCGCTCGGTGATAGTCGCCGGCGCTCGGTGATAGACACCGGCAGCAGCTGAGGTTACCATACAGGAGGATCCAGGTCCCCTGCAGCGGTGCGGGGGATCTGGATCTTAGTCTCCTAATCAGACCTCTATTTGAGGTCTGATTAGAAGACGACCCCGATTACAAGACGAGGGTTATTTTTCAGAGCATTTGCTCTGAAAAAAACCTCGTCTTATAATCGAGCAAATACGGTATTCTGCGATGGATCTCTGTATTTTAGTTTAGCTTTAGAATAATCGTGAATATGTCCCTGCAAATCATTACATCCCTTCTAGCTAGGACATCTGCACATCCTATTTACAAAGAATGTTCCTCCAATTCTTTGTATACAAACATATTATCTTAACAAGTAATAACTATCATGTACTAAAACGTTTGGACCAATTTACAGGTTCTTGGTAGGCTTAGTGAAAATGTGTCTTGGTCGTGTACTCACCTATTGCCCAGTATCGTAAAGATTGAAGAATGATCTCAGATAATAAAACTCAGCTGAACGTTGCAAAGTAGCACATTATTACTCTTTTGTTGTCTCTGGGGAGTAAACCATTGTTTTCTCTGTTTTGCCCCTTACTATAAATTGTTATACCGTTCTTGCAACCACACAACTGTGCAGAGTACGCGGTGATTAGAATATAGGAGTTAATGACCCACCAGTAGAGTTGCTATAGTAAAACTAGTGATTTTTAATTGATACATCAGTGAAGAGTAGTCGTGATTTGTGACTGCCCAACAGCACTGTATTCATTATACTGTATATACATTATAAATATACACACACTTTTCTATTGCCTTTTTTCTCCCTAGTCATGGTATTCTATATATTTTTTCACCCCACCTCAGAAATCAGAGAGCATCAAATAGCCAGTCTGTATGTTTCACCTGTGAAACCTCAGCGATGACATGAAAGAAACCATTGTTCCAAAGGAATGTTACGGAAAGAAAATCTTATTTCAGCAGGGATTTGGCGGTTTGCTGCAAAAGGGCAGTGAGTAGGCAAGCACTTGGGCTAATTTACCAGAAGATTTTCCATAGGTCTGTAGAAAATATTTCAAGAAACCATGCCTATTCAATAAAAATAGAAAAGCGATTAGCTTCGTTAACAGCCAATGTCTCTTCAATGTATTTTAAAGTTGTAGTCATGGAAGACAAAATGGATAAGTTGTGTTGGGACATTTTTTCCACCATAAAAGGTGGGTATAAGAAACCTACTGTGCCAGGAACCTTTTCCCTTAACATGTCTTAAAATCTAAAAGCATGCAAATATCAGTGTGACTATACTCCCCATAATTTAAGATATATAGGTCCCATCAATTATCAGAAGATCTCTTACACCATGAAAAACCCTTAATGCTTCTTGTGTTGCTTGTACATTTGTTGAGAGCCAGGAACAAGCATTTAGCAGAAAACCAAAAAGAAAGGGGCCTAGCAGTGTCAAACTCATTGCAGCGCTCACCAAGGAACCCAGGTACAAGAAAATCTTTGGATTTGAATCGGGAAAAAACAGGATTTTCTCTTCTTCAGCAACGTCGCTAAAATGGAGACGAGTTGTTTTCTGCCCAATATAATCCAGTACCATGCACAACATGGCATGGCCTGAGGAAGTTGAATTATGCACAAATTTAGCTTGTTGTCCTATTACTAAGGCTCTCTCTTTATAGGGTGATTTCTTTATAAATTACAAAGTAGTTCTTTTATATCATGCTTTTGTTTGTTATGGGTGTTACTCTATGGTATTTTAGTTTTTTTATTTTATTCATAGTCACAATCTGAATGTCGGGCTTCACCGTTGGATTTCATTCTTTATTCTGACTTCTCTAATATACTGATATATGTAGCACAGTATATATATATATATATATATATATATATATATATATATAGCAACTTTTAGATTTAGGCTAACTAAACGAAAGAATGTTGCTACAAGAAGATGGCACGACATGTAGTTCAAAGTTTCTTGAAAGTGTAAAGATATTGAGTTACAGAAGGGAAAGGTCTTTATAAAATACAGCTGGACCGCTTAATACACAACTTCAATGTATGAAAGCATTAGGTACAAGATCTGCTTTTACTGTTAATAAAATAATTTAACGACGGTGCATTATGTACCTTTGAGAATGCGACTGGGTGTATTGCAATACATTCTGGAATTCTACTTTTATTTAAGCTAGTGCAGCCAAAATTTGAATTGCTGTAAATACTATACTTGTGCATTCGTATTCGGGCGAACATGAAAACGAACACAAAGGCTGCGTTTTCGTTGTTCGGCCCAAATACCGAACATACGAAAATGGCGGCGGCAAAACGTATACGAAGACGAAGACACACAACACGAAGAATCTTCGTGTTCATCTTCTTTTACTAATCTCCCTGGTCCCTTCCCCATTTAGCCTACCTTATCTACTCAGCATCGCAGGGGTTATTGGGAGCGGAAATCCGTAGGTTCGCTGTCAGGAGTTAAAGGGCCGTGCGTACAGCTCTATTGGTTGCCTGCAGGGGCCTCCTCTGGCATCAACCAAAAGTTGTTCTTATGGCTAGATGGGGAAGGGACCAGGGAGATTAAAGTCCAAGAGTTAAAGGTCTGTATGAGCGATTCTATTGGTCGTTCTTACAGACCTTTAACTCTTGGA